>NW_020884913.1:6990234-7318825 GCF_003945725.1 Corapipo altera
AACTAATTTAATTACTGTGCCCCAGATAGGAAATAAATTAATTAAATTCAATGATAATCCCTGTGGTTGCCTTTTAGTTGTAGCAGCATTTGTCACTCAACCTTGAAAATGTATCCAAATAAAATAGTTGGTGCAGCACTGCAATAAAGTTTACAGTCAACTTTGAATATCTGAGGAAAAAAGGTTCAGTCAACTTTTTCCTCTCTTTAATTTTGTATTAATATTTTCCATATTTTAGGAAATTCCTGCTGCCTATCATAAGCTTATGCACATCCCTCCTACAGATAAGTGTAAGGAACTGTACCAAGAAGTGGAAAAGCATTCCCACAAAGCAACCTTAAAAGAAATGAGTAGTTGCCAGACAAAGGAAATTCAAAGAAGGGTCACTTAAAGGACTGTAAATTACCCCTGGCCATTGCCCTGAGGATGAACAGGAGTTTTTATTTATCTGCAGAACAGATCAACTCCTTCCAAGGACGCTGAATTACAAAAAGTTGCATCACTGTTTCTGACAGATGAAGCAATAAATGCCAAAACTACTTAATCTCTAAGATAACTACCTTTATTCACTGTTGTCTTTTCCCAATTCATATTTTACAGCAGTAGCACAGGATGATTAAATACGAGGAGAGCGGACCAAAAATACTTGAAAGAAACAAACTCCCAAGCATACCTGAAAAACTGAAGTTATTATCTAAAAACTTAAACTTGGCAGTTTCAAGCAATTAAAAGCAAAGCTGTCACAACAAGAGACAGAAATAGTAACATCCCACAGAGGCAAAGCAGAAGGCGCTGAGTCTCACTAGTAACAGAAATGAAGAGCCACTGCATTAGCACGTGAAAATGAATGCAGTTACTCTGACAGCAAAAACATCTGCCACTGAATTGTGATATTAAAAAGTCATTATAATCCATTATAGAACAGAGAAATCTTTTTGCACAGAAATGAGCTGATACAGAGAACAAAACATGCAATACTGCAGAAACAGAAACATTATATTTAGCTAGAAATCGCTCTCATGCATCTTAATTTTAAAGTTTTTTTATGTGCCTGAGACTTGGTGGGATTTAGCTACTTTTGCTGCCTTCTGAAAGCAAAATCCACTGTTATAAACTGCATGAGATCTCACAGGGCAGATGTAACAGAATTCAAACTTAAACCTCCTGAATTCACACTTTCTACATAGGAACAACTTGGAAAGAAAAGGACAGAGTTTCAATAAATTACTTGTTACAGTGTCTTCATCATAGTCAGGTCTGTATTTTTCTGACTTCAGTATTACTGAGGCAATACTTAATTTCTGCTGTATAAATACATGAAAAGTGTCTGAAACATAAGTTGTTTAGTCGATCCCTTATGTTAGGCTTGGTTCCTCTCTAATTCCCAGTCTCTGGGAATCTGGGAAGCTCCACTTGCCTGTCACCTAATTACCCAGCAATAAATAACAGTGCATATTAACTGGTTCAGAACTGTTCCACAGCCTGAGTTTTGTGTGCTGCCATGTAACCCAAAGGACAGACCAGACAAAAAGATTTCTCCCAGGGCACCTGGGAGCTCAGTGCCCACAAAGGGGAATCCAGTCCTTACCTCTGCTGCTTCCTGGACTGTGCTGCAAACCAGCCTCAGTCTCTTCCCAAGCAGAAAACCCACCCAAGAAAGAAAAATAGGCAGTGGTGCCAGTGGGGGAACAGTTTTTAGTAAGTTCAATGAACTGAGTTTGCCCACTAAATTGAGTTGAATTGTGCATGCAGAGGCAGAGTGGCCATTAGTTGTCTTTGATACATATGAATAACTAACAACTAAATGGAGAACTACATCTGTCCTGAGACCAGAGAAAAAAAGAGGACAAATGCTGTGTCACACTTCACAGAAAATTAATCCATATATTCTTGTCAAAAAGCTGGATAGGATACACAGCAATATGAGCAAAAGCTGAGAAACCCAACATATAGTCAGATCCTCCAACAAAACTTTAGGAACAGAACTATCCTAGTGAGATATACTCTCCCCAATAAACAGACACAAAGGATGAAAAGTACAAGCACTCCTTTTTTAAATAAGCTCATAAAAATATCAAACGGTTCACAAAGAATAAACATGAATTTACCTTTGGTTTTTTGTTCAGCAGCCTGAAAGAAGAAAAGAACAAAACAAATCAACTATTTGTCAATACTCAAAATCATACCTAATAATTATAGGGCTGCAGGCCTAACTTTGTGCAGGAAGTCCTTACACAAATCAGGCATTAGTTCCAGTTAAGAACTGGAGAATGTTAATTCAACTCCACGTATTAGAAATGTAAGAATGGCTACCTCCTTCTGATTGATGGCAAAAGCAGATGCCAAAGAAACAGTATAAAGTGTGGCAAGGGAAATGGCACTGATCCCATCTACCCATCTAGTGTTCTCTCTCTTGAGAAACAAGAGGCTTTCTGAACCAAACATTATGTTTGTGAACTTTTTAACACTCAGTGGAATTAACTTCTGTGAACTTGTCCACTATCCCTTTGAATCCACACACACTGTTGGCTTAGACACAAAACCTGTGAAGTTTTTATCTGTTTGGAACCTACCCACTCTTTTTATGATGCCTCATTTTTATACTGGAAAAGACAGTGATCGATTCCTTTTTAAAACCAAAATAAACAGTGTAATCCATCAACACCTGCAGGTTACTCTTAGGAGTAAAGGCCTCATTTGCAACAGGAACATGAACAAACCTTTTTCTGAGCACCTTCCTTCTTTTTCTTTTCTTCCTGCTTTTTCTTTTTCTTTTCTTCCATCAAATGTTCCTCTTCTTGTGTTTCTTGTTCTTTCTCCCTGACAAGAACAAAGGTTGGGAAGAGATTTACAATAAGACCAAGTTTATCTAGAAAAGTAAACAATCCATACTTGTATTGTCAACTTTCTACATCTCATGTCTAATAAAGGCTGCTTCTAATGCTGCAATAATAGTACTAAAAAAAAAGCTGTTCCAAAATTGAAACTAGCAACAAATAAACCAGTAGGCAATGAAAATTCAGAAAGGATACATCGTATTTGGAACCTCTTTCCACAATCATTCACAAGTACTACTTAATATTAGCATATTCTAGGGAAAGAAAGTTTAAAACTGAAAAAAAGGAATAACCTCAGGTAATTAGTGCAAGTTTTGCTGGATTTCAACAGCTGTGATTCACAATATACTTTAAAGATCATGAATGAGTACATTATTTTTGAATTACTTTTCTTTTTTTGATCAAACATGTGCTGCATTAATTTCTCATACACATCAATTTTGTTCTCTAGACTTGTACACTAAGATCCAGAAGAAATCCAATCATCCTATTTTGTGTTCCTCCTATAAATTCTAGCTGAATCATTTGCACTAACACAAAATAGGACTGTTCCAGTAGCATCTTGATTAAAATTTAACCTGAATTGTCCCAAATCGAGAAGAAAACCTGTTTGAAAGCTTCTTATCTCTGCTATGTCCATCACTGTAATAAATGGTTATAGCAGTGACCCTCCCTAACATCCTTCCCAATAAATACCAATGCAAATAATTCATTTACTTCTCTATAACTATTTTATCATCCTTGACAGCTCTTCAGGTCCTGGTCATTTATCAGCCTTACAGATCTTCTGAGAAGGCTGATTCTGATGGGTTGAGGCCATTACTATCACAATTATTAGATTCAATGTCTTCCAATTACCCCCCAAGACCACCTTTACCCTAATTCACTACTGCTTTACATTTAACTTGCCAAAGCCTACAGCCCCCCCCCTTTTTTTTGTTTAGATTTTTTTCTGTTGTTGTTAAAAAAAGGTTTTTTTAGTAACAAAACTCTCCTTTTAATTTTTTAATCACAACAGGTCTGTGTGTGTCTCAGACATTTCTCACATCGTGTTTTCAAACATTCCCCCTGAAACGTTTTGAATTTATTTCTTTCATTTCCCTTTTAACAAATTTGCCTATTCCTACATAGTTTGGTTTTTTATAAAAAAGGAACATTGTAATAAATTTGAGATTTCAGCTGCTGAAGGGTGTTCTGGTTTTTGGCTTTTTCGTTTGCCTGAAAATACTGATTTTGGCCACTGAAGATGCTTCAATGCTTACACAGACCCTGCATGGAGCTCCAGACTAAATCAAAGCAGATTCCCCCCTTTCCTTGTGTTACCCGAAACAGTAAACACTACACTCAGCATTTCACAGGTCTAAACTTAGGTCATAGTGCCCTTTTAGACACTTCACAGCACCCAAATTACGTGCAGAAGTGAGATATATGGGCAGGATCCAGGGTCTGGAATAGCAGCTGGAGGTCAGGCACACCTGGGAGTGCCTGGTGCACCACTGGAGGTCAGGACATCTGAAATGGCATTAGATATCTGTACTTCAAATGCTGAATCACTTCCTGTCATGGCCAAAATTTCATCACTTGTATGACTGCTCAGCTTTATTCCAGTTCCAAGGGGCCACCTTTCAGAGCTCACACTGTAAATCAAGGTTTGAGAAACGTTTGCTCACGGGAGCTGCAGGTGGGTGTTTGCAACACATGTTAAATTGCACTTAAGAAAAAGGTACTTAAAACTGTACTTTTAAATGGTTTCTTCTAGGGCTCTGCAAAAAGTGATAACTTACATTGCCAAAAGAAAGGGAGTTGAAACCGTAATAGATTTGCCTTTATTCCTCTAAGCTCCGGAGGAGAACTGAAGTCCCCAGGATCCCAGGAACTACAAAGAAACAACATCCAGTCCCTTCATTTTCAGTGCTCCCTACCCAAGTCACACCAGACTCTACAAAGCCTGTGTTCCAGTGAACTCTCCCAAACTGTCAGACTATTGCCAGGGGAAGTTCAAGCCTTTTTTTGGTTTTTTGGTTTTTTTTTTTTAAAGCAGGTGAATGAGACAAGTCAGTGCAAAATGAGAAACTTTTTGGCTTCCTCTTGTTAGTATTTAACAAAACCCATGGCATTACAGCAATTCCACTACACCACAATTACACTTCAAGCCCCCTCAATACTCAAGGTAGTATTTAAAAACAAAACCAAAAAAGCCCCCACAAAAACAAACCACCACCACTTTGCTTTATATGCAGAGTCTTCTTTAAGCTACGAAAGTATTTATTTTCTTGTTAGGCCTCTTTTTTTAATATCAAGTTCCTTCCATAGAACACCAGGTCAGAAGGGATCTCAGTGATCATCTGGTCCCACCTTTCTCAGTCAAAGCACCTTGTCCAGCCAAACCTTAACTGTTCAACACTAGGGATCAACTTTCATCACTGCCAAAGTCTCATTCCTCACACTGGACTCCACTATGAACTTTGGTTTCCAGGTAATACAACACCTCAGTGGATCTTCCAAATCAAAGAAGAGCAAACATTTTGCTCCATTAAAAATACAACACATTTTATAACCATATAATCACATCAATTACATCTGAGGTAGAAGTGCCACTCTGCCCCAAAACCTGGGTTTTGGTTGTGGGGTTTTTTCACTCCTGATATTAAAATAGCCTCAGATTAGCTCAGAAACTGATATACTATAATTTTTAATGGAGTTCAATTTTCAAAACTGATTTACATAATGACACTTCTGAATACATGTGCTTTAAATCTGCTTAAAATAGAAATGAAGCTCCAAGCGGCCCCTCAGATGGCAACTCTTGCTGTCACTAGTCAGAAATTAGTCATCTAAGAGCAAAACAAAAGGAAAACAATAAAAACATTGCTATATAAAGTTGGGTTACGTTGTCAGAGGCACGTGTTGCAGCTTTACTTCCTGAGAGACAGTTTAATCTTTATTACAGGAAATACACTAAAACATTTACGAACACAAAGCTCGTGTTTTAAACCAGGAGTGCCTCAGAATATCCTTGTAGGAGTTTGCCTTTTTAATATATATGGATTGGATGTATCAGAAGCGTGGGGGATTTTCACGAGCAAAGGGTTTTACTAGAGAATCAAGTGCTGTTTTCACAGGTTGCAAACAGCTTATTAAATCCAAGCCTAAACCGAGGTTATCTTTAAAGTGCATGTGCTTAAGAGCTCTCAGAACAGGAAAACAAGAGGAACTGCAGGTCATGGTGAGAACAACCTGAGGACTGTGGCTCTGGTCTCTCAGTGCCTGTTGCAGAAAGGCTTATTAATCTCCTTTAAAAAAATAACAACTCTCAGCTAATTTATTTCTTAGATTAAGTAAAAACTTGAATTTTCTAGTTGGTATCAGGCATTGGATTGCTTCCACAGCTGGTATTTTGAATTAGAGTAATGTGACGTTCTGACAGCATTTTGCAGTACACCTGCAGGGAATATTGTGTTCTTAAACAAACTCCAAGTAGAGTGTATTTGTATTATTACCCAAACAGTGTTTTGGAGTTCAAAAGTTCCTGCAGTAATTGAGGACAAAACAGAGACCTGCCTCTCCTGTTCCATGTGACACTGCTCCAAACCCCAACAGCCTAATGAATTTTGTTGTATCTGTAAGATGCTGAAGGTTTATTTAACAACATAGGAAAGTTACCTCTTCAGCACAGAATTATTATCTTGGTCTACAGATGCCTTTGTCTGGTTTAACCCCCATATCTTAATTCCAGAATACCTTTTGTACACCTTAAATTCATATCCTGCTGGAATAACGTCTCTTGACAGTTGTGAAACTTGCTATTACTGACAGAAAACCTACAAACTGCTCAAGTAGTGTTCTCATTTTGACTTCCCTCACCATAAAACAGGCCCTCCTGCATTCCTGTGCAGGTGTTTTTCCTAGCAGTGAGGATGGGAGAAAAAAAGAAATGAAAAAAAAAAAAGATCTTTTAAGTAGAATTGTAAGGAACTGGCAAATAATCACCCAAAGGCAGCTACCAGTGGAGGCTTTTTGGAAGGAATTGATAGATCCATGCAAAAGGGTCTGGACAGCACAGACAAGAAACACAAAGTGATCACAAGTTCTCAAAATCTGGTATCACACATTTTCAAACAGAGATGAAGAAAATCAGTATTTAGAAAGTTCTTCAGGATCTGATTCTAAATGGTAAGAAAGAAGTGGTCGAGATAACAAAGGGAGAAAACAGCTTGAAGGGTTGGTGATGAAAAGGGGTGTAAAATTGGAAAAAAAAAAAAACAAACAGCAAACTCTGGAAAGGCAGGTTCCAATTCATTCAGGGCAACTGAAAAATACTGTCCCACAGGAAGAGGCAGGTGTTGTTTCTTGGAAATCACCAAGAATCTAAACAATGCAGATCTCCACACGTATAGGAGGAATACTACATAGAGCAAGAAGTCACGACAGCAGCAGCACTCCTTGTTTTCATGACTTCTAGAACGGATAAACTAAAACTCCACATTTCCCTATTGCTGGTTTTGTCTCATCTTTACACAGCCCAGCTCTGTGACCTTTCTAGAGTAAATACTGGTGGAGGCAAGGAGCTGGTGTGACGTTGAAGTGCCAGCTTTGTTCCCTTGATAGCCAGGCTCAGTCATTAATCAAGGAGAGTCAAGCTGGTCCCTAATTACAAGCTCTCCAATCACCTCAAAAAGAAAGCAGCATGCAAAACTAGGTCAAATAAATAAGAAGGAATATGAAAAAAAACCCCAGCACAAACACATGGGGACAAATTGAGGACGGCCAACAAAATATTAGCACCGTGCATATAAAAAGCAACAATAAATCAACCTTTAAGTGCTTCATTAATAAGCAAGAAGAAATATTAGTTTTGATTCTCAGTGGGAAAGGGGGACTAGTGACAGATGACCCTACGAGGGCTAAAGTGACAGTACTTTTCTTTCTGCTTTAGCCCTCTCTAAAGAGGTCAGCTGGGAACAGATGGCCAAACACCGCCTGCGCTGGTGCTGAGCCCCCAGATGACGGCACTTCTCCTCTCCCAGGGATTTCCTGGGGCTCTTCCCTGAGGAGGGAGGCTTTGCTCCAGGGGCAGCAAAAAGCACCAACAACCAAGCTGCTCCTGCCCCAGCATCTCCACCACCACCACTGCCATGTTCCATTCTGGCTCCCTCCCCAAAAAGGGCTGCTGAACACGGCTCCAAGCAAGAAGCGCTCAAGATGTATTAAAGTCCCTTCTCCTAAAATTTGGGAAGAAGGAATGATCTGGCTTCTCTGGAAAACTTCATGAACCAGCAGGGAAGAAAAGGAGATGGAGCTAAACATTTTGCTACCACTCCAAATAGGAAATCAGAGCAGCAAAAATAAGAACAGCTTAAAAAGTCCCGAGAGAAATGGGATGTTCCTCCACTGGCTGGGCCTGCTGTCATTTACCACAGGAACAACTGTGTCTAAGTCATTAAAGCATGAGCAGAAGGTGGGTAACACTGTGGAAGAGCAGCAAAAGACAAAGACTGCATATAATTTACAGGGGAAGAGAGAAAAACATCATCAAGAATTTTGGGAAGGGGGGGGAGTGATTTTTTTCCTGTGGTACAGTCACAGGTATTTTTGAAAAGGATGAAAGGGAGGCAACAAAACTAATTTATTGACTTTTCAACCAATGTGCAAAGTTTTGTTAATAAGAACATGGTTCCTTTATAATTTAATAGTTTTAAGAACAAGGTACATAAACTTACAATAAAACACCCACAAAAGCTCTCCAACAAGGCAGGGAATCAATGGATTTTTGTTGCAGTATGACACATGGCCAGCAGCAAAATTTTTACTAACCACTTTGCTGCTGGAAAAATGTGTGCACTTACTTAGTTTCCAGAATATGTCAAGTCATGGGGCTGCCAAACAATTAAGGAGGGACAGTATGGAGAACAACCTGATAAACTCAAGATGCAGAAAAAAAGCAGAGTAATTCAGTGAGGAAAAAGTGCAGGGTACCATGTTTGGTAGGAATAATGTTAAATAAATAAAGCACAGGGAACAACTGGCTGAACACAAGTTTTGGGGAGGAAAAAAGCAGGTGTTAGAGCGGATCTCACTGCAAAGGCAAAGCAACAATGTCACAGATGGTCAGAAATTTATCAGCTGCTGTGCTGTGTCCAGTTTGGGTCTATCTACAGCAACAGAAATACAGGTCAGCTGGAGAGTCAATAAAACAGCACCAAGGATCAGAGATCAAAAAAGCACAGGCTCTTGGAAAAGACTTCAGACTTGCATTCAATTAATCTAAAGAGATGGCAACCCCGTTATTCAAATAGGTGTTAAAGACAGAGGTAGAGAAGCACAGAGTAAAATCTTTCTACTTTAGCTGTGGTAAGTAGCACCGAATTTAAACTGCAAAAAAGAAGATTTGGATTAGGCATAAGGAAAAATCCTCCTCACTGAAGCATTTAAAATACCCCAACATTATAAGAGATACCAAATCTTCATAAATATACAGTTGGAGGAGAAAAGAGGAAAACCACAAAAAGAAAGGAAGATTGTTTTTATGAAGTAACACTGATACAAGGCCACACTGTGTCCTGGACACAAAGACAATCAGTCTGGAAACTGGAGGCCTCTACCCATTCACAAGGTAAAATCCTACAATATCCCTTCAAGGGCATTAATGGGGGAAAGCCCTCAGTCACACCACTGTGGAGAAGATAAGTCTGTGGAGGAGTTACATGTACAGGCGTGATCACAGAGCTTCAAACTAAACCCTCTAATTTCAAAGTCTGGGCGCAAAATTAGTTCCTATGGGGAGTCCTAAATGAAGTTTGACAACGGTTTTTGTTTGACCTCAATTTATGATTTAGTAATCCCACATTTTGGGGCCTTTCACTGTCAAATTATGTCCCTGCCCTGCACTTGTCCCTCCTTAATACATGATTTGCTTTAACAGGGGATTCCTTCCTCTGAAACATCAGAATACCACCCACTGCCAACAGCTGTGACCTGGGACTTTGGTGTCCCCAGTTTCTTGTCAACTTATCTCGAAGAATGTAACATAAAACTGATCTCCTAAACAAGGACAGCAGCCTGATTCCTGCAGTCACTCAGTAATTCCACCAAATGTGGAATTTGTGCAGGAGCACAGTGTAGATGCCATTCAAAAAACACTCAATAAACACAGCATCAGTTGAGAACGTGGTGTGAAAACCAACATATTCAATTAAAATATCTTACTAAAACTACAGGCAGGTTTTAGGTTGCCCCAAAAGACTGAATTAATAATCCTGCTCTCACAACCTTTAAAATACAAACTCCATGATCAGAAGGAAAAAAGAGCACCTGTGTTCCACACCCTGTCTCCAGGCTGCATCTCCAGCAGCAGCACGTGGAGTTTCTAACATTCCATTTTGGATTGCTGGTTGAAGAGCAGTAAAATCCTGGCAGGGCTCCGAGCAGAGCAGAGTGCCAGGCACTGTTTGCCTGCGGGACCTGGGCTCCCCCTGGAAGTTCACCCACTGTTAACTTTTTGTGACCCTACTTCGTGTACATGTAGGGTAAACAACCACCGCAGTAGATTAGATTAGAACAAAAATAAAGCAGACTGGGTAGTTATTATCATGCAATTCAAGGCACAATGACCTGGCTGTATTTCAGCTTCTACTAGTTGACTACCAGTCACTAGAGGTTGGGGGAAATCCCAGAGTAGAAACACAGTCTTTATAAACTAAGGATGCAGATGAACTACGAGTCAGGAGTTTGAAGAGCCCATGTTTAAGCACTTGCCCAAGTCCCAGTGAATGTTTGTTGGGCTTGGAGTTTTTGTTTTTCACCCACAGGCTTCCTTTTGTTTAACACTCCAGTTTCTCCTGGACTACAGCAGAGAGGAACAGTACTAATGAGAGTTCTGGAGTACAAATGGGAATGTTTAAGATGAAGTATGTTACATCTTCATGACTAAGTACTGCAGACCACAGGAGTGGATCTGCAGAGCAAAACTATCGGTGCAGAGGATTTCACTGCCACACTATCCCTGTTTCAGGTGGAGACCAGCTCCAGCCTGCTCCCATGTACACCACACTCACTTGCAGCAGGAAAGCATTAACTGCACCCTTGGAACTATCATCCAATGCCATTACACTTAAAAGGAATCTAATAGCTGCACTCCAAGACACATGATGCCAATCAAACATGGAACTCCCCTTCCAAACCAACAGGCTCAGGTAGTAGATGATCCTACAGGGTGCAAAGCTGCCATCACACAGGTACATCCCCTCTCCTGGGAAGGTGTTGCTCCACAGTGCAGGACTATTAGTGCCCATGCAAACTCCACTCCAGGGCAACTTAAGGAGTTGGTAGGTAAATCTGGGCATGGGCTAAAACACTTCACCAAACCTCACCCTCTCACCCTTGTATACATGTCAGACATGAACCACATCAGAATTTGCTCCCTCAGCCTGCTGACAATACCCCAGCAGACTTCAAGTATCCCATTGTATGCACCACTCAGGCTATGCAAGATCCAAGAGAAAAAAAAACAACCCCCCAAAAAAAGCTTCCATTAAATTCACCACTCAAAGCAGGCTACAAACAACACAAAATGTGCTATGAAAAACAACTCTCCTCCCCCAGCAAACATGGACCAATTGGAAAATTAAGCTACATACTGTAAAGAGTGCAGATAACCAGATTTACTTTCCCAGTGCTGCCTCCCTCCCTGGCATGATGATAGTCACCAGCAGTTGATCTGGCATCTGCTCCAGAGCTCGTCCCCAATTTTCCTGGGACATAATGCACAAAGGAAAACAGCTTTGGAATCCAGCAGCTCAGCAAGAGCACAGCATTTGTCTCTCCAGATACTGTTTGCTATTTTGGTTTCTGCAAATACTTCAGTAGATGAGAGTCCTGTGCCAACAGAGCCAAACACACACTGACCGACTGCCCAACTGAGTTATCGCCCATTAACTGACCCAGAAGCAACCTATGGACAAGTTTCTGTCCCAAATTATTTGGATGAACTCGAAGGAGATGTCAGAGGAGCACTGCTTCCTAGGGCAGCTGCACGGGGATACTGCAATGTAGGAGGCTGGGAAATAGGAACAGGAGCAGGAGCTCCACAGGATGTTTTGCCACAGCAGCACAGCCACTGGGCTCTGAGAGCTGACCACTCCCAGGGCCACAGGCTGGTGGAGCTGGTCAGAGCATCCCCTGTCCAGCAGTAACGGGCTCAGGAGGGACAACATGTGCTGCAGGCCAGCAGGGCAGGAGCACCAAACCTTCACAGCCCTCCAGCAAACACAGCTACACCTTCATGATTCTTCGTTAAACAAACGGCAAGTCTGCACAACTAAAATAATGCACTTTTTGGCCTGTAAGGATTTAACAGCCCTAGTTCTCCTTTCCCCCTTCCCTCACAGTGATATGTGGTGTATATATATTTCTGAGCCCAATTGCTTTGGTAGCAGCAGGAGGTGAAAGCACAGAGCCAGAGCTAAAGATGAGGTTGGTGCTCTCACACAAGTGGGGGCTGGACAACACAACCTAGAGCATCAAAAAGCAGGAAACAGAATTTACACTGCTGACAGGTATGTTTATGGTGCTAATCTTGTGCTTGTTCTGGGAATAAGGTGGTGCTGACACACCTTCAGCTAAAGGCACCCAACCACAGTCAGACACATCCACTGTGTGTCCACATTCACGAGTGGCTCCAGTGTCATTAAACAGGCCCAGGAAGATGAGGTCTGGAAGCAATACCTCTCCTTTAGGCAGAATTCCTGCCAGGGGCACAGTAGAAAAATGCATCAACACTTCCCTGATTCCTACCCACAGGCAGGGAAGCTGTACCAGGCAAGTCTAAGAATAACACCAGCACACACCAACACCACAGTGAGGAGCAGCAGGTACCAGACACACACATGTCACTCGACTTAAACACTGACCTGCCCATCTGAGGTGACCTCCTGAGTCCCCTCCAGCCAGTTCACCATGATATTAAAGTCATTTCATCAATGTGTGGCAGAAGCCTGCAGAAACCAGTCTCTAGGAAGACTGCATCCCATACAGGGAATGGGCCTCTGCTATCCCACTACTGAGATCTCCAAGTGTCACCTCAGAAAGCACAAGTGGTGGGAGGGGCAGGACACTGCTGCAGTCCTGGATGGGGGTATCAAAGGACAAAGGACAGCAGCCTCACAGGGAAGGTGTCTCAAGATACAGAATTAGAAAAGAATGAGGTCATGCTGTATAGCCCAGAATGGAGCACTGCACAGTGCAGCACAGTGAAAGTGGTGAGTGGCATAATCCAGGTGAAGAACAAGGTAGATGCTCTCTCTCCACCCCACAACCATCCTGCCTTGGGAAGCTGAAGTTCCACTACATGGATGTGTCACCTCATTGTACTTGCTCCCACAAAGACCTGATGGGCAAATGCACAGCTCCTGTGCATTTGGAAAAATAGGATGAAAAAGGGAAAACTGATGTTAATAGAACTCCCTTGTCTTAGAAACCAATAGGGAAATACATTTAAAGCAAATATGAAGGTGCAAATCTTAAGTTTTTATAAAACATTTATTCTTTTAAAAGTTTTATACACAAACCCATAATTTCCTTCTTCTGCATTTTTAAATTTGCTGAGTGAGCTCATTGAACATTCAAGCTGTTGTCTTCAAGTTTTCCAAATACCATTCTATTTAAAGGCACTGTGAATAGGGAATTCAATTTATCAAATGAATGAAAGAAGAATTCTTAGCAGGAACCCTGGTGAGCTAATCAAGAGTCACAATAAAATGTCAGGGGTCCTGGAATTCTCTGCAGGAGGTTAACACCAAATTTGATCCGAGTCAAGGAAGACAAAACACACCATAGACTAATAAACTGTACTAAAAGTCGTGCACTGCAAAGACGTGAAAGTTTAAACACAAATGAAGAAAATCTACTTGTTTGTGCACTTTTTACACATTTGGTGTTTAACCACAAAAATCAATGCACTGCTCACCATGATCATTTCATTCAACTTTAAGATAACACGTTCTGAAGGCATGCAATACATTTTCAAGCTCTTTAGTTTTTGTTCCACTGTCTCTTCAGCTGCAATGCTGTTTTGAAAATTACTAAAGCAACATAACTCAAGAGATAAGAAACCCTTACATTACTCTGTACCTATCTTTAGGCTGGAAACTGGGTCCACAAAATTCAGGAAAGGATTTATCATCCAAAGTTAAGGAAACAGCACGATCCAAGGCAGCACCTTTCCCTCCACAAACCTATCAGAGTTTAAAAGAGTAGCTCTGCAGTGCTGAAAAGGTAACCCTTAAAACTTGATGGAAATAAAACTTCTCTGTTCCTCTACTTGGCTTTCAATAGTAAGAGCATAAATTAGAATATCAGATCCACCATCAGAATGGGCCCTCATCCATTTTTCAACTTAGCAAATGAATAGCAGCTCCACAGGGGAGGAGAGACAGGGTCAGGGAAGAGATGGGGAGAGGAAATAGCCGTAAATGATCTTCCAGGACAGGAAAACTAGTTGCAGTAAATACCACTTTGGAAATCAATTTATGGTCAATTACGATCTTAGTAGTAACTATTTTATGCCTTCATTTAGTGCATGAAATGCCCAGGGGAGCAAATATTCTCAGAAATATATCCAGTATGTCTCCAAGTATGTTATCTGATCAGGAGATGCAGACAGAATTCCAGAAAGAGCAGCTCTTGCTTGTCTAGATGCTGATGGAGGGATTGGGGATGGGGGGAAGATGGAATCACAGTTTCAGTGCAGTTGACTATCAGAGAGTTCCAATATCACCCAGATAAAACAGACTATATCTATATCAAGTCTGGGTTATTTGCTTCAAAAGCAATGAGGTTTGTTATCACTGCAGTATTTCCCTCAGAAATCTGTGAAGAACATTTCATTTTCACAAACGTAAGAAAAAATTAAAGTTGAGGGTCTTTTTTTCAAGCAAATCATTACATAAACATCCCTCCACTAACCCAACTACTGCTTTATTCAATTCCTACATGTAAGTGTGGTACCAGAATATAAAGACTGACATCTCTAGACAATGTACTGCTGGTGTGTAATGATACTTAATTGGACCATCCTCTTCTAAAGTGAGGGACTTCTGTGAGTTTGATTAGAAGAACAGAAATAGTAAAAATTACACATTCACCAAGCTCCAGTAAGTCCCGTACAATAAATCTTTCACCTCTTTATACAGAGACTCTGCTCCTCAGCAGCAGCAATTCTATTATTGTGACAGACCAAATTCGAGTTCCACACCCAGATCAGACAATTATATTTTATTGTGATCATACTAGAACACATTAAATAGCATTTAGTTTGCTACCACCATGCTCTCCTCCTTCCTTATCAGAAGATGCTGCATCTTCCACATTAATTTATTTTCAAAAGGCTGAAAATAAACATACACCTCATTATAGTTCACATCAGCAAAGAGAAAACAAATAATTTCACAGGCAGGAAGATGGAGAGGTACGTTATGAGCAGATGTGATCAGCACTCTTATGCCTACAGGTTATTTTTAACTAACTGCAGGTTTTTTTCAGCATCACAGAACAGGAAGGAGGCACAGAACTGGGCACTTACAGCATTCCAGCCGTGACCCCATAAGGAGATAAGGATGATTAGATTTGCAGAGATGGAGTATCTTTTGTAAGAGACACGCTTTCAAGTGTAGCATCCATTTCAAGGCTGACAACGTGGAGAAAATTCAAGACAACTCAAACACTAGAAGCAATTCTGCTGTGTTAAGTAAGCTTGTGCAGTTGTTAAGTGCAACTGATTAAAAATATTGAGAAGAAGAAAATTGAAACGTACAGACAGACAGTAGAGGGATAACGAGGAATCCTGCTCCAGACTGGCTTTGGTAATACACTTGTGTAAAGAGTCTTACTTGATTTACACACACCCCATTAGGCTATGCCTGCAAGTGCTACTACAGTTTTTAACTTCACATTTCATACACAATATCATCCTCAAGGCTACTGTGAACATACACTGAGTTCAAGCAAAACCATCACAAACAACGTCAAAGACCACCTTCTGTGGTCTGTCAGTGACCTTGTAGGAACACAGGAAAATGGCAGTCACACATTATGCATCTGTACTGCTGATTTTTTTTTCCTTGGCATTCTCCCTGAACTGCCTTTTTTTTTTTTTTCCTAGAATGGTTTGTGTTAAAGCACTGGGCTGATGCTCTTTTGTTTACCAGTAACCAGCTACTGTTTAAAAACAAGGCTCTCCATTGTCAGCACCAATGAATGACGGGAGCATCAGCCATCAAAACACTTTGGAATTCTGAAGAGCTAAAAGACCTGAGAGTCCAGGGCTAGAGCAGCACTGAAATTGGAGTGACACAACACAGATATCTGGCTGAGCCTAAAATAGACTTGGCAGAAGTCATCCTGGACTAACAATCGATCTGTGAACATACTGACCACCCAGAACGTATCCAAGCCACTGCCAGTGCTCCCTTATCCCTCAACCAAAACAAAAACCTCTCCCATTTCCCACCGGGAAGTCTTGGAAATGTAATATGAGAGACAAAACTGTAAACTTCATGCAGACAGAACACAGTAAGGGAAAAAGGAGTAGGAAAGAAAACAGCACAGCTAAAAAAAAAAAACCAAACCAGCTAATGCCAATCTAGGAGATTCCTCTTGGCCAAGACCATAACAAAGGCAGCATCCACCATCCCTTTGGAAAGCCACAGGAAAACATGCACAGACCTCATGAACAAGAAGCTGGGGAGAGGCAGGTGGGGGGGAAGAATGGATCTGCCTCTAGAAAACACCCATGGGCAGCCACTGAACACTTCACAGCCCAGGGTGGCTGTTTTCCTTGGGTGGAAGGGGGGTGGGTGTTATCTTTTCCTAAATGAGCCTGTAGCTGGTAGCTGCATGATAACTATTTTGAGACGTATAAACATATTTTTCTCTGGGGCTTAATTACCACAAAGGATGCCAACCGATCTGACAAGTCAATTTTTCTCTCAAATAAAAAAATACCCAAAAACCCCAACCTAATTCTCTAGCAATTCAGAGCTTAAAAGCAGCCCAAACATCCAAGGGATAAATATTAGCTATTTTTAATATAAACCAATAAGCAATTGTTAACATTTCTCATAATTGAGCTTATAAACATAGAATTTCCTGACTGCAATCTAAGTAAATGTATATCTACCTTACAATTTTTTTTTTAAATGGTTGTACATTTCAAACCCCAGAAAAAGCAGGCTGCAGATAGTTGTTTATTACAAATGACTTCCACCTCCTCCACAGCCCTCAAAGGCAAACTATAAAGCTGTGTGCAAAGCCAGACAATCTGGGCACCCAGCCATAAACCATCACTGCTGCAGCACAGATAACTGTTCTCGCTCTCAGCCATCCTTGGCTGCAAACCCACGGGGAAGAGCTCCAGAAAGCAGAGCTCGGTACCGTCAGGGCTTCGAATATTTTATGAGCTTGAATTACAACTACGTTCAAGACCTCAGTGCTGAAAAATTACAGTGCTGATTCACACCCAGGGCTGAGACCAAAACTCACTCAGATTTGCTTGGCACCCCGAGCCATGAGATGT
The DNA here is from genome assembly GCF_003945725.1 of Corapipo altera. Lineage (NCBI taxonomy): Eukaryota > Metazoa > Chordata > Aves > Passeriformes > Pipridae > Corapipo > Corapipo altera. Next base: position 7,007,641 of record NW_020884913.1, read on the forward strand.
AAGAACAGCCCGTTATTTTACAGCTGTCTTCAGTGACAGAAGCCTTTTCATTGGCATGAAGAGGGAGATATGTTACACTTTAAAAAAAAGACAAAGGAATCAGATGCATGTTTTCAAGTACTGCTGTGTTTTCTGCGAGCGATACCATCTTTGATACAACCTCAAGGAGCACTGTGGCTATTCTGTGCAAGAACAGGCAGTTTTGTTATGATCAAATTCAGATATTTTTATCTTGTTGCGGGAGATTTTAAAACATATTAGTGACAGGGCAGGAAGCTGCAGAAATAAAGTTTCAGAAAACACAGTTGTAACTGTGTGAGTGAAGCCACAGTGAAGTTAACCATGATTAAGTAATTTTAGAAGTTAACTATCGTTAAGGAATGATAAAATAACTGTAAGTACATCTACTTTGGGAATTTAGGATGTACAACTAAGCCATGCTTTTGGCAGACAGTTTTCAAAAACAGCACAGATTCCTAAAGGAAGATCAAATAATACTTTGATTCCTCTGCTTTCATACATTAAGAATAACCATCTTTCATTTCACCAATAGCATTTGCCAGTGAAGAGACTGCACAGAGCACATAGATCATTTAGTAATGCAATTTACTGTCACTCCTAGATCATCTCCCCATTCAATAAAGTATACTTCTCCTCTAAACACTATTTGCCCTGGCTGATATCTTCATAATACAGCTGAAAACCTCAAGCCATTATCACTAGAAGGCATCAGCTGATCCTAAATTGGCTAGACTGCAGCGTCACAGGCATTTAAGAGGTTTCCTTATCATTCATCTTTAATACTGAGGGATCGACACACTCCTACCTGCAGCTTCCAGGCCAAAGGGAAACCTTCTAATGGTATTACCATTATCTTGTAATCTGAATTTTAAACAATTAAAACAATAGCACTTTTGTGTTGCAGGTCTCTGCTGTAACCAAAGATGATACATTTTCCATCAGTTCTTATGTTCAAAGTCTTCCACAAAGCACGGATTTTATTTTTTTTAAATGCACTCTGCATTTAAGCTGCTGAACCTTCAAAGAGAAGCAGCAGTGTAACAAGGCACTGAGATTTAAGTCATCACCAGAGACTATTTGCTTTACTTAAGGCAGGTTTGGCCATTTCATTCTAAATCTGCACTTCTCGTGTAGTTAATACGCTCTGGCAATTCTTTCCAAATGAAAGCCTCTTTTTACTGAAGCAAAGGATGGCTCCACCCCTGACCTCCTCCTTCAGCTTGTTTTGGAAAGGGGCCAGATGACAGCATTTGGAAAAGCGCATGTTTATCTCGGCGAGGCCAGCTGCTAAGTTAACATATTACCCGTTCCCACATACACTGCTCTTGGTTAAGTCTTCACAGCTAAAACTGAAAGTAAACGCTGCCCTTGGGCTTTTAATAACCCGAACACGAAAGAGAAAAGGAGTCTCCATGGCATGGAGCACCTGAACGGGCTGGAGAAGTGTAGCTTATTTTGAATTAACAGCAGGCAGTTAATCTGTAAATAAATTTCATGGCCTTTCTGAATGAAAACCAGAAGGTTTTATTACTAGACTAATTTAAAGCTAAGCTTTCTATAAGGTTGCCACTCAGCAACAGTTTGCTCCAAGACACAAGGTGATTATAAGCCCTTGGTTGACAAAGCCTTTATCTTGTTTTATAGTTGCTCCAGCTCAGCAAAGGTATGGAATGTGAGGGCTTTGAGATCTTCAACAAAGAATCTTCAGGTTAAAAGCAGCATGTTTTTTCTCATATTAAGGGAATTTTGTTCTATAATTTTCAAAGTCTTAAAAAGCTCATTGAAAGGAAAAAGTATAGAATTACCTTCCTTCCCTTAAACATCAGTGAAAGATCACAACTCACCAAAAAGCACAGCTTGTTATTTTAACAGGAAAGACAAACCCTGGAATAACAAAAAAGAAATTAAGCCAGACAGGTGGGGTTTTCATGGATCCCAGCAAGGTCCATCAGGCTTCGCAATGGCAGGGAAGGCAAACCTCAGCCACTCACAGGGGATCAGATTTTGGGAGATGCCAGGTCTGAAGGTGAACCTCCAGGTCCCCAGGTGGTTCTTCAGCCAAGGGCAGTGTCCCAGAGCAAACTCCACTATCCTCTGTACCAGCATGGGAACGGCACGGCCCAAGGCTGCCCACAGGGACATTCCCGGGCACTGGGAATGATGCCCTGCACCACTGACAGCCGAGTTACAAAATAATCCCAGTGCTGTAAAACAAATGTACGAGCACACATAAACCACTCGTATGTAACACACTGCTCGGGTCCAGTCAGCTCTTAGTCTGGTGGATACCGATCCCTAAATTTGTCAACAAGGCAATCCACCCCAGAGAACAACAACATAAATATTTCCTGAATATATCCTACTGCAATCCAGACGAGCTCCCACTAAAAAGGTTTGCCTGCCCTGTTTCTTTCATTACTAGAAACAAAACCTTTAGACACGACTACAAAATATTGCCTAAAATAACAGCCCCTACTAACACGCATCCCTTCTTGCCCTGGAGCAAGTCCTGGCTCCAGCACAGTTTTCCCGATGCCAGCACCTGCTCTCCAGGGGCTGGACTGAAATGAACCTTCCTCATCTCACCAGCTCCGTGCCAAGCGGATCCCTCAGAGTCAGAAATGATCCGTTCCTCCTCTGAAGATAAGGACAAAGCGACGCAAGGCATTATTACAGTACTGCTGGTGCCCTTCAGCACTCATTTTCCCTAAAAAAAGTTCAAAATAATCTGATTTACTACAGCTTTCTTCACAGACTGAGTCACCGGGCTCGGAAGCAGCAAAGGTTACCCAACACCCGAGGATAACACAGCTTCTGTATCTCACCCAAAAAGCAACAATCTCACCCAAAAAGCAGCATCAGTGTTACCAATGACAGACCGAGCCTCCCACAGGCTGGAGCAGTTTTCTCACTGGCGTACGCGGGGCTGACACTGATGCTTTCATGTTCTGGAAAGGATTCCAGAAGCCAGAGCAGGAACGCCAGAGCATCCGGGGGCTGGTTCCTCAGCACACCATTTTGAGCTCACAGATAACACACTGAAGCGGCCAGACCGATATCCCAGGGATTTCTGAATTTCAGGAACCGCGATGGTGGAAAACTGTGGGATGTGCTTTAAGCAGAGGTTGCACCCGCTGCAAATCACCTACTGTTTCCTTGGAAAACACAGGGGGAAGCAGGGAGAATCTGCGTCTACCTTCCCACCACTTTCTTGAAAACTATTATAAAAAAAATGTAATATCCGAGAGGAAACTGCGTTTAAATTCTCAGCCGTAGGTGAAGCCGAAAAAAAACCCACCCACCGCATGGGATTAGGGCAGGATTTGGAAGCCATGCCTTCCTCCCCCAGTGCATCCAGCAGCAGTGCAGATGTTCTCCTGCTCCTCCACTCTGGCATTGTCCTCAGGTCCACGGCACCACCGACACCCACCTGATTTAAAGCTCTGCACCATCGACCAGCCCACTAACAGCGGGATTTATTGGAATTTTAATTACCTTAACCGGCCTAATGTCCAAAGCAAATTTCTGTATATAAATTAGCATAATTCGCCAGATACATCCATATGCAAACGAGAGGGAAAATATGCAACAGACATGGGTATGACGTACCGAAGATTATTTCTAAATTTAAACTGGTTGTTAGAATAATTGAATAAATCTCTTCTCGCACTTACGCTGGAGTTGTAGCAGAAAATAAACTAGCCACAAAGACCAGCAGCATTACATTTAATGGAAAAACAGGGAGAAAAAACCCAACTGAGTTCAATAAATCCCATAATTGAACCTTCAACTAATTACATATTAAGAAGATTAACCTTTGACACAAACTTGTGATACAAACAAAGAAGCCTCAAACAATTAATAAACTTCCAGTGTTTCAAGATTTCTCAGGTTAACAACTGAGCCCTCCCCGTTTTCCTCCCATTCTGCGTCGCAGTTAAAGGAATAAACTCTGTTTCATATTCTCTCTGCCCCTGGACATTTCAGGTTTAGAGGAACATCTCTCTGAATACTCAGGAGAAAATTACTGCGGACCCCCACAGCCTCATTCCTTGGGGGGAAAGAGAAACCTTAATCCAGATATTCTAACTTTTAAGAGAAAGCTGCCACGAAGGACAAAGCTGGAGCTCATCTGCTCCCCCACAGAGCAGCACTGCTGGCCATGCCCTCAATTTTCCAGCCCTGGGATCGTTTCCAACACGCTCTGCGATGATTTTCACACGTGTAAGTTCTAAACCAAGAGCACACGGTCATGCCTTGCAGCAGAACCTGCTACCGTGTCATGTCTGAGTGGCACAACGCGCTTACAAATGGTATTTTTCAAATCGCTGTTCGGTGAAAAACAGCGACTGCAACTGGGAAAAGGGACAGAGAAAAAGATACAGAATTAATTCTACCATTATTTTAAAAATCCGCAAGTAGTTCACAGGAAAAAAAAAACCGTATAAAAACAAATGCATTTTGAAGTGTTTCCGGGTGGTACTTGCTTCACTGACTAATAAGCAGTTTACAAAAATATAATAATCTGGTTTAGACTTCTGAGAAAAGGAGGAATGCAGTAGTTTAGCAGGTCTCTTCCCTGCTAACTTCTACCATGCCCGGATTCAGAGAGGCTCTTATCCCTTCTTACCTTTTAGTCTTTTCTTTATGGGGCTCTTTGGCAGCTTTCGATTCAGTCTTGCTGTAAGGAAACAAGTGAGTATTTTGTCTACCGTGTAGGGGTCTTTCTGACGTGTTCCTTTCTTATTTTTAATGCTTCTTTTTTAAATTTTTTTGTAAGTGTACCCGTAATTTCACGAATCTGAATACGAAAAAAATCTCACACGGCCAAAAAAACTAAGGTTTTTTTTGTTGTTGTCGTTTGTTTACCCCCCTCAGAAAAAAAAAAAAGTCTGCCACACAGGAGATGAAAAAAAAAAAAACACCAACAGATCAACAGGAAAACACTATCCAAGTAGAAAAGCAAAGAGCTTCAGTGTTATCCAGCCCAGAGGAGAAGTGCAGCAAAAGCAGGTCCAATTCCAAAACAAGCTTTTGACTTCCAGTGAAGCAAAAATAAAACCAAAAAAAATATATATATATAACCAAGACCAAGAAACCAAGACAAAATACACGTTCAAGTCCCCAGCTAAATTTTTGCACGAGTGTGTCTTAAATACAAGTTTGCTTTTATGTGTTGCAGCAAAACCCACGAAAAGCCAGGATCTGGAGTTGATCGGGATGAGTTCTCGTGTTGTGTGTGCCTTGATGGGTTCTCAGTCCACATGGAGGAGCATCTGAGGGCTTTTTCAAAAAGTGCAAATCAAAAAAGAGAAACCGGGATCCAGCGGAAAAAAAGAAAAAAAAAAAAGAGAGACAGAGAGTTTTAAGATGGATCCCCCCTTCAAAATAAAAGAGGGAGAGGAGGGGGAGAGAGAAAAATAAAACACCACGGCGGAGCCACCGGGGGGGACGCGGAGTCTCACATGGGGCTGCGGGCGGGAGGAGGATCCCGCCGGGAGCTCCGGGGGGGCGGAGGATCCAGCGGTGTCTCTGCCGGGGGAGGAGGGTCCGCGGCTCCGCAGGGACCCCGCGGGCGATCCGGGCCGGCAGGAGGATCCGGCGGCCGCTCCCGCAGGAAGGAGCGAGCGCGGGGAGGGGGATCCGGGGAGGAGGATCCAGCAAAAAGTCTTTCGCGGAGGGAGGAGGGAGCGGGGGAAACCCGACAGTCTGTGCTCGCAGCGGGATCCGCGGGCGGGCGCGGGGGATCCCGCGGCTCTCTCCGTGTCCTCCGCAGGGATCCGGCGGGGATCCGGGTGGGCGGCGGGAGCAGCCGGGACCCGGGGTGTGGGTCGGCGGGGAGGCGGCGGCGCGTCCCCGGGGAGCCGCAGCAGCGCCTCGGGCAGGGTCGGTCGGTCCGCCGGGGCGTTGGGGGCGGGGGGCGCAGCGCCTCTTCGCCGTCTCCTCCCGCGCTCGCTCTCGCCTCCGTCCGCTCGCAGGGCAAGGCGGTGCCGGGGACGGGGGTTGTAGGGGTGCTCAGTGCTGGCGGGCCGGTCCCCCGCTCCTCTGCGCCGCCGCCGCCGCCGCCGGTGCCGGTGCCGCCCTGGGGAGCAGAGGAGCCGCTGCCGCCGCTGCCGCCGCCGCCGCGGCCATTTTGTCGCTGACTGACAGAGCCCCGCCAGGCAGCGCGAGACCGCGGGGCGGCTCCGCGCGCGCGCCCCCTCCCGCGCTGCCCGCGAACAGGAAGTGCCGCGCTCACCAACACCACCCCCCCCCTCCCCTCCCCGCCCGGCCGCGCGGGCCACGTGACGCGGAGGGGAGCGGGGGAGGCCCCGCCCTTCCCCGACATGCAAATGAGCGCGGCGGCCGCAGCCAAACAGCGGCGAGGCCACGCCCACCGCGCGAGCGCGCGCGCGCGCCCTCCCGCCACTGCCCCGCGCGCGCGCGCCCGCAGGAGGAACGGGGGGGGGGGGGAACGGGGGAGGAGGGGGGAAGCTGTGACACCCCCCAAAAAAGGGGTGTGGAGGGGCTTCATCCCCCACCCCGTGCCAGTGGGTGTCGGTGCATTCGGAGCGTTCGCACACACGCAGCCCCACCCACCGTGAACCCCCGCGGGAGATGGGGGGGGGACGGCAGAGCTGTGACCCCTCCGAGAGCGTTTAGAGGGGCTTCGCCCCCCACCCTCCCAAAGGCTTGTAGAGGGGTTTTGCCCTCCCACCCGTGCATTCACACCCACAGACAGACGCGCACCCCGTGAACCCCCGCGGAGGAGGAGGAGGAAACGGGAGAGATGTGCCCCCCCCCACCCCCGAAGGAGATGCAGAGTGACTTCACACACACACCCCCGAAAGGGTTATAGAGGGGCTTCACCCCCGCCCCGTGCAAATGGGTGTCGGTGCATTCGATGCATTCACACCCCACCCCGCGGGATCTGTGCCACCCCCGAAAGGGTTGTAGAGGGGCTGTGCCCCCCTCAAAGGAGTGCAGAGGGGCTTCACCCCCACCCCGTGCACACGGGTGTCAGTGCATTCGGTGCATTCACTGCACAAACACCCCAGTGAACCCCCACGGGAGGGAAGAGGGGAGGAACAGAAGATCTGTGCGGGTGCACCCCCCCAAAGGAGTGAAGAGGGGCTGTGCCCCCACCCCGAAAGGATTGTAGAGGGGCTAATGCCCCCCAAAGGGGTTTAGAAGGGCTTCGCCCCCACCCCGTGCACATGGCTGGCGGTGCATTCACTCGCACCCCCCGCGAACGCCGTCGGGGCGTTCACCCCTCCCTCCTAAACACTCGTGGGCCGAGGGGGGACGGGAGAGCTGTGTCCCCCCGCCAGAGGCAGCCACAGGGGCTTCAAACATACACACAAACCCCGTGCGAACTACCGTCGGTGCATTCACATTCTCTCTCCCCCCCACCCCTCCCGCAAATCTCTGGGGTGGAGGGGGACGGGAGAGCTGTGACCCCCCCGAAGGGGACAGACGGGCTTCACCCGCAGACCCCCCTGCAAACGGCATTCGGTGCTTTTCACCCTCCCTCGAAAAGCCCCACCGGGCTTAGGGGGGGCGAAAGAGCTTGTGCCCCCCACCCTCAAAGGGGTGCAGGGAGGCTTCACACACCCCCTGCAAACAGCCGCGGGTGCGTTCACCCCTCCCTCACACACCCCACGTGTGAGCTCCCTTCCGTGGGGACGGGAAGGGGCTGCGCCGGGAGGGAGGAGAGGGGAAAGGGGGGGTGAAACATGGTCCTGCTGCCCCTCGAGGTGCCAACAGCCCCCTCTCGCCCTTTCTAGCATCCCTTGCCTTAAACACACATCCCTCTGGCTCTGCCTGTCCCCTGGCATGTCCATGGCTGTGCGTGTGCCAGCAGATACACTGAGGTGGGGGTGTGCACATGGGTGCACCTGGGTTACACTCCGGGTGTATCCACAGATGCAGCCCAGCCCTCCACAGTGCCCCCCTGCACGGCTCTGCTGGGCTGTTGGCCCTCACAGGGGATCCCCCTCCTACCCAGGTGCCTCTAAAAATAATTCCAGTATTTCAAATGAAGCCCTGGCTAAGCAAACCGGGGGAACCCCCCGGGAATTGTGCACCTCGGAGAGGGGAGATGGAAATGTCAGGTTTCAGAGCGGTTGGTTTGCCTCCCGCAATAACCATGTTAACTGTTTGTTTGAGGAGAGAATCAGGATTTGGTCTCAAAATAACACCGGGAAGAGTGGAATGCAAAAATGAGTCATTTTTGCTAAAAATTGTTGTGTCTGGGTCTTTCAGCAGATCGTCTCTGGTTCTCTCTCCTCTCCTGCTTCCTCTCCCCCTTCTGCAGCAAACGTTTTGGGAACTGCAAGGAAATCCAGAGCCTGAATCTTTATTTGCTCAGGCCGTTCCACGTGGGTTACAGAGCAGGGCTGTTACTGCTGGCAGTGGGATCGCACCCACAGCAGGGTGTAGGGAGTAAGAGAAGTACAGCCCCAGCACGATTCCTGCTGGGATTTGTGATGCCAGCCCCAAAGCCACCCTATGCCAGCCCCTGGGCAAGCGGCACCAGGAGCCCGGAGCCCCTTGACCACTGGAGGGAGCCCATATTGTGCCAGAATGCAACAGAAATACTACGGGGAAGACAAAAAAATACTAAAATATGAAATATCAAATCATCGCAGTCAGAACAAAGTGTCTTCTCCAGGTCAGACCGTGATCTATAGCCATGCAAAATGTTATAAAAATCAGATTTAAATGTCCCATTGTACTTCATCGGCACAAAGAAAGGAAAAATTATTAAGAACAAGGTGCTTTCCCCCCCCCCCCACGTTTTGAATATCAGTCTGACACCTTTCAATGGGAGTGAATTCATGCACCACGATGGTGTCAGACCTGGCTTGGAGGGAAAATGCCCTTGTGCCATCCCAAGAGCTGGCACAGCTCCAGCTTGGTCTCCTTGCTTAAATGTAGGTCAGCACCTATAGACTCCTTCCCACACCTGCCCTGGAGCCGCAGCAGCTCCCACAGTGCTGCTTTCAAAAGAGATTTTTGCTCTCCTGATAAACCAACCACCCCGAAGAAGCAGAACAGGAGAAGCCACATGTCCTGCATAGGGGACAAGCATCCTCATCCTCACCACATACAGGCTGCCCTGCACCAAAAACTCTGCTTGGCAATCGAGCGGAGGAATGTTCCTGGTCCCTTAAATTATGTGTTGTGAACGTGGAAATATTTGTAATTCAAAACACGCTTTTAACACACAAATATTTCTGGCTCCGCAGAGTGATGCCAAGTTTCTGGAGACCCTGAAATGTCAAAATGGAATAAAACTGAAAGTGATTTGTGTACTAATCTGTTTTCTTGGCCCTGGCAAAATTACCATCAAAAAGCATGATGTAACGACAGCCACACAGACACGGGTATCTGTGTTTGATACCTGTGTTCTAAAATACTATCCTTAACAGATAAAAATGTGTTCTAGTAAACCTTTCCTGTCTTACCTGAGTTCTTTTACCAGTAAATACAGGGCTTTATCCAATGGAAATTTTATTTTCTCCCCCTTGTTTTGTTCTCCCACAGAGATTTTGCCCTCCCACTCCCCTTGGGAGCTCGCAGAGATCCTGGAAGCTCGCACAGATCCTGGGTGCATTTGCACCCCCAGCACCACAGGCTGAGGCTTTGTAGGAGCTGGTGACTGCTGTCACCACGTACACTTGTCCTCAGTAGCCCCCTTGGCCTGAGCTGACAGGACCCTGGTGGGGCATGGGCTTCTCCTTGAACTGTGCTTCCCAGAACTGCTCCAGGCAGCCGCTGCTGCCTTCGAACCTTCTCCTTCCCCCCAGCGCTCAGGTAGTCTTTTCTTGTCACACATGAGTAAGAACAGATGTGAGCTGGTGTGAAGGGGAGGAAAAGGGACATAGGATGCCAGCAGTTTAGTGCTCGCAGAGCAGGAGGAATTCCTGTGCTTGCACCGCTGCCTTGTAAACTTCCAATTTCCCAATCCGCCTGTATCTCGGGGAAAGGGCTGTGACCAAAATGTTCACAGGGTGCTGGGCATGCTGAATGGATGGATGGGTGTGAGCACAAAGAGGCAGGCACTCACACAGATACAGCCTTTTCTTTGCTGGGAGTGAGTGACAAAGCTAGGCTAAGCAGAGCTCTTCACACATTCAGGGCTGTGTTGGGGTGGCTCAACCACACCAAGGCAAAATATTCCTCCACTGTAGACTTGACACCTCTTGCTTATTTTCCTGTCATCCAACCAAGTACAGAAGTGGGTCAAAATAGTCACCAAGCACCTCTTACCAAGCGATAATGAGCACACACAAAGCTGATCTCAAAGCCTTGAGGAGAATCCACTCCCTGACGCTGAACAGGATTTCCCAGAGCCCACACAAAGTGAAGCTACATCTCCAAGGTCCTCCCTTGTCTGAGCTGATTCTCAGAGGCAGGCTGGGCAGGATCACACTGGGAAGTCAGGATCAAGGGTAGCAAGGGCTTTTCCAAGGAAGTTATGGATGTATGAGATGTTTGCATGGAGTCCATTCCCTCTGAAGGATGCAAACATCCTTTCTGACCACCCTACCAATGAACTGTGTCTTTAGGGTGAACACTTAAATAGAATCGTGGAATCACAGAATCGTAGAATTTTTAAGTTTGGAAAAGACCACTAAGATCTTTGAGTCCAACCATTAATGAACTGTACTTAACTTACACGTCATTTTTTAATGGAAAAACTCACTTTAATAACTTACGTTTCCCTCCCTGCACTTTCATCCTCCTTGCTGGGACCATACCCTGCTGTGAGACACCCACACTGGGATGGTTGTACCCAGCTATGAAGTGCCCTTTCTGTGGCACTGACCCAAAGCAGAAAAGGCTCCTGAAAACCTGGTACCCCAGGTTCCTCCTGATCTCTGGAACAGACATTTCACATCAGCAAAACCACCATGATGAGCATCATCACAGGACGCTGACAGCTCACCTCTTACACCCAGGTTGGATGAGCTGGTTCCCCTTTCTTGTGTAACAACCAAATACTTCAAACACTTGCCCAGAAAACACAACATCTGAATTCAATTCAATTCCCAACCTGAGAGTCTCTAACCTGTATTTCCCACGAGAGAGATGTAGCACGATGCTAAACAGTGATCTGGGAAGGGGGAAAACAAGGTATTTTTTATTCCTGCTCTCCAAGCAGAGCTATTGTACAAACAAGAACACAAGTGTCCTGAGGCCAAAAAGCAAGCAAGAAGCACATGACTCCCTATTCCACTTGCCACAGCACACAGCAGTGATGATAACATGTTCTGCTTATTATCAATAGCTGTTTAACAATAAATACATAATCTGCCCTGAACAGAGTGGGCAGAGCCCAGGACTTTCTTACCCTATAGCTTACTTTGAGGGAGAGGAAACAATAGTTTAAAGGCTGTGACCTGTAAATACCCACTTTGAGTTAAGTCTATAGGCTGGAGAAGTGTGCAGAGATGCAAATTTCCTGTTGTGCTTCTGGGAGTAAAAATATTGCCATTAATCAGTTTCTCTTCCTCTGTTTTCCACCTGCATGGTCATCATTTATTGGTAGGAGGGGGCTGGAACAAGCAGAGGGAAGATACAGACTGTTCCAGTGGCACAGACAGTGCTCATCATCTGGGCACAACTGCAGATGTTTGAGAAAACCCACTGCTGAGAGTGCAAACCCCCAGGGAAATGCTGAAGTTGTCACCTCTGGCACTGGCAGGCTCGCAGGGGCACCAAGCCAAGTGTCCATAATAAGAATACTGCAGCAGAAAGGGAAAAATCCCTGATTGCCCAACATTTCAATGAGCTGGGAGGAAGGTGCCAGCACTTCTTCGCTGAAAACACCTTTCAGAAAAGATTTTTCTGAGTCTCCCTCAGCTTGTTGATTTTTGCCTTCACCCCTCGCAAAGCCTCAGGCGTCTATGGGAAGCACTGGAGCTGTTTTTGTGATGTGCTCAGAACACAAGATGGTTTTGGTTTTCCTGTTTGCAAGTCTCTTATCCCAATGGAATAAAGCAGAGTTGGAGGCAGGCCACAAAAAGGTTAATTTGCTGTGTATACCAGTTTGACCTTTTTTTTGACTGTGGACAGCTCAAACAGCTGCACCCAAGAAACGCCCAAGGCAGGAAAATTCTTCTGAAACAAGTGGCAGGGAGGAGAATACCTTCTAGCACCCCACCAGCTTTCAGAGCAGCAGTGCAAGAACTTGCTAACACTTGAGTAAAAAAATAAACCCCAGTCCTCAGGCCAGGCACTGCTCCCACACCACCTCCACAGTGCCCGTGGCAACCCAACACCATTTCCTTAGGACAAACAACAGCCTTTGGGGGGGGGGGGGTTGCAGCAGGGCTTTATAATATATGTCAGACATCTAATGCTGGGAGCTCTTCAGGGCAAAGGAGGCAGAATGGCAAATGCTTACAGTTACAGCCAGCAGCTTCAATGTTCAAGGTAAAAATTAGTTATTGTGGGTGAGACAAAAACAAGATTCTTGGGCAGTTTCCATGAGACCAGGTGATGGATTCAATGGTAAAAGAGTTTTTCCCAATGTCCTGGCTAATCATCATGGGAATAATTTAAGCCCTCTAAAAGCCCCCCATGTTTTCAGAGAGCCATAACATCCACTTATTTCTTTCTTTGATTATACTGGGGATCGTGGCTGCTGCCTTCCGTCTCCTTGGTGGCTGACAGCTTTCTGAAGGGGATTGATGCCAATATAACATACATTTATTGCCTGCCTTGGGATCTTTGGGTGAAAAGCTCTGATGTGATGACTGCTATTCTTCACAGACCTACCAGGTATCAACACTTCGGGTTGGATTGTACCTAGGGCAGCTTCTGTATTCCTGACAGAGCTGATATGACTTATCCCTGGGGTGAGGAGGTGGGAGAGAAAGAATTGCTTGTGACAGATACTAGTCATGTAGCTTAATGAAGTTTTGCAAGGTGTTCAGAGACAGCAGGATGGGGTCAAATCAGGGAAGGTCATGCCTCTGGAAGCTGCAATCCTGAGTCAAGACCTGGCTTCTCCCCAGAGCCTGTCACTCTGCTCCCAACCCGGCTGGCAGAGCCGCTCGGATTGCAAAGAATTTATTGACACCCACCCACCATCCCTAAAGTTTTATGGCAATATAGATCTATTAGAAACCCATTTTGCAGAGGTATTAAAATAATGAAGGTGAGAATTAAGAGAGCAGCACGCTCCTTGGAAAACCCACTGATCATAATATACTGCTTTAAAGAAAGTTATCGTGCAGTCCTCTTAAAGAAAGTTATCAATTAGTCATTGTATCAGACATGGGAGAATTGTTCCCTGAAGAGGATTTTAGGAGGAAAGCCATTGACCAAGTGATGAATTTATCACTAGGGGTTGCATGGCTCCATGGATTAAGAAGAGATGGCACAGAGTCTTTGGAGAGCAGACTGGTGGCCCCGGAGAGTTTTGGGAAGTCAAAGGCATTGGTGCAGGTTGAAATGACCAGGCTGCTCCCAGGCAGGGTGACAGCAGGTCAGGGAGGAGACATGTCACCAGTGGGGTGGATCAGAGCTCCTCCAAGTCCAGTGAGCTCAGGGCACCATGCAGACAGTCCCACAGCTGCCTGTACCTGCAGTGGTGTTGGCTTGGGATTTCCACCTCATGCTCTCCTTCCCCCACAGCTTTCCAGGCCACCATAATGTTCTGTGTGAGATGAAAGTGCTACGGGTTTTCTGATACAGATGCCCCACTGAAAACAGGGACATCAGAGCTGATGTCAAACAGGCTTTGGCAGGGTCTGAGTAGGGAGATTTGTCCAGCCTTGCAGCCGAGCTGTGGAATGCCCTGTGGCAAGCCAGCAGACAGCAAAAGTACAAAAATCTGGCATCCACTGAGGCCAGTGGGAAGTGTAAAGCTACACTTTTACACCCTGCAAGTGCTCTTGCTTTCTGCTCTGCTCACACTCCCTTGGCTACCCAGCACACATGTTGAATGGATCGACGTGCCAATAGTCTCCCCCCATCCCAACTAAAATCCTCTTTCCATGTTGGCTACAAGGATTAATTTTTTTCTTATGTGTTTTTTCATCATTTCTCCTGCAGGCACTGGGAGAATACAGGATTTCCCCACAGGAACCTGCTATGTCCATGCTGGTCCTCTCATGGTGAAGGGGCCAAGTGATCTGGCCCCTGGAGGATGTTCCTTTCCCCTCTGCAATGTGCTGGAGGGTGCACAGGTATGCCTGTCCTACTTGGCTCCTGCAGCTCAGATAATTGAACTTGGGCAGAGGAAGGAGCCACTGGAAAATGGCTTTTCTCTGTGGGCAATCATCATCTGCTGAAGTCACATCTAGACAGGATAAGCACACATGAGCCCGTTTCCATCTGAGCAATCTGGGGAAGGCAGCACAAAAGAAAGAGGGGTTTAATATGAAAAGGTTGTGAACGTGGTCTGGACTTGGGGGATGGAATAAACTTACAAAATGCCTTGTTTTGATCCCAGTCATCCCTGGAGGTATTTAAAAGCTGTGTAGCTGTGGTGCTGGGGGACATGGTCTAGAGGTGGTTTTGGCAGTGGTGTGTTAATGGTCGGACGTGATGATCTTAAAGGTCTTTTTGAGACTAAATAATTCTATGATCCTATAAATCTCAATGCAAAGGTGTTTTGTGAGCCCAAAGCTGCCCTCCTCTATTGCTGCATGGCTGAAAGGGGCTCCTGGGGTGACCATGGCACTCACCCCCTGCCCACACCTCACTTGGCTCAGCTGAGAAGCTCAGCAAAGCCCTGACAAATTGCCAAGCTCTCCTGAGATAAATAATCACAAACAAAAATATTTGTGTTTACTGTGGGGATTTGTCTGTGCATAATTATGCATTAGTCATTACGAGGACTACAGGAGAGTTTTACACATGTAAATATGTTCAGTTAATTAGACAGGACTGCTTTTGGTTTGTTTCTTCTCTGCAGTCTGATCCTGAAGTCATCAAACACTCCTGGATCACGAGTTGGGTTGAACAAGATACGTGAGGAAAACAGCTCTCTCCCTCCTCGTGATGCAGCTCTGGGTATCAATATATATTCCTTTAAAACACTTCTTGTAGCTTTTCTGTTACAGCCCCAAGGTACTTCACACAATGCAGCACAACCTTCACACACTGTTCTCTCATGTACGTGTTTCAAGGGGAGATCAGATGGATTTCTCAGGCAATACAATGTAAGACATTATTTTCTCCTGAAACATTTTTAAGTGCAGCAGCTTTTAGTAATCTTCTAGCATCTTCTCCTATGTATGACAAAGTCTATTAGTGTCATTTGCATGAGAAGTACACAATAAATCATTCATGCACAGTTTAGTACAGGTTAAGTGTAACAGCCTAACTGTGATTTTCTATAAGAAAATCAGAGCAGCTCATCAGCTGGTGTAAATCAGCAATGCTCCATCAAAGCCACTGAGTCACACCAAATAATCACTTGGCACAGGGGAAAGATTCAGGCAAAAAAGCAGCAGGGAAGAGCACGATTCCTGCTGCACTGGAAGGACTTCCTTTTGAGAACTTCTCCCCTAAAAACCTTTCCAAAGAAAATCCATGGGCTGTGGGGCCAGCACAGCCTGGCTGGTCCAAGACTCTGCTGTGTTTTGCTGCTGGCCCCAGGCTCTGCTGTGGGCAGGCTCCTGGAGGGCGGGGAGTGTTCTGGAGAGCCAGCCAAGAGCAGGACCAGGGAGCTCTGTGGGAAACCTTGGGCTTGCCCCAACCCTGAGGATGGGAGAAGGATCAAATTCCCCAAGAACCTGCAGCTGTCATTTAGGCAAAAGCCTTAAACAGCAGCGAAACTCGTTCCCAACTCGTCTGTGGCAAGGGGGTTGAACTAGATGAGGTTTAAGGTCCCTTCCAACCCAAACCATCCTGTGATTCTGTGATTTAAGACAGTCTGTATTCCATTTATCCATCTCCATTTCACAGGTTGGTTGTCCTTCATGTTTGGACCACCGACCCCATTTGTAATAGGAGGAGGTGTTTCCTGCCCCTGGTGCAGCACAGCAAAACCCTCTTGGGAGATGCCAGGGAGATGCCCCTCTTGGGTGGGTAGGGCCCACCCTACTGAACCCAGCCTGGTCCCTTTTCTCTGGAAGGGAAAGGAAATTCCTTTGCAGTGATGTGGAATTTGTCACCGGCTCTGGAAAAGGGCCATGTGGGCACGAGGGGAGCTGAGAGGAGTGAAGGAGTCCCTGGAGGAGGGAGGTTAAGGCCTTGCACTGGAAAAAAATCCTTCACCAGCACTGGTAACTTATTGTCTGGCTGCAGACACAGGCACTGAACGGTTCAGCTTCGCCGATGCAGGAGGTGAACACAAGCACAGGTTTGCTCCAAGATGAAGACCTTTCTCCTCCCCTCCTCCTGTTTTTCCTCTCTGTTTTTCGGTCTGGTTCTTGTTCTCACTGCGGCGGCGTGTGGGACAGAGGCTCATTGTTCCCAGTGCTCAGGAAACACGCCGCAGGACTGATCTTATTAGAGCTGGGGCCATGCCCGGGCCAGCCGGGGAGGAGCTGCCAGCACATCCTCGGGGGGCACAGCACGTCCTGGGGGAAACAGTGTGGAATCAGAGGCAGCCCTTGCCACCTCCACTGCTCTGGGTCATTGTGGGCGCTCAGGCTTAATTTTTGGCTGCAGTTTCAGGGCTTTGCTTGTGCTCAAGTGCCTTTGAATCGAGCGCTGGGTAGCTCAAGTTGAACAGCAAAAATTAAGGTGAAAATGCAGAATGCTGAGTCCAGGACCTCAGGGGTTTTGCAGGAATGGCAATGCTGTGATGGCAAGGATTAAGCACAAACAGCTCAGTGATTTTGAACCTCCTTTGCCAAAAAAAATTATGCTCATGCAGTCATGCTGCCTCTTCCTTCCCACTGTCCCCCTCTTGTTCTGGAACACAACATTTACTGTGCTAGACAGAGAAGTGATGAAGATGTTTAGATCCTACAAATTTTGATGCAGGGGGTAAAAAAGACTAGAGTAGGGTCTCCACGAAGTGCAGACTGACTCCCTGGCTGTGCTCCTGGTTGGACTGATAGCCAGCCAGGCTGATGGAGATGCATCTTCTGAATGCTCAGGTATCAAAAGAAAGTTGCACAATCCCAGATTGTTTATTTGTTACTTATAAAGAACATCATTTTGAAGGCACAGGCTAAATAAGAATTAATTGTGTTAAAAATTCAAGTTAACGAACGCTGTAAGAAGTTGTCTTAAGGGAAATAAAAGGGAACAAAAAAAAAAGTCTTGGGCACTAATGATTAGAGCAAAACCCTGATGTTAGGAGGACTTTGTCTCAGCGGAAGCAAGTTACTCATCTCTTCCAGAAGATACATGCATGCATTGCAAAATGTTTATTTTGTACTCTCTGAAGTGGTTAATCTACATGCAAAGCAATGAAAAGGTGCCTTATTAGGCTAATTGCTAATAAAAAAAAAAAAAAAGAAAGAAAGAAAAAAAAACCCACCAGAACTACTGTGAGCAAATATTTAAAAACAGATGCAGAAGGCTGTGAAAACAAACACCATCTCGTTTCTCCATGAAGTTTTCCCACCAGAAATCAGGCAGTTCAAAGAGACGTCCGGTTAATACGGTACCTCCAGGCTCCCGGCGCTGGAGCTGTTCATTAGCCGCTTCGTAATTCTGTGATGCAGAACTGGATTAATGGAAAGGTGACTGGGAAGCCACCGAGGGACCTGCTAATGATACTGCTTCGTCCTCAGAGAAGTCCTCTCTAGCCTTGCCCACGTGCACGGCAAAACACACACCATCAGGATACAATGCCACATTATCACAAGAAAACACTTTGGAGAGGGGAAGAAGATGTCACCGCCCGGGTGGTGCTGGGAGCTGGTGAAACCCAAGATGGAAAAATAATTGCATGCATGTTTTTTAATACAACAGGATTCCCCCAAGCTCATTAAAGCAGATGGAAGTTTTAAGACCTGTATTACTTTAAAAATTAATTTACAGCTGTGGGGCTTGGTGGCCCAGAGAACATTAAAATGATAAATCCGGAAAGGTGAAGTGAGCAGAAAGGAGGATTACTTTGGTCACACAACATGGCCCTGTGCAGCTGGGAAGGGGAGATGGTACCGTTTTGTTGCTGCCTGGTGGTTACCTCTGCTGTGCCATTTCTGGGCTTAACCCAGATTTTAAAATGTTGTAACAAACCATTACATTTTCCTCCCGAATGATGTGTAATCCAGAAGCGATCTTGGTGCCTCTCTGCCTCATTAGATACTGGCTGATGTGGCGAGGGAGGTCATACGACCCAACATCTGCGCTCTGGGCTGCAGGAGAGCCCTGTCCAGGCTGGACATCCACGCCAGTTCATGGCACTGGCTCGTGACACCGGCTCATTCCACCTTGCAGGGCCCTGCCATGCTCCCCCCACCCTGCTCCAGCCGGATGGCCCCAGCAATGCCCTAATTCCCCTGCTCGGCAGCCGCCCCCGAGGACAAGCCGTGCCTGTCTGAAACCACGGCAGCGTGGCGGTGTGCCCGGGGGCTGGACAGGGGTGGGCAGGCACTTGTACAACTCCCAGTGTGCTGAGTCAGTGCCAGGCAGGGAATCCTTCACCCTGCACAACCATCACCCTCAGCTGGGCCATCCCTGCCTGCGGGGAGGGTCACGGATGGAGTGGTGGGACAAAGCAAAGGCAGCTCCTCCGAGCCCCGTGGAGATGGACCATCATTTTCCTGTCTGATTCCAAGTACGGGGTGAGTTAGGTACTGCAGAACAAAGGCTGGAGGCAGGTTGTATTCAGCTCACACCAGCTACCTCGGGTTGCTGGGAAGAAAGGAGCCCTTTGTTTGGGAACAGCAGCTACTCCCACCAAACCACGCACGGGGCTCTGCGCGTGCAAACCCCCGCCTTACGTACAGCTCTGGTTTGGCACAAAATGGTACCTGTTCCCCCACTCCATGGTAACCTGTTCCCCGGCTCCGTGCTTCCCCCTCACCCTTACGGGTATGTGCAGGGCACAGCGAGCACTTCCCAGTTCTCCAAAGCTTTGAGTGTGTGGCCAGGGGTGAAATCACATCCCAGGAATGTGCCGCTTTGCACAGCCCCGCAGAGCCCACCTCCGTGTGCCAAACACACCTGGTGTGACCTGAGGTGCTGCCTGCCCCGCCTGCACTACAGCCACCAAAACATGGCTCACAGCCAGCCCACACCAACACAGATCTGGATTCTCCAAAGCCAGGCTCGGTGCTGGCCCTGGGAATCACAGCCATAGATGTGGCTGGGCTCATGTGCATCCCCATCTCCAGCATCACCTTGCTGCTGTACCAGGGATTTCCCGTGTAAAGGCGGTTTCTCCCTGCAGAGAGTGTTACTGGGATCCCTGGGCTGTGCCCACATGCACCGTGACACCCAAAGCCACAACAGACCCCATTATCTGGGGGGCAAGGGGCAGCCCTCGCTCAGACACTCTTCCCGCAGCCTCTCTGCTGCTGCGTTTATTATAACATGCTCCTCGTTTCCTCCTCTCACCCAACAAATTAACTTTAACAGTAAATTAACTTTATTCTGTCGCTGGTCAGCCTGTGAAGTGGGAGCGGGGCGGATTTTCCCCCCGGCCGTTCCGGGAGGCCCCGCGCCCGGCCAGCAGCGCCGTGACTCACAGGCTTTCAGGCTGCCTATTGAAGGGCCCGGAGCCCGAACAAAGCCCCCATTCACTCCCGGGCTCTGCTGGTTTTTCTTTGAGCCCTCACTGCTTTATTTTTATTCTTTCCCAAACATTGTTGGCTAATTTCATTGACAAAATTCATAACTTGGGGTTGGAGAGCTCGCTCTATTCAGCTGCGAGCGCTGGGGGGTTTTGGTTTTCTTTTCTGTGCTGCCCATCTTGCCTCATTCTCTGCATCGTCCTGAAGCCAGTTTCTAGCCTATGCTGTGCTGAAGGATGGAGCAAAGGGTCACAGCCCCCGCACAGTTTAGGTGCTCCTCAGTTTTTGGATGGAGAAGAAAAAGCGCCACGATAAGATCAGAACCCGAAGCAAGAGAGTGATGCTGGGGGTCAGCACAGATAGGACTGAAATCCTGCACTACAGACCTGAGTGACCCCTTGAAATACACAGAAGACATTTAAAAATACAAGCCTGTTTAACTTTTATATCTGCAATACTCTGCATCGAGTCCACTTAATTGCAGCTCTTTAAAAACATCTGCATTTCATAAAGGACTAACTTTTCTTCCCCTCAGGCTGCCCCTCCTGAGACATCCCTCTCCAGGCTGCTGGGTTACACAGTAATTACAATCCACAAGTACCTGACATCACCACCAAGTGCAGTGCATTATGGTTTCAAAAACAAGAGAAACAATATTGCTCAAGATGGGCCTGAGCCAAAATCCCAGCTCCAAACACCATCATTTTTTCTGGTGGAGCTGAGAGCCAGAGCCCTGCATGGCAGCCAGGGCCCCTGTGGAAGTGTCACAGGCACAGAATGCAGGAGTCACTTTGTGCTTTGGTAGCACAGAGGACATTTCTCCTCCCTGCTGACCCGGAGGGGTTTAAATACGTGCAAGCAGAGAGCAGCGATGCCATGCCATGAGAAAAGAGCTCGCACAAAAACTGTGCTGGAGGTTAGAACCAGCATTAGCCAGAGCCAGCCTCTGCCCCAGAAGCAGCTCTGACCTTCTGCTGTCCCACGGGAGACCTTCAGCCCCACTGCCACCTCTACCCCAGAGCCACAGCCCCCTTGTCCCGTCCAGCCTAAGGCACACAAGGGACCCGGTGCCAGAATTTGCTAGACCATCATTTTGGGAAGGGATGCAGGCTGGACCCGAAGCAACTCCAGTGGTGAGAGCAGGCAGCACCCTGGGGAACCTGCCTGTGCTGTCAGCACCAGCCCTGCACCAGCACAGGCAAATGCCTAAGGGAAGCTGGTCAGGGGAAGGCACTAATGTCAGTGCAAAATGCTGTGGCTCTGTTGCCTCCCTTCCCCCTGGAAGGAGGCAGGATCTGCCTGGAAAGAACCTCTAACAACATGTTGTATAGATACATACAAACATACACACATAATATATACACATCATTTGGTTTATGGCCACCAAAGTGCACTCAGCTGGTACCTAAAGCAAAGTCCTTAATGGTGTTTTATGCAGTAAATCCCTTTTCTCCTCCTCTCCAGCAGCAGAGGCTGGTTCCAGGGTGAGAGCAGGGCTGGGGCATCAGCCCCCTGACCTGTGGGAATACCACCCATGACCCGCAGCCTTCCTGCTTTACTAAGCTCTAGAGGCCAGGTCTCTTTTCTTGTTCATTTATTGGCTTGTTTCCCTGCAGAGAGGCAGTGGTTAGAGGAGAAAGAGTGTGTTTTTCGGTCCACAGAGCAAGCAATTTACTTTTTGAGGTTGTTTGCCAAAACCACATTCCTGCTTCAGCTTCCAGTCCAAGCAGAGGGGAGGCTGAGATCAGAAAGGAGAGTTGTGGGCTGATTTTGCTCAATTGCTTGTGCTCTCTTTGCCTTGTGTGAGAGCTGAGCTCACTCAAGGCTTGAGGCATCCTCTGCACCTTCACATCTGAACAACAAGCAGGAAAAGCAAAAACCACAGGATTTCCTCTGCAGTCAGCAATACCCAATAAATTCACAGCAAGAGCAAGCCTTTAAAAGAAAAAAATAAAAATCCCCCAAACCAAACATTTTATCCTTTCCTGGTCTAATTGGGGAATAAACTTAACATCTAATTTTAAGGATGAAGTGAAAAGGAAGGGGATAAAAGCAAGTCTAGCTGAGCTCTGCACCCAGCCGTGATCACAGGCAGCAGGCTGGGTCTGCATCTCCTGAGGAACCAGCAGCTCTGCCTGTCAGGCTCCAAGTCAGCGGGGCTGTGACAGGAGTCAGGCCCTTTGCTCTCCAACACAGCTGGTGGGAGCTGGGTGCCTGTCACCACCAGAACCTCCAAAGCTTGGAAAATGATGTGCAGCCTCATCTGGGAACCTCTGTGTGCTGGGAAGGGCTGGAGTGGGGTGAGCACTGGGTATGTGGGGCTGAGCTCCATCTCCCTTAGCCTGGGTGCAGCTCCACTCAGCTTAATGGGGTGATTCCTGGGTGATAACTCATGCACTGTCCCTTGAACCCAAAGTAACCCTCACAGTGCCTTGGATGGGCATCAGATGATTTTGCATGTATGAAAGGATGCTCTGATAATGCAGAGACATAAGTGCTGCTGCCTTGCAACCCTAGGGAGCTAGGCTGGGGATGGGAAGCCTGACTGGGAGTGAGAAGCTTGGCTGGAAATGTAGGGCCTGACCCCTCTTCCCTCTCTCCACACTCTGGCTGCCTCCACTCTCC
This sequence comes from Corapipo altera, assembly GCF_003945725.1. Lineage (NCBI taxonomy): Eukaryota > Metazoa > Chordata > Aves > Passeriformes > Pipridae > Corapipo > Corapipo altera. The sequence goes on from NW_020884913.1 coordinate 7,029,930, forward strand.
TGCTGGCTCAGGGCCATCTCTCTGGCTGGATGTGTGCAGTCGATGACACTGGAGTGCCCCTCTCTATGACTGCTTATCATGGCCAAAAAGGCTGGAAGCTGGACTTTTTCACACTCAACTTTCCCTCAGCACTCTCACTTCTTCCCAAAGCCCCACCAGTTTCTGAGGATCACAGAGTTCTCCCAGCCAGAGCAGACTGGGAAATGCCTGGTGCCCATAAGAGGGACTGTGTGATCAAGGGGATGCTCCTGGGGTGCCTTGGACTTGCTGCAGCTGGACAGGTCACCTGGGGCCCTCCTGGGGCTGTGTGGGTGCCCTGCCCTGTTTCCCAGGTCCTGTGGGTTTGGTGCCACCGACACAATCCCCAGGGAGAAGTGACACAACCCCAGAGTGTGGGGACCTTGCAGCTCCCCCTCAGCTTTGCACTCCTCCCAAAGGCAGTCTGCAACTCCTCAAATGGGAGTGATTCCTTAAGAAAAGATGAGAAGTCTGGGCTTTCTTATCTTTAAAAAGCAGTTTGCAAAAAAAAAAACCCACCACAAAATCTACTTTTGAGACCTGCTTCTGCTTTCCTCACTTTCACTTCCACAAATCCCCCCCCACACACACCTCTGCCACCTCCAGAGCAGCCTGGCTATGCACCTGAGCACCCCGGGGTGATGGTCACCCTTTTGTATTCAGGTGTTATACCACATGAAGGACAGTTAAACATATATTGCTGCTGCTCCTAGGAAGGTTTTCCATGTACATGATAGCTCTGGATCCTGCAGGGAGGTGATGCAAAGCTCCATGGATGGGATGAGCAGGGTTCTGGCACCCTGGTCCATCCTCTGAAAGAACTGGTGGCCCCTTTTCACCAGTAGTGCTGGGAATTATTAATAAATTAAGTCTCTTGACTATTTTTTTTCTCTCCCTGTTGCCCTTCTCACTTCTATAGTTCTTCCATGCTGTGTCTTTGGTTTCGTGTCAGGACCCCAAGACACAAACCTCTCCTCCTACACAGGGTGCACAGACACCCATGGGTTGCACCAGCTATTGTCCAGCCAGGAGCATCCCAGAAAAGTCTGGTGATGCAGGGGGAAAGCCATGGTGCTCCTCTCAGAAAGCCAAAATTCCATCCTTCCCGTGGGCACTAAACCACCATCAGTCTCACGCTCCCCACTTAACACACAGTTTCCAATGCCCAGCTGGGGGTTCCCCCTCGTTTCCACAGTGACACGGGGACAGGGGGCACAGCTCAGCTTGGCAGGCTGGCGTGTCTTTAGGGCAAATACATCCTTCAGTGGGAAGAAAAAGGATTTGCCTGAAAAGGATTTGTCTTTCTACAAGCAGAAAAGAGATATTTTTTAAAAAAAGGCTTATAATATACCAGAATACCTTCCTCCCTCACCAAAGGTCAAACTTAGATCCAATTTCAGTCAGGAGGGAGACGTCTGTCAGACAAGCACTAATCACTATTTAGTATTCATATTCACCTATTAGAAGCTCCATGCTGTAAACATGTCTATGAATTAACAAGGCATCTGGCCTCTCTTATACAATATGAGCAGCTTGGATCATAAAGTGTCTGCAGAAAATAAAAAGTGCCTTCCATCTGTCTCTCCCAAATATCACTGCTATCACCAAAGCAAACAGACCGGCTCTTCCAAAGCACCGCCGTCCCCCTCCCCCAGAACGTGTTAGTCAAACAAAAACAAGCGTTTCACGGAGAGCACTTGACAGATCTGAAACGACTCGGAGGAGCCAGGCGCAAATTAAGAACTGGGGGGAAATTAGCTGAAAGATAACTGGGAAAAAAAAAGGTTCCTAATAACAAAGTCTCTTCTTAGCCCTCTGAGTAATTATCCACAGGCTGGCGCTGCCAACGCCAGGGGAAGGTCAGCACTGCCCAGTGGAGGATCCACGGACACGCCAGGACCTGTGCCAGGGCAGAGCCACCGTGGGAATTGCTGTCCTCAGATTTTACACCTTGGCAGCTTGCAGTGGAGAAGGATATGGAATGATCGTGGTGACCCTTGGAAGGGCCAGACACCCACCTCAGTCCTGTTGGGTGGAAAAAGCAAACCCTGGGTGAAGGCCACGTGCCTGACTGCCAGGGGACAGCTCAGCTCCAGTGATGCCACCATAGCAGACTGACTGGAAGTCCTATCCCAGCCCCATGGGCTGTGTGTTCCCTCCAAATCAGAGCAATTCGGCTCATCACTCTGCTGTCTGTGTGGAGCACATGAGGGATAAAGGTGGATAATTTGTGCCTGTTCCCAGTCCACAGGGAGATGGGACAATTCCAGAGGAGCTGTGTCAGTGCAGGACATCAAAGCAGGCTGCCACAAACATGGAATTGGAGCTGCCGTGATGGCTGTGGGAGAGAAGGGCTGGAGTAACCCCTGTGATGGTCCTGGCTGGGTTACTGAGGGCCAGGAGGACCAGCCAGAGGCACCAGTGTCACAGCTGGGGCAGGAAACCTTCTATCCCCATAATATCCAGCCACTCTCTTTGTCTTCCCCCTGTCTCATTGCCTTTCCTCCTCTGGTTTCCAAGCTCACTCCAGATTTCAGCTCTGGTGCTTCCCAAGTAAACCCAGCTGCTGGCAAATGGGGTGGCTTTCTGCTCTCTTAGCTCCTTCCAAGGACTGGATGGGCCTCAGGGTGAAGGCAGGACCTGGAGCAGGGAGATCATCACTTGTGAGGGCAGCTGCTCACCCAAGAGGCTCCTGGGTGCCCAGGACAGCACTCATGCCCTGGTTAAAGCTGGTGGCCTTAAACCAACTCAGGCTCCTCTGTCTCAAGGGAAGGGAGGGTCTGCTTTAAACCCTGGCTTTGTTTTCTGAAGATAAATTTAAACCAAGGGGAAGGAAGAATGAGGTTCATAAATCAGGCAGGCCTGAAAATGAGGCATGAAAAATGAATGAATCAAGCACGTGTGTGAGCACTGCTGCCCCAACCTGCTCCACTGGCACAGCCCACCCGTGGCTGGGAGCCCCCAGCCAAGCCCTCCCTGTGGCCCCCAGCTCACCACCACTGCTCCAGGCAGACCTGTCAGCTCTCTGTAATTGTTGCCTCTTCCCCAATTCCCATCCACGCAGAAAACACCCCACTTGGCTTTAAGCTTGAGCTGACAGGGGTATGATGGGCTGGGTGGGTTCCAACCCGTGTGCTCAGCAACACCAGGCTCTGCCTCGCTCCTCTTCCCATTCCAGGCTTAATGTTTTTAAACTCTTTGGATTGCATGAGATGTTTAAGCATAAAGAGGGGAGCAGAGGGAAGTCATGGCTCTCTGGAAGTGGTTCTCATGTCCCCCACACACATGGATGACAGAAAGAAGAAAACCAGGAGGTTTCCAGACCTCCCAGCTGCAGACATCTGAGGAGCTGGCTGTATCCAGTGAGCCTCTCTCAGCTCCCTCCCTGGCCTAATAGCTGTTCCTATAACAGTGATGCAGAGTAGTCTGTCTCCTCCAAATCATCCCCTGGGAGAGCATCTCTCTGGGAAAGGGGCTTGCTGATGAACTCAGGCGTTGGGAGGGGGATCTGCACCTCTGCCATAAGGCTTTGGTGCACTGGGCCCACGATGGCCCAGTGCACCAAATTTGGATCGATGTGAAACCCTCACAGTTTGCAGATCCAGGTGCACTGGGGGTTGTGTGCACAAATACTTGCACTTTTGCAAGGCAAAAATGCCCCAGCCAGCCCAACCCAACCCAACGTGGCTGCAGCTGCTGTGCTGGGACGTGACAAAGCAGGTTCTCAAAATACTCACCTGTGTCATTTGCCATGCAAATAATTATTCAAAGAAACAATTCAACCCAGGGCTTGGGAAGAAATGGTGGGAGAGTGGCCAGTGGCTGAGAGGCAGCCCAGAGTAGCTGGTAAGGAGCTGGAGGAGGTGGGAAGGAGGGAGAAAGAGGAATAAAGATGGGGAAATTTGGTTTTGACTTCCTGTAGGATGACCTTAAGTGACCCCATCTGGGGAACCGGGTGACTGGAGAAAGGTCTCACTGAGCATCACCATGCAGAACATCACCAGAATCCTTCATTGCATCCTTCCACTGGGGAAAAAGCTTCTGAAATATAAGTGTTGTCCTTGCTGTAGGGGTTTACCTGCCTCTGTTATACCACATTAACCACTTGCACTGCTGCCAAAATCTGACACAGAAGATTCCCAGCCAGCTCCAGGGCCAGGACAGCAGCTACCCAGTCCCACAGGACCCCAGGACAGGAGCAGCTGCTTTTCACAGCTCCAAGACCCGAGGCTGCCCTCAGCCACAGTGCTGCCTGACCCCAGTCCCAGGCCACCAAAATCAATAGGGAATTTGTCACTGGGCCCAGCAGGGACAGGATCGGGCTCTGCATGCACAAGGAAACCCTTCGAGCATGAAAGCTAATTTAAGAGGAGCTCATCTCCTTGTGTTCAGAGACATGGAGCAAGGAAAAAGTATGACAGATTTTGATGCATTTTAACTGAATTATTGTCCACTGAGGATTGAGCCAAGACCACAAACATTATTTCACTTTCTAGCGAGGCTGCAGTGATGAATATGGGTTTCAAAGGAGAAAAGCTGGGTGGTTCTTATTTCTAATCTTGAGTCATTCCTCCTACTTTGAAGCCTAAACACCTCAGTACATGGGTGCTCAAACAAAGACTCCCATTCCTTTGCAAGGCATATGGCTCTGCAGGTAAATGCAGCAAAGCTTAAACCACACGTATCAACATGCAACAGAATTTCACACTAAGGCTCTGTTAAAAATATTCTGTTTAATTGATTTTTTAAAAAAATCTATTATGCTGCTCTAGGCATGGCTATTGATCTACAGTGCTGGAGAAGTAATGAAGAAGCCTTCAAATCAATAAGGCCAAAGTATATCTCAAACTGTATCTGCTCCACCAGCACAACAGGGATGTGGCCAGTGAAATTCCCTGGTCGGGGCTGGGAGTATGAACAAGCCTGTTCTGATGACTGCAGAGATTTATTTCTATTGGCATAAACATAACTAATGAAACCTCGACGACTCTTCACTTCCGTGAAAGCTGATAATATATCGTGGTGCTCACAATGAAATGAGCAAGAACACATTTGCAAAGGAGGGGAAAAAAAAAAAACCCACAACTCCCTCAACCGTGAGCTGTATTTTCTTCTTGGTGCCCTTGATTCTCCTCCACCCCCTTCCCCCAGCCAGGGTAATATTTCTTCTTGGAGCTCTGGTATGGTTTTTAACAAGGCTTTTGTAAGTCTCCAAGGCTGGAGTTTTAGGTTTTTCTTTTATCCCTGGCTGTCAGGATGGAGTAGGTAGGCAGCTAAAATCACAGGTTGATAATATTGTTTGGGGCTAACAGCCTTATCTTATCTTGTTCGTATTATTCATATTACCTTAGATAAGCCACCTGGGGCCGAACACAAGCAAGATCCAGGGAAGTGACCTCATTACAGTTCAGGTGCCTATTTACTGTAATAAGAACAGCTGGACTAACACAGCCACACTTTGAACTTGGCTGGCACTTTCCATCTGAGGCTTTGACTCCATCCCTTTCACACTTCACAGCACAGAGGAATGGAGGAGCTGGAGTTAATCAGCACCACCACTTTTCCTCTAAAAGGCCTGGGATTACAGAAGAGTTTTACCCACTGGGCATGGAAGGGTTTTGGAAGGGTGAGCACCGAGCTGAACCCCCAAGCTGCATCCCCGGAGATGGGGATGTTTTGCTAAAGATCCCCTGTTGATGGTGAAGAGCTGCTCAAAATGCAATCAGCACTTCATTTCCCAACCATAGCTGATGTTGGAGAGATCTGTCAGTTCTGCATTTCTAACCCAAACAGCCAAAGCCACTCATCCAGCACAGCTTTGGCCCTGCACAAGGATTTGCTCCTGTCCAGCTCAAGCACTGAGAAATTCAGGCAGGTTTGCATCAGCAGAGAGCTGTGTCCAGGTGAGAGATCACACTGCCCAAATTACCCAGGAGCCAGTGGGTGGGACCGGCAGTGGTGGCACCTCTGGGGGCAGCCCCAGCAGCACTCACTGCTCGGTGCCACACTGGTTCCAGTTGAGGACCGTGACAGTCACTGAGCACTTCAGTCGGTTTCAACCGGCAAATTAATCTAATTTTTTTTTTCTTCTTTTTAAAAAGGAATCTCCGAAGTTTAAAAATATGGTAATGCAATTAGTGGCTTTGGCAGGCTAATGAAGCCACTTTAAACCCTTGCAAAAATACCATTAAAAGAGAATGCTTAAGAGCCTCTTCAAACTTCCCAAAATGAGAAGTACGTTCGTATTCAGAAGATGCCAATCTAGTCTCCTTTCTCCGAGGTTCAAGATTAATTAGGGACTTGTTTAGTGCATGAATGAGGAAACAAATGAACTCTTGGATCACAGAGCACTGGAACCAATTTTTTAATCATTTTTTTTCTTTACAATTACATTCCTATCAAGAAAGTCTTCATTAGACTTTCTGTCACGGGGCCGCATTGTGTCAGGTAACTATTACAAGTGCTTGGCTTTCACCCAAAGACTGAACAATATGAGTTTTCTGAGAAATAGATACATGTGATATATATTTAACGCTGTATTTTCTCATTAAGATGTTATTGCATTTTCCTAATAAATACATTAAACCTTTCCTCCAAGACTTTCTCAAAACAAATTATTTAGAAAAGACCAACAGTATCTTCCCTTTTCCAAAATCAGCCTGGGTATTTAGAGATTACTTTTAAGAAATACATTAATGCCTGATATAAGAGGCACCATAAACAGAGGGAGACTACTAAGGTAAGGAATAAGAGTTGGGAAGAGAAAAAAATATGTTTGAGACTAATTGTTAAAAGAATGGGGTTTGCATATTTAGTGAAGAGAAAGTTAAAAATAAACTGGTCTTTTTTTTTTTTTTTTCAAGGAGTTACAACCTGCCCCGAAGATTGGAGGGACTGGTTTGCCTAATCCCACTTGAAAAGCAATGCAGATTTGGATCAAAACTGTGCCAAAATTCAGACCTTCTTTGCTCCAGCCCTACTTCTGCTCCCAGTGAGGATCAGCTGAGAGAACTCACTCTTCATTGCACCCTTACCCACACACGAGGTTTGTTTTGATGTTGAAAATGTCTCCAGGAAGAAAATAAAGCACTAAAATAGATTAATTTGCAGCAAGATGCTGCTGTAGTCATGCGAAGAAAGGGAACCAAAACTCCAGCCAGGTTGAGTTGCAAAGCACAGACACACACAAGTGGTGAGAGCAAATGCCAAAGACTCTGTTTCTCCACTGCTGGTTATAAGCTTTTACTTATTAAAAGGTTTAATTGCAGTTAGGTGAGCCGCACCCAAAATGCAGGTTGCAAAATCCGTGGTGTCAGGAGCTCTCTGGGAATGAGAGGTGGCCTTGGCTCAAAGAACATTATGCCCACATATGGCTCTCATTTTTCTTCTACAGGTGATGAGGAGGATGAAGATCCCCCCATTGCCCAAATCTCGTGCCTCAGGCTGGGTAAGGAGCGGGTAATACGTACCATGACTGGCAGATCTACTTAGTGCTTTCCATTAGTACCCATTTATCATTATCCAGACCTCTACCAGGGTGCACAGATAATGTTTTCCTAAGTGGAAAGGCAAGGGTATAATTTTCATAGCTGATTTGTTCATTTCTACCTCACTTCTGTCCTTGGAGCAATTGCAGATGGGATCTGTGCTTCCCAGGACACCCTGCTATGGGCATTTATAAATGAAGGAGCACATCACCTCTTGACCAGCCTCCCTAACCTCATTTCTGCCCGACAGCCTAATAAAGTCCATGCAATAGATACTCCTGATGGAGGGGTCAGGCTGCAACACGGATTGCACTCATTACTTCCTAACACAAGCAAAATTTGAAGATATATAGGGAGGAGGGTATTTTGCTCAAAGGCCATAAGCACCTGCAGTCTCTTTTCAGAGTAACCATGGGCAAGCACAGAAATCCAGATTTTTTTTTCTCTTACAGAGTCCACAGCACATCCCTAAAAAACCAGCAGGAGGTGAATCCATGGGCACCTGAACAGTGGAGAAGGTGCCCCTTTACACAAGTTCTACCACCACCAAACCTCCAGCTCGTACCCTTTGCTGCAGGAAACCCTGAGCTGGCTAAAAGACCAGAAGCCTTTGTTTCAAAATCTCTGCTTACACTATTGCTACATTAATCCAAGTGATTGGATGGGTCCAGTTGTTCATCTGTTACATTGGATGAACAGGTCCTGGGTGCTGCAGTGCCTGACTGTGCTGTGTTGTCTCCAGCTGGGCGCTTCAGTCACTGGTATGACAGTTAATGGTAATAATTTATAGCTCTGTAATCTGTAGTCCCAGGATGCCAATAATGTGGGAATACAAACCTCTGAATGCTCTGATAAGAATGCAGAATAACATCCTGCTTGCCTGAATGTTGTCTTTGTGGAGTCCTTGGCACCTCAGTCAGGCCTAAAGTAGCTGTGGGATTCCAGAGATCTCACAGACTTCTACGTGTTTGGGTGGTTTTCATATTCCTAGTGATGCTAGTGATGCTCTTTTTATGTAGGGAGAAAGTGCTTTTGTCAGACTCCCATCTTTCCCTGCCACATGCTATATGCTTACCCAGGGAAGTGGTAGAGTCACAATCCCTGGAAGGATTTAAAAGATGTATAGATGTGGGACATGGGCTAGTGGTGGCCTTGGCAGTGCTGGGTTAATGGTTGGACTTGATGATATTAAAGATCCTTTCCAACCTAAATGATTCTATGATTATCTCTGGAGATCCACATCCCAATGGCTCTTAAGTCACTAGAGGAACTAATTTGTTGGATTTAAACCAATTGCTGGGGGTTGGACTGTCTCCACAGTAAAATTGGCAAGTTGCAGCCTCTGCCCAGGAAATCCCAGGCATCACGATCTATTATTTTCCAGAACTGACTATTAAAGGCTGTATGAGGAAATCTGCCACTCCTAGCCAGTGTTATTGGGCTGTAATGAGGACCACAGATTCAGATTTGCATGTCTTACCTGCTGGGTAGTTGCTCTATAGGTCTCTGTGTTAAGGTAGAAACCAGGTTCTGGATTTCTACTTGTGTTCCAACATGTCTTAACAGAGGGCAGAGAGGGGGAAATTTCACCCCAAACTGGCAGTGTGCCCAATATCTCCTGAGAAAGGACATTGCAGCTTTCACCTTTCACATGACTGCGCTGAGTCTGGTACCAGCAAGGGATGCTGGTGCTAAAACAGAGCCATTTAATTAGAAGGAGAGCCAAAGTTTTCAAAGAAAGAGAAGAAAAAGGTGTAGGATGCTGATGGAAGAGTTATGGGATAATAAAGGACTTTGCCAGCTGCCAGTGAGATGTGCAGAGCCCTTGCACAGGTCTCAGCAAGCCGCGCTCCAGCGGCCGCTCGGTCAAGGATCACTTATTTGCATCAAAATAAAGAAATACTGGATTGAAAGAAAAGAAGAGGCATGCAAATCTGCCATTCTTCTTGTCCCATTATAACCCTGGGAGCCTTGAATCAAATTCTGTGCAACTCTGGAGATGTTTTGCTTTCTTATGAGCCCAAGTTTTGTGTCTCAGATCCCTCCTTGTCATAAAATATCTGTTTGCATTAAGTAACTGTTTACCTTGTTCCAGCAATAACACTGTAAATCGAAGAAGGATTTAAGAAAAGCTGATATTCCCAGCGAGGCTGTGTTATTGCAGGAGTCTGGAGATCAGTCTAACTCTAAAGACCAGGCAAAGGTGGGGTTTTTTTCCAGTGCAGATGCATTTTCCTCAGTGCTTTGTGACCACAGCTTTATTCTGAGCTGCCAGGATGGGCAAAGCCGGCGCACACCCCGAGTGAGCCTCGCCAGAATGAAAGGCTGCATTGTCGAAAACAAGACCCAGAGAAGAGGAACTTTGCATTGAAGGTGTCAGACATCAATCACCAAAGGGCATGTGCCCAGAATAACCCTGAAGGAGACATCTCCGTTTTGTGCACAGCACCTATTGTCAGTCTCCGAGCGTCTTCCAGGGCGGCTTTTTCTTGAGCAAAACCTGGGCTGCCTGACTTTGTCCTTAAAATCTTGGCTCCTGCCTGCTTCAGTGGGAAGATTGCCTATTTGCTGCCACGTTTTGCTGGGTCTCACAGTGTTTGATCACACCAGGTATTGGCAGAGCTGCTGCAGGTCTGAGCAATGTCAGAGTTTCAACCCTGAGCAGCGGCCAGAGAACTGCAAGTCCTGGAAGTGGAGCGTGGAAGGAGAATTTGCAAACTGCTGTGGCTTTTACTCTTTGCAGTTCAGGAATACGGAGGAACATCTACAGCTGGACTCTAAATAACCAGGTTAAGCACCCTCTGCAAATAGACAAAACCTGCTGCCCTGATCCCTGCTGCTCTCATAGCTTTTTAATAGCTTCTGCAATAAAAAACAGTGAGTCCCAAAGGAGAGCTCTCCGTTTACTCAGAAAGATGTTGCTAAATTCCTATACACAACATATTCCTCTGCTGGAATACGTGCCTCTTCCCTAGCAGCTCTCCTTCCTGCCAGCCAGGTAAAGGCAAGGCATAGAATTATCTGTATAATCTGATTTGGAAGGTTAACTTCCCTGGATCATAAATAAGCAGGGATTTATGACCGTAAAGGTGCGCTACCTAAGGCTTCAAGAGACAAGCAGCACACACACATCTCCCTTCTCCCCGACTTCTAAAAAAGGGAAAGAAGGATGCCGAGATCCAGAAAATTACCATGGCGTAATGGAAGATCCTCAGATAGACTTGGTTTAATTATACAGTTCTATCATTTCCTGAGTGCTCCCCATCCCATTAGGAAATTACGGCAGTAACTCAGTTAATAGATTCGCACTGTGCAAACAGCCACCAGGGCTGCAGGCTCCTGGCTCCCAGCTCCTGGCTCCCAGCTCCCAAATCCTGGCTCCCAGCATGGCATGAGCACAGCAACTCCTGAGCACATGGCTGGTGGGGACTGGGGGTCCTCTCCTGCCACAGAGAGGGGGTTTTCTTGCTCAAAGGAACACCCAGTGTCCCTGCTCGGAGATGCAAGGCCCTTTTCCACGTGCAAAGAAAACCCCGTGGCTCATGCTGGAGGGAGCCCTGTGATCTGGGGAACACCCTGGGGTCGCAGGGTCCACAAGGCGGGTCAGAGCTGAGCACAAGATTTGTTGCACAATGACAGGAGATAAAGGCTATTAAAGCAAAATGTCACTCACCCAGAGGAAAAAAAAAAATCATTTTTTGCATATTTCTTTTCTGATGAAGGCACAGACGTGCCCGGCTGGAGCGCAGGGACAGAGGCCGTGCCTCTGCTCCAGTGCCCACCCTGTGAGGCACAATAGCAGAAGAACTACAGAGGGAAGGAAGGCATTAAATCAGGCACCAAATCTCTTCAAACACCACGTTTTCTGTTCAGCCTTTCAGCATTTCACTCATCTTTGGCAGTGGAGCTGACCTGGTCATTTTTCCCTTTTTACTTCTCACCACCACTTTCCATGGCATTTTCATGAATTAACGCAGCGGTGTGGTTTTGTGCTTTACAGATGGGGGAAAAAAAAAAGAAAACCCTTTCCCTATTTAAATAGAGACATGTGGCAGCTGACATTTCTTGAAAACACTTTGACTCATATTAAGCTTTGTAAGTCCTTTTATTATCTTTAAAGACTAGTTAAAGGCACGTCTACGGCAGCAGGCAAAATGGAGGTGGAGGGGCACAGAGATGTTTCTGGCTCCAGGCTCCATCCCCAGCCAGCTCCAGAGCTACTACTAGGACACCCATCACCTCCTCCTGCCTGGAGCAAAGAGGGTTTGTGGGCACAGCAGTTAAAAAAATGACAAGTCTTATTGTCCCCTTTTTGTTGAGCTATGAAGGGGGCTAGGGAGGGAAGCAAGACCAGGAAAGTGAGGGTGGAAGCAGAGGCAGTTCTCTGTGCAGAGGATTTCTGTTTGCTTGCTGCCTTTTAGGCTGCTCTTCACTCCAGCTCCAAGCTGCCAGCTGTGATCCCAAGTGGCACAGGCACCCACTCACTGCACAGCTGAGGTGATGCCCGCGGGGTTGGCATCTTCCCTCAGTGGCTTCCTGCTTCCCAGCAGTGCTGAGAGGTGCTGGGGCTGCTCTGCTCCCTGTTGCAGCCTCTCCAGACCTGTCCCTGGTCACAGCAGCCAGTGCTGAGGCCCCTGGATTTGCCCCCAGTTTAATTCCCAAGCTCTGAGCAGCATCACAAGGCTCATCCTGGATGCACTAATGGATCCAGCACCCCTGCTGCCCACCAAAACATCCCCTGTGCTGAAAAACATCTGTAACTTCCCTAACCATTCACTGGAAACTCCAAAAAGCCACTAAATACGTTATTATGAGAGACAAACGAGGAGTATAAAACCGCTTCCAAAGGTGGTGACAAAACTGTTGCCCAAGCAGGAGTTGGGTGGGCTCAGCCCTGCCCTGAGGGTGAAGGTCTGTGTCCCCCCAGCATCCCCACGGTCACACAGGCAGTGCTGTGCTGCCAGAAGGAGATGAACCTTGGCACAGCCTCATGCCAACCATTCACACTCACCCTCTGAAGCCAAGCAGGATGTGGGACAGCAGCTCTGCTCTGCCTACACTGGGCAGCACTGCCCAGTTCCCTCCACTGGATCACTCCTGACTCCCACCATTGTTTTATTATGTTTATTAAGGTTGCCCAGAGAAGATGTGGATGCTCCGTTCCTGGAAGTGTTCAACACCAGGCTGGATGGAACTTGCAGCAACATGGTCTAGTGGAAGGTGTCCCTGCCCATGGCAGGGGGTTGAACAAGATGATCTTGAAGGTCTCTTCCAACCCAAATCATTCTGGGATTTCTATGATTCAATTCCAAAACCCTGAAACCCCATTTCACATTGAACCTTAGAGATGTGCTCCCCAGGGGAAGGCTGCAGTGAACCCAGGGGACCCATCGGCCCAAGAAATGGGATGTTCCAAAGGTTGCAGGTTAAATAAGAGGAGGAGTCTTAGGAGCACAAAAGCAAAGGGGAAGCAACGAGGGGAAGGGGATGACAGAAGTGCTGCTGGGATGGACAGGAAAGAGCTGCTCATCTCAGCTCTGATGGATGTGTTTCATAGAAAGGGGAGAGCAGCAGTGCCAAAGTGTGGGTGTTGCCTCATTGCACCTACTCATGTAATGAAAATATCACTGCTAAGCCACACACATCCACATTGCACTAACCTGACCACACGTGAAGGAAATAAGGCATTTTTGCAATTATTGTTTTCTAAAAAAAATAATAATAATTTTAAAAATTAGGTTTCTGTCACCCTGCATCTGTTCTTCCTCTCTCCTGTGCCAGACTCCTGCTGCTCTCATGGGCAATCCTCCTGCCTGGCAGTGTACAGAAATCTGTAAACTGTGGCCCTGAGGCCACAAATAAGGTTTGTGGGGATGATGGGAGGTCCCAGACTGGGGGTGTCATGGTGGGAGCCAGAAGCAGGAAGGCAGCCCCATGGGCAGTGGTCAGGTCTGCCCCTATGGCTGAGAGGACAGTGCATGTAGGGGACTTCCCAAACAGAGCTAGTGTGGAGCCCAGCTGTAACAAGACCCAGTGATACAACCCCCAGAATGCTGCCCAAGGGCTTTCCCTGGGATGAAGGGTCCCTGCCTGGGAGTGGTGGGTGGAAGTTGCTGCTGTCCCACCTCCAGCACCCACAGCAGGGCAGCTCCAGCCTCATCTAATCCCCACATCCAAAGGCTTTACCCTAAAGTTCTAGCTTTACCCTTCCCTTCCACACAGCAAACATTCATGTGCACTTTAAGTCAGGCTTTGGTCCAGAGACGTGGCTGCAGACCCCCCATGACCCCACACCACCTCCTCTGGAGGCGAACGATGCTGCTCAGGCTGAGGAAAACCTTTTCCATGGGGCTTTCCCAATCAAAGCTCCCCATAACCAGCCCCACTGGTTTTGCAGTGGCATGGCAGCCCCAGAGCCAGTGCCAGCTAAAATCTCTTTTGTCAAAGGCTGACCTAGTTTATGGGCAGGATATTCGAGGCGACCCCAGCTCCTCGCACGCCCTGCGCAGTTCCGAGCGCACTGCTGGCATCAACGGCGGCACAAAATGATGAAAGGACACAGATTTCAGCACGAGTTTTCCAAGGGGAACCAATTAAAAATAAAAGAATCAGCAAAACTGTTCAAAGCGTTGTGAAAAATCACTGGGCAATGTCCTTTTAAGAAAAGATCTCACCTTCCTCGTGCGCTGGATCCTCGGGCAGCCTACCCAGCCTATTTAAATGGGCATCAGAGAGACATGTACAATTAAAATTTAGCTTGGGCCAGGCTGCTAATAAACTGAGTGGCACCAGGGCTGCCACAGCCGGGAGGAAATGTGGCAGAGCTGGCTGGTGATGTCCATCCCTGCTGTGGATACCACGGAGCTCCTTTCTCCCAAGGGAATCCCCCAGCAAGCAGTGCCCCGGGGAAAAAAGTCTGAGCCTCAGCATCTCCTCCCTGGATTAAGTGCATGAGGTTTAGTGCAGATCTAGGCCCAGCAGACAGGGTTTACTCCAGCATGGGTTTTTTCTCTGTCTGGGTATGGCTTTGGAGGTCCTGCCTGCCCTCCCTCCAGCTCTGTTCTACTGGAGCAGTTATTAATTGGTACATGTGCACAACCTATAATTGTTATGTCTCTGCAGTGTTAAACATACACAGAGCATCCACCACAAAGAGGTAAGTCAAGATGAAGTTAAAGTTGTTCAGCAGATTTCCCAGATAGAACATTTGTGCACAGCACTGGCATCCTACCTTGGGGAAGAGGCTTCTCTGTGTCCCTGCCCAGAACATGCTCTACCCCCTCAGCTCTAGCTGAGGCTAGAGTGTCTCAAATCTGAGGCTGGAGGGTCAACCCCATCTATAGCTTGGGAAAGATGAGATGGGATTTACCCAAGCAAGGACAGACATTTTTCCACAGCTTCTGCAGGAGCTACCACGGAGGGCCAAGCCAGCCTCCCCACTGGACTAATGACACAGTCAGAGCTCCGCAGAGACAGACTTGCACACAGCTACTGAGTTGTCCCCCCAGTGCCAGCTACCAGGGTGGCTCATTGGCAGTGTGGCATCATCCTCAGTACCCCCTGGTACTCTAGTCAGCTGTGACTGTCACCCAGAGCACACCAGCAGCGTGTCCCAAAGCCACTGGGAAGCAGTCGGGGCTCCTCGTCCCCCCAGCACTGCGGGGTGTGCTGTGAGCCAGGCTTCACCCCCTCCCTATAATTAGCCACTTCTGTGATCACTAAATTCACCACCAGGACATGCCTCTGGGGTTTTTTTTTGTGGCAAACCCCTTCTAATCCCCATCTGGCTCAGGCCAGGAGGTTGGGATTTCAGGAATGGTTTTTAAATTGCTGTGGAGCTGCGTGTGCCCCATCAGAGCTCCTGCAGGTCTGTGCCCAGCCTGCGGTGCTGTGCCCTGGGCAGCAGCTTTAGGTCCCAGCTGGAGCTCAGGAGAGCCCAACCTGAAGAGACTAAAGCAAATATCTGCAGGGAAATGGCAATTATAACCTCTCCCAGCAGCAGCTCTTTCCTGAGAGGTCCTGACTGCCAGCAGTGCCCTGCCTTTGGCTTTGTGGAGACTGTGGACATGTCCTGCCCGCCTTCCGAGGAACGATCAGCCTCCAAAGCTGCAGGAACCTGTGGCTTAGGAGCTGTGCCAGGCAGCAGCCATAAAAAAGGCTAGAGAGGAAAATTAGAGCTTGTTTTTTATGTCCTTCTAAGGAATTCGCCATAGGCAAAGGGCTTAAGAAATTATTTTATGTGGCTGCTTTGGTTAAAAATTAAAAGCAGTTCAGCCTTTTATTATTTATTTATTGTTATTATTATTATATATTATTATTTTATACCATATATTATTTTTTATTTTATATGAAATTGGAAGAGGGGCACCTATCCTGTGGCAACCTTGGGGGCTGTGGTCTGCAGCTGCCTTTGGGGACCACTGTTCACCTATCCAGGTCTGTGAGGTCCTCGTGGACAAGCATGATGGGATGTGCTGTCATGAAGGGGAGCTCGTGACATCCCTTCCTACTGGAAAAGCTGGTATTCAGCACCTTCCAGGGCATGGATTTATACCTCAGGATTTATACCTTATACAAGGATATAAAACCTTATAAACGGATTTATACCTCAACCTCAAGACACCACCAGGATGCAGGAGCCTGGTGGGCTGGGCTGTGGGACAAAGCCATGGAGACATGGCTGCTTAAGAGCCTGTGTGAAGCTCAAGCAGAATGTGAACCCCCCCAGACCTGCCCCTTGCTCCACCACAAATGTCTCCTGCAGTGGGGGAGCTGCCAAGCCTCAGGGGGAGGGGGTTATGCAGCCTGTTGCTTCGAGGTGAACACCAAAAGTCAAAGGCTTTTGTTGTAAATCTCAGTTTTCAGTCAGTTCAGTGAAGCTGACAGCTCCTGACGGTTCCTGCTCTTGATTTCTGCCTTAGGGGGTGGGATTTGTTTTGAAATTTGGAGCAAAAATAGCACAACAGCTCTCGAGAAGGCACATGGTGAAGAAGAGGTCATTTTCACAACATAAAAATACTTCCAGCCATTTAAAACCAAATGTTTCTTGCATGCTTGTGGCTTGGAAGAGCAACAGGCAGCTGCACGGGCACCTCTGCACAGCACATGCAGTACAGACCATTCCCCCCCCTCATCTGTGTAAAATCAGATCTGACAAATCTAAAGCAAGAGAAAATCAAGACATGACTATGAAGGACAATATCAGGCCAAGCCTGTTAAATTATCTCCCCCCTTTCTGTCATGTCTCATTTGCTACTGAGCTGTCAGCTCCCACCCCCATCAGCCAGCTTCCATCACCCTCCCATTACATTTTCCATCTCTTGGTTTCTCTCTGAGCCAAACCAGAAGGACTCTCCTTAAATGCCTGGAGAGTCACCCTGTCTCTTCTCTTTTAATTTCCTTACATTTTCCTTGCTCAGGACACCCCAAAGATGTGGTCCAGGTTGCTTCCCACACCTTCCCAAGCCGCACGATGCTGCTGTGTCAGGGGAGGAGAGACAATCCCCCTTTCTCCTGCCCTGGCCAAATGCTGCCCCGGCCATACCCACACTGCTCCCCAAATGCTAATTGCAGCAGCCCTCTAGATTCATCTCTGCCACCCCCTCCCAGGCTGAGGACACCAGCAATGCCATCTCACGCCTCCCTGGGCATTAATCAAAGGGCACACGAAGGTTTTGATTTATGGTGTGTCCCGGCCTCCAGCAGTGAATACCAGCACACACCGGGGAGCTGCAGCAGAGCCTGGAGAGCAAGGGTTGGGGAGGGCAGTGAGGGGATGCTCACTGTGATACCTCTTCCTCACCTTCCTCCTCTGCTGATGCTCTGCACCCCAGGCCCTGGCCCAGACCCTGTGCTCGTTCCCTTGCTCCCCTTTTTCCTCCTCCCACAGCACAAAAACAGACCTGGTGGCAGCTGCGGAGGAGCAGGGATGTGGGGAGGAAAGAAATGACAGGAGAAAAAATAACCCAAACCACCCTCTGGTTACACAGGAGTGGGGATGGCTCTTCCATGGGGGACCTCCACCACTGCACCTCAGCAGGGAAAATGAAATAAAAGCCTTGTGCAGCTCAGCTTTAATTTACCCTGAGCACGATCACAAGCACGTAAGATCTACACATGCTCTGCACCCTCCTGCCCCTCTTCCCGCGGTCCCATCCAGTCCCGATTGAGCCTCAAGGTCGGCATCTCTCCGGATTTCCTACGTGCAGGGACAGGCAATTCTCAGCAAAGCAAAACCCTGGGGGGGTTTTTACACCCTGCGGCTTCAAATCAGCGAGAGCTGCAGCTTGTTGGAAATGTAAATGTGCTGGAAAACAAGCTTCAGGTGGGTTTCAGAAGCAAAACCCCTGCATACGATAGCGATCACGTTGCTTAATGTTAATTTCTTATCTCACCTCTCCAAAGTCCTTTGCAAGGATTTTATCCTGTTAGAGGAAATCCATCCCCCTGATTTTCCCAGGCTTATAGAAAAGCAAAGAAAAGTATTGATCCTAATGAGATAACACTGACAAGAAAATGGCAAGAGCCAGTTCTATCTGTTTAAAACTAACTCTATTTTTGACTGGTGGGAAAAATACATGATTATCAATTATCCATGCAGATGGGAGATGTCCAGCCTAGATATCCAATCTGCTTTTCATGGTAGCCTCCAAATCCAGCTACCTTTGCATTTTTTTTGTGTTTTTCTCAGTGTGTTTTGTCCTTTAAAAAATTAAAATACAAAAAAACCCCTCCCAAACTGAAAATGGCCTCTTACACAAAGCAAATTCCAGAACCACCAGCGGTTTCATATTAAAAGAACATTTGGTGGCATTTTAATCTCTGAAGGTAATGTAGATATTTGTCATTTCTGATCTCCCCTTTCTGCAACTGTCCACAGATGACGAGATCCGTGAAATTGCTACTGCCAGGGAGTGAAATGAGAATTAACCTCGTGCCCATCAGCTGCCTCAGCACCACCCTTTCCACGCCAGCCTTGACCAGGGCCATCAGAGAGGTGGCTCTTGGGGTTGCTCTGCCACTCACCCCGTGCTGTCTGACACACCACGGCCCCATCTTTCCGGTTAATAAACTCCCCCGTGTTAACAGATTGCTTTAGATCCAACACTTTCCTTCCCATTCTCATTTGCTTTGCCTTTCATGCTGCTTTCTCGTGTATGAAAGGGGAACCGGGGAAAAAAAAAGGGAAGAAAAGACACATGAACACCTGAAAATGCTTTTCATATACCTGCTGCTGCTACCACTCGGTGCTGAATCTGAATAGAAGCGGATGGGAGGGAGATGGGGAAGGATGAATAACATTTCATGCCCTGTAGTCAAACATAATTTCAGGCAGGAGACGAGCAGGGACTGGTACGGTGGCTCATCCCGGCAGAGAGCTAATGTGCACTTCAGAGCCCGCTCTTTGAAGACTGGGGTCTAATTTCCAGCCTGCAATTACTGCACTGGAAATAATTCCTCAGAAAATGGGGTCACTTTTTGGGGGTGGGGTAGGGTTAGATAAAGGGGAGTCAGAGTCCCGGTGGGGGGAGATCCTCTGGGCTTGGGGGTTGGTAGATGTGGCAGCGTGGGCATCCCAGGGCTGGCAGGCACTGCTGCTGAGCTCTTGAGGAAGGACAGGTTTCAAGTGACTTAGGAGCTGGGACACAGCACTTCTGAGTCCTCCTTTTCCTGCTGTCAGCTGGAGCATCTGCCTCTACTCAGTGGCAGTGACTGTTGGGGATTGTCCTTGGTGTCCTGCAGCCAAGAGTTTCACACAGGTCTGTGTTTCAGACTCACAACCTTTGGCCTGATTTTCCAAAGCTCCCAAAAGTCCATGTTTCTCCTTCCATCAGAGGTGTTGGCCAGGAGCTCTGTGCTTTGCTTAGCGACTACATGGGCAGTGTCTGATTTTCAGCAGCACTGCAAGGACAGAAGTGCTGCTGTTACACACAGAGTGGCTCTGCTCGAGTTTCAACAAGGCAATGCTCTTCCTTGGAGGCTTTGCCTTTGCTCCTCTCAACTTGGAGTTCTAGTCCCATAAAACAATATTCATTATGGGCCAGATTTGCCAAAAATTAAACCACAGCATGGTGAGTGCTTTTGACAGCTGAGCCTCTTTTTGTGGTATCTGACAGAACTGGTGCTCTCTGGGCAGGGGCAGACGTGGGAAGGCTCTGCCTTTTTGCCTTCCCCGTGATAAGTCTGCCAAAAGTAGAATAAAGCAAAATGACAAAGGACATATGGTGTCCCTCAGCAGGGCTGGGGACCCCGCTGGTTGCCCAGCTCAGATTTAAGCCCAAATAAATGTCTCCAGATGGGATTTGCTGCAATTCTGCTCTGACCCAAACTGACCACACTCTACAGCTCAGACTTGCAAAGGTTTTAGAGCACCTAAACATGCAAACAGGCACCTGGCAAAGATTTTCAAAAGCAGCTAAGAAGATTAGATGTCCAAGTCCCATTGGGCTCTGAGAATTAGGCATGTAACCTGCTTAGGCGCTTTTGGAAATTCTTTCTGGGATTTAATTGTTTGGGTTGAAACTTTCAGCAGTTAGTGTGTGCCCCTCCAACCGTCCCACCACCACCTCCAGCCTCTGCAGCCCAGCTGGTTTTGGGGGGGGAGAATGGGGAGAATTATGTTGGTAGGAAATTTTTTGACAATTTTTCATGCTTTGCAGGAGACTCTTGAAATTCAGAGCATGGTGGCCAAGGCCTTACATCAGCCACATGCTTTTCACTGTCCTGATGGGAAGCTGCAGAGAGGTCAGACAGGAGGCAGGGCTGCCCTACCTGGGTGCTAGAGACTGCCTTGATGCAGAGATGGGGAAAGAGCCAGGGAGGAGAGGACTGAGACCGGCAGGGTGGATGGGGAAAAGGAAGAAGGGGAGGTAGGTCATGGAAGGGAGGAGGCAGGCTGAGGTGCCCAAGGGGCAGGAACAGGGATGGGACAAGAGATGCAGCACATGGGACGAGCTGGGGAGGTGACACATTCCAACCAGGCTGATGGGGTCAAGCTGGAAAGGGTCAAGAGAGCAGGGAAGTGGCACTGTAGCTTATGCCCATTAAATCCTGTAAGCCCTCCTCGGCCTGGAAGGGAGCCCAGGGTTCCTGACCAGAGCCAGAGCTCATTGCCAGCAGGGCTGTGCAGCAAAGCCCCAGAGCAGCCCCCAGCACTGCTCCTCGTGAGCCTGTACCGCCCCTGGTGCCACCTCTTCATCCCAGCTTCCCACCTCTGCCACCCATGGGAACCCAAAGGACAGGAGACGTGACAGCCCAGACAATTTTAAATTATAAAGCACTGCAAAACCCAAAAGGTCCTTATGAATAAGCAACCTGCAAAACAAATTGCTCTCCTCTCTCTCCCTCATGCTTCAGCAGCTGCCAGCAGGCAGGATATGTGTGCCAGGAGCTGGGGCACCAGTTCAGGTCTGGGCTGAGTCCCTGTTAATTCAGAGACTCACTCCATGCTTTGGACAAGGCTCTTGGCCCCTCTCTGCCTGTCAGAAGGATAAATACCTCTTCCCACACGAGAGATGTGCTGCAAATTAGATAGGCTGGAAGGTGTGCAGACAGCACAGCAGGTACATAAGAACAACAATACCTCCAGTGCTTTATCACAATCAGATAAGGTCGGAGGCAGGACAGGAGAGGGCAGTGGCAGAGCCTGTGTGCAGCTCCCAGGGGTCTGGGCTGGTGTGCAGGTTGTAACTGGTGGTGGCAAAACAGAAGTGCCTGAGCTTTGGCCAGCATGAACCTGCAGCAGGGACTCTCCTGGAGTGTGTTACTCCAGCCTAAGAATGGCTAAAACGGGTTGAGTTTTATAGTTGAAACTTTGGAGCATTGTGGGCAGTGAGGAATTTGGTTCAACCTGGGGATAATGCCTTGGCTTCACCTCCCTGTTCCAATCTTCTTCAGGAGACTGCAAATAACAAACATGGGTGGGCTCAGCTGAGCCCACAGGCAGGTGATGATGTGTCTGCACAGGGTGTGAACAATGGGCAGGTGATGCTGCACCTCCCTCAAAAGTGCACAACAGACAGGTGATGGTGTAGCTCCATCAAGACAACACCTTTGCAAGCACTGCAGTGTTGCTGGGGAAGGGGAGCACACGTGGGAGCCACCCTGCACATCTATTTGCCTACAGAAGGCCCTGGCGAGAAGGAACCCCACACTCCTGCCTTTTTTATGTCCCTGCTTTTCTTTGGGCCTCTGTTCAGGGTTTGCCCTCAGCTCTCCTTGCCCTCCAGTCCAGCCCAAACAAACCCACCACTTTCCTCCTGCCTTTCTGCAGAGCCTCACTTGAACTGTCATACCCAGAGTGAATTTATCCTTTTCCACTCTGAGAGCTGCTTGCAGTTCATTAAATATATTAAAGGTGTTAATGACTTTTTAAAAAAGACCCAAACTGTCTGATGTTTTTCCAGCTCATTTCCTGCTGCTATCTCCCCAAATCCGGTGGGCAGTAATGACACGTCTGAGGCAGAAAATGGGATTATGATGAACAGAGTGAACAGTGCTGATATGTGGACAACATTAAGCATTTCCAGATTCTTTGCTTTACCTTTCCTTTCTGCAGGTATCTCTATAAGCACATCCTCCTTGCACTGAGCTGAGCTGTGGCCTCCTGAAGTAAGCCAGAGCAGAGATGAGATAAAGCTTTATGCAAACAGTAATTTTGCCAGGAAATCACTCATGGTGGATAAAGCCACATTTTTCATTTTTCCCCCTCTGTAAAATGCTGCTGGGGTGGTCATGGCTTGTCCTTCCACAGGCAGATGCTGCAAACACAATATAAGGGAGAGGGACCATCCAGAATTCCATCTTCCAGACCCAGAATGTTTTGTATTTTAATAAGCAAAAGCAGGGAGTAGTGGAAGAAAAGGCAAAGTCCTGGCTCTATTTGGCCAAGGAAAAGCCCAGAGGTTGGGTGATTCACTCAAAGTTCCCCAGCAAAATGAGGCATTCAACCTAAATCTTCCAAGTTGTTGGAATTAAATTTCAAGCTGTGTAACTTTTGCTCCAAAGACACTTCAGAAAAAAAATTGGTACTTTCCAGAGGGGGAAAATAGTCAAGCCCACTCTCATTTAGTGAGCCTGTATTTTAGTGTATTTTGCAAAGCCTGGAAGTAAGCACCTTCCTGACGATTATGGCACTGAGAGAAGAAGAGGATTTTTCTGGAGTTGTGTTTTTCCCTGTGAAATATGTGTCTGGATGAGGGAGAAAATTATAGAAAACAGCTGGGAGTTTAGCAGAAAAATGTATTGTCTATGGTGAGCATATGATTATCAAAGGTTCATAACTCAGACAAATCAAACCCAATTTCTTTCAGAAC
Organism: Corapipo altera; assembly: GCF_003945725.1. Taxonomy (NCBI): domain Eukaryota; kingdom Metazoa; phylum Chordata; class Aves; order Passeriformes; family Pipridae; genus Corapipo; species Corapipo altera. The sequence goes on from NW_020884913.1 coordinate 7,052,749, forward strand.
AGTGAGAAGCACTTCTCAACAGTAGCTCTTCCCAGGCCAAATTTCATCTTTTGGAAATGACACCCTGCGAGTACTTCTCATATAACATAATAAAAAAAAGGTTTCTTATACTGTCTTGCCTGCTGCAGCCAACCAAACTGCCCTTGCCCAAAATTCCAACTATTCAGCTTTGTAGAGACACCCAAACCTACAGAACTTCAGCTTGCCCAAGAGATGAATGCGTGGAAAAATGATGTGGAAATTCAGACACGGGGCTTGGGGGGAGCCACATTCCCTGTCTGGCCATTCCCAGCTCCCTTCAGGCTCCTGCACTTGTTCCAGTTCATGGTTACGACTTTCAGCTCTCTAAAGAGACAACCATTAAAACCAACATATCATATGTTTGGCACTGGGCATGTTTGAATTGTGACCCATTTGCCTTCCAGGTACCAGCACAACAAACAGCAGCAAATGGAGAAACTGGGTAATAAAGAGAGAACTGGTGGTGCTGCAGTGCAGGACAGTGGGGATCCAACTGCACTGTCCACCTTCTCCAGGATGAGGAAAAGGGATAGGAAAATTGGCACACAGACCCTTCCCTGGGGCCAGTCTTCCCCACCACTGCAGTCCCCTGCTGCCCAGGTTATTTTCCCTGCCCACTCCATATCCTTTAGTTTTGTTAGAATTTAGAGGGACACCAAGGAAGACCAGGCTCAGCCCTGAGCAGAAGGAGCAGCAGCTTCACCCCATATTTAGTGGTGACTCCCAGGTCATTTCAAAGCTCAGGAATCACAGGCATGGACCTAAAACTGCACCAGAGCTGGTGAAAACACCACCTTGATTCCCAGCAAGGAGAAACCACCAGATTTCCCATTGCTCCAGCAGCCAAAGTCCTTTTCAATACATTAACCACACGTGTGCACTGGGAAGGGTGCACTGTGCAACGTGCCCTGAACATCATCCCGTGCTCCCACAAGGACCACAGAGGGAAATAAAGGCTGGGAGAGCTCAGCTGAGCCATCCAAGGGTACGAGCAATGCTGCTGTTCCCCAGGCTGGTACGTGCTGCACCCTCCTCTGGCATGTCAGACCCCATCCTGCAGTGAGAACCAGGCTGGTCTCAACCCTTAACACATTCATTCAGCCAAGCCATTCCTGGGAGAAAAATTAAACAAATACTCCAAGGTTTGCTACATCAGGCAAATAAATGACTTGCTGAAATTAAACAAAAATAAGAGATGTTTCTCCCTGCTTTCTTCATCTTCCCCTCTTCCCCTCCCCACGAATCCAACCAAGATTACAGATTTAAAAAGCACTTTCTCTTAAATGTGGGAGGAAGATTGCCTGAGCTCTCATGCGTTCACTGCTATATTGTATTGTTGCTGCTTTTAACATGTTTCGCTCAGTTAAATAGTAACTGATGACAGCTACACACTTAAATCCTTTGGTGTTTTTATCACGGATTTTATATATATATCTCTTATAAAGAACAGCACACTGCAAGGCCTCTTACCATATCAAAAACAACAAAAAAGCACCCTATTTTTGTGTAAGGTATCAAAGCAATAACGCGTGCCCGTGCAGCAGAGCCAGCCTATCAGACGTTTATCGGGTTTTATTGGCCTTGGGCAACTCTGCACATGACGGTCTTTAGAGTGACATGGAATTTATTAAACTTTTCCACAGCCTGACAGTCTTCTCCCAGCTCGTCCCCACCCCCAAGCTCTTTTCTTTTGAAAAAATGATTTCTGCCAATCTTGTGCTTTTAACATTTTTTTTCTTCTCTCTTTTTTTTTTTCCCCCCTCCTTTCTCTCTCTTTCTCCCTCTTTTTTTTTTCTTTTTCTTTTTTTTTTTTTAATCGTTGCTTTCTGGAGTATGACTCCTCAAGCATCTGTTTAAAGAACACCATTAAGGTCCCACTGTAACAACGACAACAACAAAAAAAAAACCCACAGAGAGAGAAGCAGAGCAGCAGCCGCGCAGCCCATTACTGCCTGGTTCAGCCTTATTGCACTGCATTACTCGATATGACAAGCTCTGCATACATATCACACACACACCAAGGGTTTTTTCCTTTTCCTGGATAGCCTAATTTAGGCTTTGTGTGGTGCCCTGCAATAAATTTCATCTTTCAGACAATAGCCCGTCGCCTTCAGCTGCCTGTCCCTTCTTAGCCCAGCGCCAATAAAGCATCGCCTTCACTTGCCACTTCCCATCAGGGGAGCAGATCCTCCCGGTGATACCAGCCCGTGCTGACAGGGTTAAGGTGCTGTGGGGTTTCCATCAGGCTGCAGTGCCCTCCCTCTTTTCCCTGTCACCCCAAATTCCTGTCTTTTCAGCTCTTTGCATCTTGGCTGCAAACATCTCCAGCAGCCCGAGCCTCTGGCTCTGTGTGGGTGTGTTACACACCTGCAGCGGGCAGTAGTGTCTGCACACACCAGTTCCACTTTATGTGTGTGTTTACAAGCTTATTTGTTCTCATCTCCCTTCCTGGAGCAGGAAGGGAGAACACCCAAAATTTGGCTGCAGGCTGGAAACAACCTCAGATGGTTTGCAGGCTCTGCTCAGCCAGTGGGTTGGTGCTTCTGCTCTCCCGCTCTTTCCTATTCTATTTCTGACCCACTACTTGGCTCCTACCTGGAGCTGCATCCACCTCTGGGGCCCCCAACATAAGGAGGACATGGAGCTGCTGGAGCAAGTCCAAAGGAGGCTGCAGAGATGCTCCAAGGGCTGGAGCACCTCTGCTATGGAGACAGGTTGGTAGAGCTGAAGCTCTTCGGCCTGTAGAAAAGAAGGCTCCAGGGAGACCTTAGAGCCTCTTCTGGTGCCTGAAGGGGTTCCAAGAGAGCTGGAGAGGGACTTTGGACAAGGGCCTTGAGTGACAGGACAAGGGGGGATTCCTCTAAACTGAAAACACTGCTTACCTCCTCTTAAATCTCACACTCAATCTCTGGCATTATCATCATCTCCCCGTGTTAGTTATTACCCCTTATGACCAGCAATATGCTAACTGCTGCACAGCTCTCTGTAGGTCCTGCCCTAATCAGATGGCAATCTAATTTCTAAATATTGTCATTAGAAATAAGTACGTTGCCTTAGCAGAGTGCACTGCACACGCTGCCCTTGCACCTCACATCTCCAGCTGCTGGGAAAGGAGCCCCACTCAGGGCTGTGTCTGGATGCTGACATCTTCCCTAAAACAGGTTTCCCCACCCTGTCTCTCTCAAGGGAGTTCCTTAGCACTGCCTGTGCAACCAGCCCAGTTGATGGCAGGGGGAGAGTAGGGTACAAGGTGATGTTTCCACTGAAAAACATTGAGAAAATAGTTTGCTCATCCAGGAGGCTGCAAGAGTCACAGCCTGAGCTCAGGCTCAATGCTCAGACACCAGGACAAGGTTGCTTCCACCACTTGTCATAGGAATTCACTATGGACAGTTTCTCTGCAATTTGCCATCAGGCCCCAAGCTCAGGGAGCCCTGGGGACACAGGTCAGCATGGCAGGTACTGCACCGTGTCAGCTCAGTGTGCTCATGATACCTGTCACTGATTTTCCTTACTGGCCCCTGGATGGGGCTTGTTGCTGGTCCTAAACCTCAGGATGACTGGGGGTGTGGGTATGGGAGACTGATGCTACCTGGAGAAAACAGCAGAAATTATACCAACATCCTTTTTCGTGTAACAATCCTGCTGGTTTCCAAGGGTGGATTCTGCCTCCCCCCGCTCCAGACATACAGAAGTATCTACATCTGTGCTCGTCAGCACAGCCGCCTTTAGGAAAATGAGCACTTTTAAAGCACAATCCATCTGACCTATTTTCTGACATGCACCTTAGGATGAGCTGAACTGTGCACTAGCACTGCCTGGCAGCTGCATAGGGAGTCTGGATGGAAAGCTCAGCTCAAGATGTGGGTGTCAATACCCGGGAATACATCTCAGCTTCTACAAAGAAGCCACTGCCAAAATTTTATTTACTACATTCATGCTCTTCCACTAAAACCCAGCTGTCTCACCTTGCAACCCCTCACTCGCCTGCTCCTCATCAGAGATGAAGGTGATGCTTAAGGACAAAGCACACCTTGAGGGTGGCTGGCCAAGATGAAAAAGAGAGAGCTGAGAGGGGGAATAGATAATGGTGTGCAAGCCTAGAGCCACAGAGGTATTTACCTACTATGATGTCATCCCTGTGCTGGTTTGCAAGTCCAGAACACGAATCCAAAAAGAAACACGGCCCTTTAGCTCACCTAAAGCAGTAATTCCCAAATAAATGCTCCAGATATGAAGACCACAGCCCCCTTTGATTCAAAAAGCAAATGCATAAGTGACAGTAAGTGACAACCCAGAGCTGCAGAATCTGCATGAAACCATAAAGCAGAAGATGCTCCTGAGAGCTCGTCTTCCTGCAGAAGGAAACGTACAGTGCTCAACTGGGTAGCTGAGCAAAAAGAGAAATACATAAAGCAGCATCATTAGGATGTAAATAAGTCCAAGGAGCCAGCACATCGCTGTCTAGCAGCAGTTTCAAATGAAGATCTCACATTTTTCACTAAGCTACCAGCCAAAAGTGATAAGATAGAAAATACACACCCCCCCGCCCCCCGTATTTGTGCCATTTCCATGGATTCCTGAGTTTGACAGTTGCAAGCAGAGAAACAACCCTTCCTGGCAGGAAAGTGAGTGCTGCTCCCTGGCAGGCCATAATGACACTTTGCAGTGGCCATGTCACACGGATGCTTTCCTGCCCAGGCCAGTCCCTGTCTATGCAGTGCTGTGATTTTTCTCACAGTGTCACATTTCCATGATTAAAATAGGCACTAATGGAACAACCACACTTTTAGTACAGCAGGTTTATGTCTGAAATGCTTTAATCGAACAGAAAGGAGCTGAGGCTGCTTCTGGGTGAGATCTTTGGGTGCTTTGGGTGCTCTGGGGGCCCTGAGATTGGGAGCACAGCCTCGCACAGCCCCTACGTGCCCCCTCCAGCACTGCAGAGCCACATCTGAGCACAGAGAGGAGCCTGTGCCTGTACATTCTGACTGAATGACTGTATTATCCCCAGACCAGTGTTTGCTGGATGATGGGATCTTCCCACCAAGCCCCAGGCCCACCTCTCTGTCCTGGTGGGGTGTGGACAGCCACATTCTTCAAGTACAGGGACAACACCTGCCAGTCTGGACAGGCACCAAGTGGAGAGGGCGCAGAGCCTGCAAGGAAGGACAGGTTTGCCTGGAGAAGGACTGTTCAAGGCCTCTTCCTCTACTAAGGGGTTTCAAATGAGGTTTGCAAATGGCACATACAGGAGCAGCTGAAGGGGCTGGTTCTACCTGGCAGTGGCTTCTGTGTAGAAGCTGAGATGGATTCCCAGTTCTGTTTTGGAGCTCTTCACCCAAAGATGCTGCACATGCTGAGACAATGAGCCATTTTAGAGGAGATGGGATGTTTAATGAAACCTGAACCCATGGATCAAGGTGGATCAAGGAGAAGGGAATTAACAGCTACAGTGCAGTCACCTGGCACTGGCAATGAGTGGGAATGAGCTGGATTTGACTCATCAATGGATCCTAAGGAAGTGGAGGATCCTCACTAGATCCTCCAGGAAGTTTCAGCCCAAATCACAGATGAGATCTACCCCACCTCCTGCCTGCAGTCATGCCCCATGGTGGTGGGAGATCCTTGCCCCTGTTGACCCGCCTGCAATGTCCCTTCCCAGCCCCCTGCCAGAAGTCAGAGTATCAGAGACTGAACTGCCTTGATATTTAACAGATCTCTCTCCACTATGCATTTCCGTTATTAAATAAAGAAATAAACCAGCATCGCTTTGCCCTGGAGAAGCTTTCAATAAGATGGATAAATATATATAATTAGCCAAGGAGAGAGCAAACTCCAGTGAATACAATACACCCTGTGAGACAACCCTCCATTAAAAGCCTCCTTGTTTAAACTTCAATATTTTAGCAATAGTGACAAAGAAACATAGAGAAAAGCACTTATTTTTCACTTTTTATTTAATCCCATCGAAGGGGTTGATCAGATAATTCCCTACCAATTTCTCTTACCTCGGATATCCCATCCCCTCTCCAAAAATTTGGGTTTTCCCAGTTTTCCTTTCTAAGCTAGAGCCTAAAAATCTCTAACACGTATTTCCTCCTTGTGCAATCTGCAAGGTGTCTCCTAGACCTTCTTGTTTCACTGGGCTGTCCTGGAGGATGCACAGTAGAGGAGGCCATGGGGCTGCATCCCTAAGGCACAGCACCCTACCAAGGGCTGTGGCACAGAACAGTGACATGAACACAGGGCAGCACAAGGCTGTCAGGAGGGACCTGGCCAACTACCTGCCCTGCCTGACAGTCCATATGATAGTCTCAGGCATATGGGGTGACTCTTGGGGATGGTCCTGTGCAGACCTGAGGGTTGGACTCAATGATCCTTGTGAGATCCTTCCAACTTAGCATATTCTGTCATTCTGCGAGAGATATATATAGGTATATATATATATTTATGTACCATTTTGCTGATCTGCTTTTCCAGCTTGGCCAGCTGCCACCAAAACAGCCCTGTTAAGCAGAGCAGGGGGAAAAATATCCCCACTCAAGGAGCCATCCTGGTGCTGTGCTTGTCGCACGCGTGTTGAGCCTCGGCGGCACAGCAGCACGCCCGGGAAGGAGCCGCTCGACACACTCCTTATAAACCCTCTGCCTTCCGACCTAGAAAACGGGAAGAGCCCACTGCAAAAGGGAAACCAAGGGGTGAGAGCGGGAGGGAGGTTTGGCTTTTTTGCATTGTTTCCTTCGGAGACGAGATCTGGGCTGACTGCAAACATCCGTGTGCTGTGCTCCCGGGGGAATGCGACGCTGAGCTGATTCCTCCTGCCCTGGTAAACAGAGCTGCTGATGCAACCTCCAGCTCCCTGTGCTGCAGAGGCCCCAGCCAAGGCTGTGTCATTACCAGCAGCAGCCCCGTTTTCAGAGCTGTCGTACTGAGCAGATCCAGAATATTTCCCCAGGGAAGAGGCAGTCATTCATTTCCACTGTCTGCTAATTTAAAAATGTGAATCTCCGTTCAATTCTGCGTGCCAGAACTCAGCCCTCGACATTTAGACCAGTGTGAAATTTAAATACAGATGATAGCAATGTTCTCAGGGCACAGTGAGGGGATCAGTTGGTGGAAATGATGCTGCAAAGACCAAGGTAAAGAAGGGGATTGGAAATGTATTCACTCGGTCCAAATAAAACGTGGTATCTGTGGCCCAAGCCTTGGGGTGCTCGAGATCCAAATCAGATATAAAGAACGTGGACCCTTCCAGAGAAAAAGGAGGAAGAAAATCAGGGATTCAAAGGTCCAAGGACTCCAGGTTTAAAAAATGTGTGTTTTTTTTGGAGTCTAACACAACAGTCCTGCCACTTTTTTAGAGGACAGGCCACAGATAAGGCTCATGTCTGTGAAGTCTCATCACACACAGCCCTAATCAACCCCTTCTTGCCCAGTTCTGGATCTGCTGAACATAGAGAAAAAGGCAATTTCTGACATTTTAAGATCTCTATATAATCTCTAAGTGGATTAAAATGACCCTAATGAAACAGAAGGATAAAGCCAAATACTCAGTATTTGTCCAAATCCAAATACTGGATCAACTGCAGTCCAGAATCAGTGCCCCTCCTCTTTCTTCTCAGTCTTTATTGAGTTAAAAGTGAACCAAATATGGCATAAAACACTAAGCCCTTATTAGCTGGATTTCTGGTTTAATTTAGTTTACATTCTGAAGGATTTTCATGAAGTTGCACTGAAAATACTGCCATTTCCACCATGGTTTATCATTGTTATACTACCTCACAATTACCTGTCATTACAATCAAATTTATATCAGGACAAGAAAATGATTCCTCAGAAATTAAACAGCACTCCCTGGTGGGATAATTCCTTCTCCTGAACTTTCCAATAATGAAAACTGTAAGTAAATTTGCTGTAATTCAGACCACAAAAGACCCTCTACTGTTAAACCAAATTCTTATATTTTTACTAGGACAATGACTTGACGTTCAGCAGAAAATTCCCAAAGGTACCTAAAGCTGTAAGTGGGTTCCTAAGACAAGGTTTCAACATCCCTAAGGAAGTCAGGCTCAAACATCAGACAGCTGAGGTATTTCTGTGAATTCCTTCAAAGCTTATGAAATGAATGGCCTTTTGCAACTTTAGGCAAATAAATACCTCTGAAAACCTGCCTGTGCATGTCCTCAGCTGTAACTGGAGTCCCAGGTGTGGGGTTTTCCTGGACACACCTCCAGGGCTGGCTCTCGGGTGTGGATGGATGCATGGACAGCCTGGCCTGAGGCTCGTGGTCACCTGGGTACCCAGCACTCTCAGGTCACCCTTGGTCAAACAAGACACAGCCAATGTTTCAGTGGGGAACTCCCTTCATAGCCTTACTAGCAGCTTATGACCTCTGTAATTTCCCCCTGCTGAAATGAATGTAATCCATGATTCTCTAATGGCCATTTTCCTGCAGGGATTTTGCAGTGGACTGAACACTGGATAAACACCTAAATGGTGTTTACCTTCAGAGAGAGATTCATGTCATGAGCTTTAAAAGTTACATGCTTGATTTCAACCTGGACTCGAAACCTTCCTTTAAAACCAAGAGAAACAAGAATTCCTCTGGAGTAATGGCTTTGATTTATCTCTGACTGGGATGAATTGCCCTGTTCCTACTAGTGACTAAGGGCAGGCTACACAACCACATTAAGGCTACACCTTAATGCCAGGTTGCTAAGTCAAGGCAGATGGATGCAGACTAAGGAGTCAAAAAGCAGCCTGGAAGGAGTCTACAAAGAGTGGTTTTAGTGCAGACAGCTCCTGGACAAAGAACCTCTCTGACCCTCCACTTAGGAACCTGCATTTTTTGTTCTTTGGGTGCACCAGAGGTGCTCTACTGAGCTATTCTACCTTGAAAACCTGAGTCCCAGAGGTCTGACAGGGTTTAGCTATCTTTACATGTGGTTTTATGAAATGTTATTTATCAGATACTCGAACATGCAGCTGTGGGAATGCAACCTCTCTGGCCAGACACTCTGCTGGTCAGCCAGATCCCTGCCTCATCCCTTCTGTGGCTTCACCTGGCACAGGGGCAGATCACTGAGGGACATGAGGTCATGCACAAAATGCAGAGACAGGCAGTCCTCCTGTGGGATTGAACTGCTGCTGCCCAAATGCCTCTGTGTCTGCATGAAGTGGGGATGAAGAACGGGTGAACTGACCTCCAGAAAGGCAGAGGAAACTATTTTCAGCTCTGAGCATCAGGGTATTTCCAAGGACAGAAGGTCCCACCCAGCTCAGAGCACTGGTTTGACTTGGAGTCTGTGCTTATTTTCAAGGAACACTGAAAGAGGTTCCCTTTGGCAGCCTCTCCTGCCAGCCCCAGGTCTGGGTGTTCTGCCCCTTGGTTCAGACCCTGACATTGTTGTGGTTGCCAAGGCTTTGTCACACCTCCTTTGCAGCACCATGATGTAGATGTGCATACACACAACCATGGCCCCACATGTCCACCTGTCTCCATCAGTCCTCCCCTCCCTACACCTCTGCTTCCCTCACTGCTACTGCAGGCAGCTGTGAGATGAACCCAGTTACGGCCCCAAAAGACTTTTAGGAAGAAAGGTCAAAGTCTACCCAGAGTTTCACAACTTTTTCCTCCAGAACAGAACTTCTCACACTGAAAACAAAGCTCCTCTGCATGGGAACCAATTTGGGGGAGTCCAAACCTAGAACAAACCAGAAACTGAGACTCACTGCAAAACCCACCACTTCTGCTTCAGATGCTCAGCACACATCCCTGCCCTGGCTTTCTCTGACAGAAACACAGAACAAACAACATATTTAAAACAATTGAAAAAAAAATAAAATCAAACCCTAATCCCTACCAAAACGAGACACTCTATTGCACACACTTCTTCCCCTGGGGAGATGATGGACCAAAAAAAAACCTGTGTGAGAACTACTGATCACAGAGCTCAGGGTGTTGCAGAAAGAGGCTCTGATGGGCTGTGCTGAATGTTCCTGCAGCTTCTGTGCTGAGCCAACACATCAGGATCTTGTCCATGTGTGTTCTTGTGTGCAGGGACACTGCCTACACATCCATCCATAGCACAGCCTATTTGTGGCACATCATCCAGACACTCTGGTGTCACGAGTTGGATCCCCCCTCACAGAGAGACAGGGTACCCAGGGAGGGATATGCTCTCTCAGAATCCCAGTGACTCCTTTGGGCTCCACCTGCACGCTGGGGCAGGAGCAGACCCTTATCTGACAGTGCAGAATTAGAGCAAACCTCACAATCCCCAGCACAGCAAAGAAGGTCACACCAAGCGTTTTGGGTCAGACCAGTTTACGCCCCGGCCTTTGAACCTCCCGCAGCAGCTGGGTGGGGCAGGAGTGTGGGTGTGTGGCTGTGTCACACCAGCGGCCCCAGGGCAGCCCCAAAGCTCGGGGAGAGCTGTCAGGGAAAAGAGGAGATCAGATAACCACAGCAAGGGCTCCACCAGCCCCATAATCCACCTGCCTTTCATCCCTCATTGGCAGCGTGCAGTTGCCTGCCGCTGCACCGGCACAAAGCTCCATCCCAAGCCTCCTTCCCTCCTCATCCTCAAGCAGGACCATCTCAGCAGGTTTCACAGCCACAGGGTGGTGGGCACCCAAGTTCTGAGTGGCTTCACATGTGTTGGAGATGCACCACCACAGGGGAGCTGTACGGCACCTGTACCCCCGTCCTGCTGTGTCCCCACTGCCACCAACTGAACACCTCCTCCAGCCCCACCAAGCCCTTGCAGCATCAGTGCACCCTAAATAACACCAACACCACCAATAAGGTGGCCCTTGCCTCAGTGAGGTGGATATGTCTTGGGGAGGGGGGATGCCTTTGTGACCCCCCACCCTAATGTAGCTACAGCTCTGGAGTGCCAGGAAAACACCAAAAACCCCACCGGGAGAGGTGGTCCAAGGTGTTTGTGTCCTTCATGGTCTTATCTCCTCTTCAGTTATGGAGCTGAGATGCCCTGGGTACCCAGGTCCCCTTCCAGGCCTCCCTGGGTGCTGTTAACCCCCCTGCCCACCCCAGGGCTGCAGCCAAGTCCTGGCAGCCACCAGCATGGGAAATGTATGTCCTATGGACAACATTCAACTCTCTGCTGCTCAGTCCCATCAGGTGCTCCCTGGTTTCTGTCTCACAAGAGAGGGTGGCTACCAACCCCTGATTTACCTTCTCTATGCCATTTACTACCTCTGTTTTTATGTGCATGGATCATATCCCCTTATATTTATCTCATCTTCAAAATAAATATTCCCCCTCATCCTTCAGTCTCTGCTCATCTGCAAGTCTTTCAGTGTCTCCAATAATTTTTGTTGCCTATCTCTTGACCCCTTCTATTCCTGCTGTATCTTTTTGAGATGGATTGACTAGAATTGAACACACTGTTCCAGGCAGGACCACAGCAATGATTTATGTGCTGGCATTATAATACTCTCAGCAATATTTTTAATCCCGTTCTCCCTCAAGTTTTCTTTGCTTGTCTGGTGATGTCTGTACACAGAGAGTAGAGATTTGCAAATAGGTGTGGAGAATAGAGATTTGCACATGATGTCTTTGTTGATGCTGCTCTCCTCTTCCCAAACATTTACTAATTTAGACCTCATCACGCTCCCAGTGCTCCTTCCCACCCGCAGCACATTTTACATTTATCTCCTCTGTTCACCAGCACACTGCCCTGCCCTCCAGCTTTATTAGAGAAAACCCTTGTGGGATTTTCCACCTCTCCTCTTGACCAAGCCAAAGATTCCTCAGGCACTTGCAAGTTTTTCTGTTCATCTGTTCACCTTTTTTTCCCCCACCTCATAAACAAATACATTATGTAGTACCGTGTCGCATTCACATCCCCTTGACATCCTGCTGGTATAACTTCAGCAAAATTCTTTTTCCTGTTGGCTTTCAGATGGTTCCTCCTCCCAGCAGCAGCAGCCCCTTCTCCCAGTGTTCCCTGGGCCTTCAGCCCAGGTTGCATAAAGGACACTGATATTTCCCCTGGAGAACCCAAAAAGTGGAGATTGGAAGGTTTTCCTTCCTCCCAGGGATAAAAGATTTGAGACAGAACAAAGACAAAGGATGGGAAAGAGGGTGGGAAACACTAACCTGGGACCCTGGACTTGGGTTCCAGCTTCCCTGGAGAACGCTACCACAGCAATAAAGCACAGGGGAAAGGATCACAACCATCTGGGGCTAAATAAATCCATTCTCCAAGGGAAGTCCTTCAATGCAACCACCTATCACATCTCTGAGTCCAGGCACGGGCAGCAGATGCATGTCCACACTACAACCCATTATCCTGCTAGCAAGGGGGTCCCTGTTCCTGCTGGGCAAAGCTGGGAGCAGAACTGGCTGCTGGAGACACATCTCCATGCCAAGCTCTCTGGATTTTTCCAAGAATTGAAAATGTGTTTCCCCCCTCACCAGACGTGTTTCTATTCAAATCAGCATCAGCCATTCTGCAAGATATTTGCCTTCCTGCATTTATTTTCCAATAACAAAGCTGTCCTCAGCTCTTTAGAGCTGGTATTTTTATTTTATTTAGTTAATATTTTTAAACATTACTACTGCTATAATAAATGTTAACTATTTGTGCAGAGCTCTCAGTGCCTTGGCAGGGGCCTTTATATGTACAAAATAACAGCAAATCATACTAAATAATAATAATAAATTATTATGGTTGATTACAAGGGAATGTGCTACATTTTTATAAGCTCTAGACCACCTACAGCTCACAAAATATAATGGGAAACATTAAGCCTTTAACTGGTTTTATACATTCCCTTCCCCCGCTTCCACTCCCCATGTTCTGTAATAGATTTACAAACAGTGTAAGGGGTGGTGGTGGGGGAAATCTTCCCTTATAAGAATAGCATCAAAATTCTCCTCAGCTTTCCAGCTGCTGAGTGTTTCTGAAGCCTTCAGTGAAATGCAATTAGTATCTTTTACCGCCTGCCTTCTGGGGATACTGACATTATTATCTTATTGCAGTTTCACCTTGACATGCAGATCACAAGGCAGCGAGCTGGATTCTGTCTGGAGACGCCTTGAATCGTGGCATTGCCCCAGCTGGCTCAGCGAGTCGAGAGAGGAGAAGGAGGAAAAAAGGAGAGAAGAGCCATTTTCTCATCCTGTGGATCTCAGCTTTTTTTTTTTTTTTTTTTTAAAAAAAGCACAAATAAATGCAGGGAATAGGAGACATGGGGGGAACAGTGTGTTCCCCCTTAGCTCCAAGGAGGACAGGGATGGCCAAGGGGGGATCTGTCCTGTGCCAGCCTGGAGCTGCCAGAGGAGGTCTGGGCTTCCAGCAGGACCCGCTCCCCTCCCCTCCATCTCCCAGCAGGTTTCAATTCCATATGGACACAATCCCAGATCTCTGTATTTCACTGCACAACGGAAAAGAAAAAAAGAAGAAAAAGAGAGGAGGAAACCCTCCATCATCAGAATGACTTTACATCTCCTCAGAAATGATCAGAGGGACACACGTGCCCCTCTGTGTCTGCACAGGTAAGTTTGGCCCTGTACAACGCTGAGCCATCCGATGGGAACAGCTGCAGCCACACAGATCTCTCCTCTGAGGCTTTTTGTGATTGGCAAAACACAACATTAACCTTCAGACTGTACTGCCTGAAAGAACAAGCTTTCCTCTTTTTCTTAAGCAGCATTTCTCAAGCCCCCAGAGCAGTTTCAGGGAAGCCCTGAGCCTGTGTCTCCCCATCCCTACAGCATCTAGGGGGGGGAGTGGCAGCTTGAAACCTGCCTTGGAGACAGTGAGATGGGTGAAACGGGGGGCATTTTGGAGCCCACTCCCATGTGCATGGGCTCATCTTAAGCAACATAAAACCTGGAGCCAAAGCATTCCAGTGACTTCCAGTATTCTTGAATTAAACCAATCACTGTGCTGTTAATTTCACTGAAGACTGATGTATCCATTATCACAGTTGGGAAGCAATATTTAGCTGGAATGCACAAAATGGATGGAAGGAACCTGGGTGGTTTCACCTCCCACAGGTCTGATGTGATGTGATGACCCTTGTGTTTGTCAAAGGAGCCACAGCTGGAGGTGTGGTTCAGGTGCAAGACCTACACTGGAGCTGCAGAAACTGTGTTGTTACAAATGGAATCAGCAGAAAATCCAACTTGTCCTCTGCCTTTCTTCAGCCCATTCTTCTCTCTTATTACTCTTAATTAATACTAATTCTCTGCATTCAACTCTAATGGTCTCATACCACTATGTGATAATGTTCATGTATTCAGATCTCTCTACCCTGAAGAGGGATGAGAGGAGGCCTGGAAGGATTTGCACCCAGGGACATCCCTCCAGAATTGCCTTTCTCATCTGTGAGTTCTGGTCTTTTTAATTCCAGTGGGAAGTTTTTAATTCCCATGCTCCATCCCTCTAATCATCCTGGTGGCCCCTCCTCTGGACTTGCAGGGAGGGTTGGAACTAGCTGGTCTCTTAAGGTCCCTTCTGACCCAAACCATTCTGTGATTCTATGAAATGGGAAGAGCACCATTTCCTGGCACTTGGTTACTTCCACTTCCCTTCCCATCAAAACCCACCATACCCAGAGAGGTGGAAAAACAGGACTGACAAACATTCAGAACCTTTCCAACCTCCCACTGCCCCACCTGCTGATATTAGATTGGCACTGCAAAACCCAGCCCACTGGTGTGTCTGCTCAATGCAGCAGCATCACATCCATTTCAAAATTACACCTCTTCTTCAGGATATATTATTAAAAAACAAACCCCAAGTCATACAAATCTCAACTGAACCAAAATGGAGTTCCCTGTCAGTGCCAAAGTCCACACTGCCTCTCTGGAGAGGACCTGAGAGAACTCAGGTACCAGGCAGGATGTTTGGTGTCCTAATGCACTGTTTCAGAAACACTCTCAAGAGCAGGTTTGTAAGCACCCAAGCATCACCCCAGCTCCCTTTTCTTATCTCATGATGGTTGCTGGCAAATAATCACGATAGCCCAACCTATAACACTCCCACTTTTCCATACAAATGGGTCTGCGATTGTAAAAGAAGTGCCATGCAAGGAAATCTCACTGTCTCTTGGAATGTTTGTTGTTTTTTCCATTTAAAAATATTTGGAAAGGAAGGACAGTCAAATGAAGAAACAAATACTAAATAAACCTCCTTGTTTCTCTGATGCTAGACTGGCACGGGCAGCTTGTACGAATTAGTGATTCCAGAGAGCAACTGGCTAATTTCCAAGGGAATAGGGAGAGAAGGAAGAGAGGAACAGCAGTAATTTATAGCTTAGCCCATTTGTATTTTCTCTTTACAGCTCTCATCTGGATTGCAGAATGCAAATTATTTATTGTATTTTATTGGCAAACCCTTTCATTGCTCTGGTGTGTGAGACCTTCCAAAATTCCAGTTTTACAGCTAAGGGGCTGCACCCCTCATAGTCTTACTTCAAAAGGTGAGTGCCCCTCCAAAACCAGAGTGGGCACCTTCACCTTTACACCACCACAGCACGGACCCCATCTCTCACAGGCACCATCACACAGATCTCCTGAACTATTGTTTTCCCCTCTTGTTGTGATCATCATGTGAATGCAACACGAATGTAAAAGGACACAGCTGGTAGTTGAGACTGTTACTTTCAAGATTCCAGAAGAGGATCAAATGAAGGAGAAAATTAAATTAAAAAAGCAGCACTTAATTATGTAGGCTGCTTTTGTACTCTCTCCTTCCTCTATGTAGCAGTTTCCACCTGAAAATCTTTAAGTGCTTTAGAGCTGATAATTAAATCTCGGAACTACTGCAGAGAAGGATGCAAGGGAAAGCATATGCAGTTCACTTGATCTTGTCTGTTTGATTATACATTAACTTTGCATCTCTCCAGACCTCTGCTCTGCCAGGACACTCCTTGCAAGCTAACTTAAGGTCTGTGCAAATGCCTATGATGATGTTCCTCAGTGGTGGAGTCTGTTAAAGGGGGGCTTGGACACTGGATGAGGTGGGAGGAGGGATGTGTGGATGGTTGTCCTGGACACTCAGCCCCATGTGCTGGGGCTGGGGAAAGTGTCCTGGGGCAACCACAGTGCCAGGGACCTCCCTTCTATGGGCATCCCACCTGCACCAGCAGAAAAGTGCTACTCCCCCAGCGTTTACTGTGTTCCATGGAGACTGAACCTTTGTGGTTGCAAAACCTGTCAGGGCAATTTCAGCTTGGAAAACCATATCACCTCCCTTACTCCATTTGGGGTGTTGGAAACCAGCAGCTGGATCAGACTACCAACATGGGGACCACCAAGAGCCAAGTTCATCCCCCATCAAAGCAATTCATGTGGGATGAATGCCCATAATCACATAGACACAGGACTTGGTAACACCCCTGCTCCAGCAAACAAGCTGCTCACACCTGAGCCTCTCACCTTTGAGCTGAGCACCTCATGGGGCCAAACACTTCACATCAGGGAGGACTCCTCTATCAGGGCGGATCTCACCCCTGTCAGCAGCCCTGGAGCTGGGATCCACCCTGCCAGGACAGCCCTTTTGGCATAACAGCAGCACCCAGGCTCCGTGTCATCACCACATTGCTTCAGAACAGACTGGCTCGGTGGCATTGGAGAAGCTGCTGAAGAGCAGCTTCAGCATAATGTGGTTTAAGGTGTTATTTTCGGAGAGCAATGAAAGCACAGGGCGATGCTCATCTGGCAATCAGAGGCATTAGCAGGAGTTCTGGCAGTGGATCCCAGAGATGATGAAAATGAAAATGTCCTTGAAAGCATAATCAGAAATTTGGTTGGCACAGGTGCTGTTGCAACACCCAGACAGCTGTAAAAGAGGGGGATCTTCTGGGAAAGTGCAGTTTCATGGCATGAGAAAGCCCAGCTCATGTTTTCAGCCTCCTGATATGAAATCATGATTGTCTCTCCTGGGTTGCTGCTCATGCAGGAGCCTCTTGGGAGGCTGAGACAGAGAGGACACCAAGGTACCTGCCCCTCCTCCTGTGTTGGGTCAGGTTGTGTTCTGCAGCTCCCTGAGAGCTGGGGAATCAGCAGGGCTGGTGCCTGAGCTCACAGAGGACATGGCACAAAGTGGAGACGAAGGAGAAAGACACCAGCAAGTGACCCACTGCACAGTGTGGGTGTGATAACACCCTGGCTGCAGGATCCCTGCCCACGCGATTCAGCAGCTGAAAGGATGCACTGCAGTAGCCCCAGTATTCTCTAACAGCAAGGAAATGCTTCAGGAGTCAACAGATACTTGACATTTTTAATAGCCCAGGAAGGTTCTGTGGTTTTACATTTTGTTTTGGATACCAAAGGCCTGATTTTTTTTCCTATTTATTCCAAGTAAAGCAGGAGTAACCCAGCAGGATCAGCTGAGCTGGTCAGGAAGGTGCTTCTCTGTGCCATAAAAGTGCTCATACTGAGACAAAAGGCAACGTTGCAATTTTGTTTGTAAAAAAAATGTAAAAAACAAAATATAAAACTAGAGGGGAGAGAAAAGAGCAATTAGTATTGCTAATGAGAGTCTCTGTAAGCTTTTTAAACATGACTGTAATATATTTAAAATCTGATCTTAGAGAAAAAAATCTGGAGTGGGCTAAGAATGTCAGAACAGATGTTGTTCCTCCTCCCTTCAGAGAAAAGTTTTACCAACCGTTTTAACATAAATTTTGCTGAGCTCAGTGTAATTCTGTAAAAAAACTCCAGGTGAATTGAAACAACCTTTTCCCCTGGAAGCTGTTCCAACAGCTGAGCTCCCTGAAGGAGCCCTGGAGCACTGGGGATGTGGGGCAGAGGAACAGCAGCTTCTCTGCTCAGAGCACCTGGGCCAGTCCTTATAGGACTACAGGAACATTTTTCCCAGACCCACCCTGACAACTTTAAGTTTGGGGGTTTTCAGTTGGTTTTTTGTTTGGCTGGGGTTTTTTTTCCCCTGCCCTCAAACACAATTTTTGTGTTCAGGATGAGCTGGAGGGACACATCAGCCTCCTGGATGCTTTACAGTCAGAGGAACTCTGTCCATGCCTGGGGAACAAGATCAGGAGACTAAGCCTGGCCTCCAGCAGCCCCGCAGGGATCATTCCTGTTGTGCTGTGTCCTCCTCCTCCACGCAGCCCCACGGATGCAACTGAGCTCCTTCCCACACCCTGCTGGGACTGGGCTGCCATGAAGAGAAGCAGAACAGGCAACTCAGCCCCGCTGGTGCTGGCAAGGAGGGTCTCAAAAAGCAAGAACTCATCAGGATAAAGCTTTGCAGCATTTGGGTTGGAAGAGAGAGGGAGGGAAGTAAGGATGTGTGTAACACAGAGAATTTAACTCTCAAGTAGAGACTCAGTTCAGCTGCACCTTTACCCTGACAGTGAGGTACAAAATCCCTCCTGCAGCCGTGTCCTGCAACCACATTCACCTCACTGATGGATGGAGGAGGAGGGGACTGCAGACCTGCCGGGCCCACATGAGCAACCACAGCCCTGAGTCTCTGGTCTCTGCTCTCAGGGTCATCCGTGTGTTTCCACTGATGTGACCACCCAGCAAAGCCCAGGGCACTTCCACCAGGCAAGCTGAGAATCAAACCTCAGGCTCCCTTATCCTGAGCAGGAAAGCTGTCCACAAACTGGTTACAGAGATGGCCCTGGCTGAATCCTTTCAAAGGCAGGTTATCCAGCTGCCTTCCCAGGAGGGGTTTCTGCTGGAGGGTCTGGAGCTGGTGCAGGTGTTGTCCTGCAGCCCAGCCAGATGTGATTCCAGAGAAAGCAGATTTCGGTGTGCCCAGGGGGGTCCTGCCACATGGGTGACTCCCTGAACGGGGTGGCCCAGATTCTCGGGCAGGCCTCCTGTGCCTAGGTGATAATATTTGCACCGTTTGGGTTTGAGCTGATAAGACAATCCATGATTTTAAGCACTCATGACTGCCAGCAAATATAGGAAATAGGTAGGGCTTATTTGCCAGAGCATTCAGCATTTGCTACAAGGGTTTCACTCTTTCTCCACCCAAGATACCTCAGGAAGAAAAACATAGATAGCGAAGATCTAATCATTCCCATGCTTAAAGACAATATGCTTTTTAATGCCCAGCAGTACCACCTTGGGAGGCATTTTAATGCCAATTACAGCTTCCATTCCGCGGCACAGCCCCAAAGCCCCCTTTTCCCATCACAGCCCTGATGCAAAGAGCCAAGGAGCCCATCTGAGCAGGGCCAGCCCTGAAATTTCCACTTCTCCAATGAGACCAGCCCCTATTGTGCTCCCAGACTCTCTTGTGATGTAAAAGGGCGATAGATAAAAATAACTCCGACTCCATTGTTCTGCTATTTATACACTGAAAAGTCAACAGCATAAAGGCGACCAGCCCCGGGGCTGAGCGAGAGTTGATGACCCTGTTCCGCCCGCTTGTCCTTGTAGGTGCCATGGGGGGAGGACCGTGGGGCAGAGGAAATCAGGCTGTTTGAAGATAAAGAGGCTTTTCAAAAGCCCAAAGGGCAGTTCAGCGTGTAGCTCGCAGGGTAAAGAGGCCCATTTGGGCCATTGTGTTCCCAATGCCAAGCAAGTCCATAACAAAGGCTGGAGTCAGCCCTTGGTGGGGGGCTGTGTTTGAGAAGGACCCGAGCTATCAGCTCCAGAGCACGGGTCTTGGGGGGGGGGGGGGGACAATGAATAGAAAATCTCCATCCGAAGAGACAGATGGGTCTGAATACAGATGCAAAGCGACCCTCACCGCAAGGCCATCAAAGAAACCACTCTTTCCAGACCTAAAGTCTGAAAGATAATGGGGCTTTTCAGGGACATAAAAACTGAATTTCCTCCTTGTCATGCATTAGCCACAGGAAACAAAACTGATCTGCTAAACCTAGCTTTGTAAAATGCCCCTGATTTACTAAGCAACAATTTTATATGATCATTTTGGCACGGAAACGACCTTATTCGGTGGGTTTAGTGCGGCAAAAGGCACGTGAAGCTGGTAAAGCATCAGCGTCTGGGCAAACTGAGCATCCCCTTAGCCTGGCTGGGAGTTACCCAGCGCTTGATTCTGCAAAACAACCCTACAGAGCATCATCCCGAGAGACAAAGTGACCAGCCAGGTGTATCTGCGGGATTCACTGGGAAGAACACATCACCAAAGTGAGAATTAGGCAGGAAAATTCATTTTCAGAAAGGGAAAATATGTTCAGCTGATACAAATACCGTTCAGAATGAAGGGATGAGCGCTGCTCATTTACTTTGAAATTCTCCATTAACTTCTACACACTAATTATCCACCTTTCTGGGTTGGGGCTTTTGGTTTTTGTTTGATTTTTTTTTTTTCCCGCACTGGAAAATTTTGTTCATCTTAAAGCCAAATAAATGCCAAGAAAATCCTGCCACCCACTACATTTATGATCAAAATAACAATTTCTTTTGATAAGTTCCAGCAGTTACAATGAGCCAGAGAAAATGTATTCAGTGAAGATCACTCACTGCTGAATACTTTCCCCACTTCTTCCCTCATATCGGTGATGTCTTTCTTTTTAAACTTGTATAAGCAGGGTACTTTTTAATAGGGTAATTTGTACTACAAACTCCCAAAAAAATGTTTTGATTTTATTTTATTGTGATTCCAAAAGCCCCAGTTTTGAAACACATACAGATAAAAGTGCTTTGAGGATTTTATTTCTGTGCTTCCAAATTGCTCACTAGAGAGCCAAAAGTCACTCAATCAAGGTCTGGGTAAAATTTACACCCTTGCACAGATAATCAGAGTTGTCAAGTTGTTCCATAAAAGGCAGGAAGACCTGTGACAATATTTTCCAAAATACTGACATTACATGCTCTAGATTCTGCAGAGCTTTATGAAGGATTTAAGCACAAATTTATCTGTAAAAGAGGAAAGTTTTACTCTATTTCTAAGCAAAGTGGACTGGAATAGAGGAGCATTTGTTGCTCTAAGAAGGTCCCAACCAAAATGGTGTGAAGCTGAATTATTTGGGCTGAGGACAGAGCTCCATCCTCCAGTATGGCCAGGCTGCTCCTACAAAACACTTTGTCACCCTGTTGTCACTTCACACCTCTCATCCTACCAGCCTTCATTTGTCTGCTTCACCCATTTGGTCCCTCCTGACATAAAGCAGGATGGATGTCAGAGGGAAGGGCTTTCTCTGCAGGTATTTGTTCCCAGCATTTATTGAAGGCACCTAATTTGGGGTCCTTACCCCAGTGCAAACAGCCATACAAAGCCACCCTGAGCTTCCTGGTCTAGGGGAAAACATTTGGGATGCTGAATGGCTGAAACATCAGGATCCCAAGGATGTACCTGGACCACCATTTCCAGAGCTAAACCCTGAGTTTTGACTTCCTCCATTTGGAGTCATCCCAGGAGAAAAGGAGTTTGGTTTTCAGAGATGCAGAGCAACCTCCACACCACTGATGGGAGTATCATGAGCTTCTGGAGCCCAGGCCACCAATGTCCCAACTGGGGGACCCTGTGCTGAGCCCTGATCCTGCCCAGCAAGCAAAAGTGGGAACAGGTCTTGCTCTCACAGGGGGCACAGTGGAGGGAGGATCCCTCACTGAGGGAAATCAACCATTAGTGGCCCCAGACACCACAAAATTCTTCCACCTTTGGCAGGTAACCTGAAACTAGAGTCCCAAACTGAACTTGAAGAGGCAGAAATATGGATTATGCATCTGAAATGTCACAAGCCCCGTCTTCCAACATCATGTCAACACCCCTAATTCTATCACCAAGCACCTCAAATTTTGGCAAGATTATAACTTTGCTTCTTGTAGCCATTCTCTGTAGGAATAACCAAACTGGATCAAAGAAAGCACCTCATTTAGTCTTCAAATGCATTCCCTTTCCACTCCCACAGGGACCCTTTCAACTCTGTTATGCTCCAACCCTAATCCCCTGCATGTGGCCTTTGGGAAAGTTATTCTGAAAATATTATCAGCCCTCTGGAAACACAAAATGCAGTATCTCAACCTGACATTCATCTTACCTAATACCTAATACTCATCATAGGAGATGATGATGGAGTTGGACCTAGGGCTCCTAACTGGAGGCTAGAGGAGAAGTTGCTGGGCAAGTAATTAAGTATAAGGTGGCAAAAGCCATCCCAACTGATCCCAGTACTTTTCAAAGACCAAAATGGGTCTTTCCCCCTTATTAGGCACCCATCTGTGTCACCCAGCTCTAATTAAGCATCTGCTCTCCAAGAGGCTAACAAGTTCTTTTGCTGATAATCCCAACCAGCTTGGCAGCATTATTTATAACACACAGCCCCTGCTCCAGTCTGAGTCGCTTCATTGTTAGAATAAGATGTAACTATATCATTATTTTAGGAGACATATAAAATATAATCCAATTATATGGTGGATACGTGGAATTCCCAATGATTTCAGAGCACGCTGCTTTATTCAGGAGGGGGGAAAAGATTTAAAGAGACAGGTTGTCAGTGGGCATCAAAGGATTTGGGATGATATTTAGGATAACAGTTTATAGACATGGAGCAAATCCTATTATAATGCCACATGGCCATCAGGCTGTCACAGTGGCAGGTACAGTCTGAGCAAAGATGCCAGCCAGGAGCGTGGTCATCTGAGAGATGCTGCACGTTATAGTCTGTGTGTCCTGTGTCTGATGGGGAATTGGCAGGTTTTGTGTGTATCAGCAGCAGAAGTATCTCAACAGCCTCTGGGTTACCCTCTGCTCTGTGGTGTCCTCACTGCCAGCTGGATCCAGGGTTATGGAGCACCCTGATCCTAGAGGGGGTGAGTTTGGGTTTACCCTGCAATCCCTCAAGGACAGGGCAGGGAAAGAATACAACCTGAGGAGTGAAAATGGGCATTTGCCAAAGCATTTGCTCCAGATCCCTGACCTGTGCAGGACCCCAGTGACTGCCTGTCAGGCAACCTCAGTTTGGTCCAGACTTCTCTTTGCAAAGGGGCCAAAGCAAATACTGTGACAAGGAGCCTCTCCATGGGCTTCACCCACCTTTGGTTTGGGCCCAGCAGCCCCAGGAGAAATGGAGAGGAGAGCTGGGAGGGTGGCAGCGCCCAAGAGCCAGCTGTGCTCAGAAACCACTCAGAGCACAAGCATGTTTGGGGCTTTTTTGCAAATGACTCATGATCGACACAACTCCAAGGCTTGTGAAAGTGCAAAACTGATCCCTCGCCCAGATACCACGGGAACTCTCAAGTGCCAGAAGATATGAGCTCAGAAAATAGAGTGGATGGATGGACAAACCACACCACAGTGCCAGCCTGGGCCAGGAGCTGCTGGGGGAACTGCAAAATTCAGGGCAGCATTTGCCAAAGCTGCTGTGGCTGAGCAGGGACTCACAGCCACAGTGCTGCTGCACCCAAGGTGCTGTGGGGGAACAAGAACCATCTCCACCACCTCCCTCAGCTGCCAGTCAAACAACATGTTCAGCAAAGAAAAGCCATTTCTGCCTCCCTTTGCTTTTTTTCCTCTTTTTTTGCTCTTCCTCCTCAGCAGCACTCACAAGTTTACACTTTTGCCTACTGACAGCTGACCCCCCACAGCAGCACCCATTTCTACTCTCCATCCACCTCACTACACCTGACAGCTGTATTTTGGGTCCTTGACAGCATGTGGGACCCTGCCATGGTGGCACCTGTGTCCCCAGAGAGGTGACACACACTGAGATGCCACCCCACCGTGGAGGAGGAGGAGGATTAAAGGAATTTTAAAAAATAAATTTGCTGAACAGGAGATACTTTCTTTGTGTGCAGACCCCGGGGAGCTGAGAGAACTAGCAGCAGGAATACAAAAGAACCCTGGATAGTTTATAAAACAAAGGAGATTCACTGAAGTCTCAAAAATCCAGCCCAGTAGCCTCGAAATTAAACCCAGCCTTGCTGCTGCCAGCTTGTAAGGAGAGTGAGGATGCCTGCAAGTTACCAGCAGTGACAAGATTTTTTTTTTTCTCTTCTGTTTTTTAAAATACATGTTAATCCAAGCAGAGCAATGGCAGTAACACCCACAGCATCCTCCCCTGGGGAAGTCCCGGGAGTAATTTCCACCTTGAAAGTCTGCCTCCCACTGGGAGCTCCACAAAGGGAGACAAAGACCTAATGCTCAGGTCGTGCAGCCCCCAAGCTTCAGAGGTTTTTGGGGCCCTGCAGGGCCATCGAGAGTAAATGAGGTGCAGCCATGTGCCAGCAAGGTCCAGCTCGAGCCTCAGCGACAGGAACATTCCTGCAGCAGCCAGATGGGCGCAATAAAAGGCTCATTAATGGGGATCGTTGGACCTCAATTTCAGATGGCTGGCTGAAACCTCCTCTCTAAGTATCATTATTATGGTGCTCTCAATCAAGTCAAGCAGCTTTATGACAAAATCAAAAGTTGTGATCCAAGCAGGAGAGGGATGGGCTAAGCAGCCTGTTTATTTTGCTTTGGGTTCACGGCGAGGACCCAGCAAGCTGCCAGGACACAAGAATGATGTTCACATCCCTTGAGCAGCTGGGGACAGCTTTAAATGTCATCTCAGCCCTCTGCTCTCTCAACCCCAAACCTCTCTGGGTCCACAGTGGGATTATACAGATACCAGTATGCTGGTCTGTGGCTCAGAAACAAGAGGGGAAAAAATCTCATAGAATCATTAAGGTTGGAAAGGACATCTAAGATCACTGAGTCCAAGCATTAACCCAGCACTGACAAGTCCACCACCATGTCTCTAAGCATCACATCCACATGTCTTTTAAAATCCCTTTGGGAACAGTGACTCCACCACTTCCCTGGGCAGCCTGTTCCAGTGCCTGAACAGCGTTTTGGTAAAGAAAGGTTTCCTATTCTCCAATCTAAACCTCCCCTGCTGGTTCCCTCTTGCCTTGTCCCTTTTCAATGGCAGAGATTGACTTCTGTCTACAATCTCCTTTCAGGGCACTGCAGAGAGTGAGAAGGTCCCTCCTGAGCCTCCTTTTCTCCAGGCTGAGGCCCCTCCAGCTCCCTCAGCTGCTCCTCATCAGACTTGTGCTCCTGGAAATGGGATCCCTTTGCCCATATCCAAAACACTGCTCACTGGGTTTACATGCCAGATTCATCTGCACTTGTGATGAGCTCAACACGAAAACATCATTTGGAAGGTGTTATGTGTTCAGTATGGCTGCCTGCACCATTTTCCTCATTAGATACAAGATATTCAAGTAAAGGCCCTTCACAGTCAGGGCTGGACATGTACAAGACAAGAGATGGAAAGACATGAAAGGGGCTGGGGAGAGCCACTGGCCAAAGCCAGCCAGTCCCCATCCAGGGATATGAATAGCAACATCCCAGCCATCTGCTGGGATCTTCCTACAGAGCACTTCATGCTGCATTTGCTCACCAAAACTTCTTCCAGATACCTTTTTCCATCAAAATCCTTTTTATTGAGTTGCCCTCCCCTGTCTCCACAGTATCTGCAATTTTCCCATTCCGTGTGTGGCAGTTTTGCTCCATTGAGCTCCACAGTGTTCAGAGGCCACCAGAGAGAGCTGCTGCACACAGGGGAAACTCCCAGCTCTCACCTGTAATCCCAGTCACTCATTCCTTGGCCAAAGGCCTGACGCTTCTGCTTGTCCTTGATATGTAAGGCACCCCCAAAAATGGAGGAGCAGGATGGTTGACCACCAGGCTGGGGGAGGAGGGTAACTCAGCCAGGCTGGTGTCCTGCTGGGATGGCAAAATCCACCATCCACCACCTCTGACTCACAGCTGCAGGTCAGCAACACCACATGGCACTCGAGGACCTTCAGATTTGGGGACTTTCATTTCTGATGTGCATCTCAAACCGTGGATTTCTGGGCTCCCCTGCCAGCACACCTCTGCTGTCATCTCCTCTCCAAGGTGGAAAGCTGAGCTGTGGGGCTGCAGAGCTGCTGCTGACTGGCAGGGAGGGAAAGAGATCAGAAGATCATTCTCTGAAGAATTAAGATCCTAATCTGCCTTAAGCTGCTCAGCGCTGCCACGGGCCCTCCTGAGGCAGCATCTCATCTCATCTCATCGGCAAGGACAAGCAGATGAGGCAGAGGGAGGCGTAGCCTGGCATGGGATTCACAGCCACAAAACACAGTCTGGCAACGTAAAGATCAAGCCTCAATTAGACTTTGTCCTTCATTATGTAGTTTGCTGTTGCCTCGGCTCATTAAAAGCCAGCTGCAGGTAGGAGGAAGCATCAGAGGGATTATCCAACCCGCAGCTGTGTGAGGAGATTTTATATCTCTCAGCAGCATCAGGCACAAGAGCCAAAGTCTCTTCCTCCTCCTTGCAAAAGCTGCCCATCCTCTCAAGCACTGCGAGGACATGAGGATCCTGCTTCCATTGCAGCATCACCTGGGAGCAAGAGCAGCCAGAGCCTCTCCCCAAACCCATGTCTCTTCTCTTTTGATGGCATTTATTGCACCAAGGAGATACCACAGCCCAGAGCAAGGCTGAGCCCTGGGGCTTTTGAAAATCCTGAGGCACAGGCAGACAAGGAGAAAATGGGTCTGATCGTGAGCCTCTGGCTAAGCACCCCATCATGCTGACAAAGACATTCTGGTGAGGAACAGGGGTGGTATTTCTGTGCTGGCCCCAAGAAACAAAGAAACCTTGCAGGGTATCACCGATGCTGCAAGGAAGGCACATGGGACATCCCTGCCCCGTGGACACTGATGCTGTGTGGGTTTTTCAGGGCAGTTTCATCCCAACCAGATTCCTTAGCTGTCACTGCAGAAATTTACTCCTGGCACTGGGCAGGAGGGGAATATCTATAAGCTGGGCAAGAGGAGGTGGCAGAGGGCTGTTCTGCAAGTCTGCCATGTGCTCCTCTTGCAGCGAGTGGAGGCTCAAAGCTTTAAAACTCCATGATATTCTCCTTCATTATTTCCACCTGGGAGCCATATCCTACCACTGCAGCCTGGCTGCTCTGGGGGACCTTTCCAGCTGACTGCAGCTGTTCTTCCTCCAGCACTTTGCTTTTAGTTCCATGCAATAGAGCAGTTTGACTGCTCACAACCTCTCGGCTTTGGGATGCTGCTGCAGGGTGCCAGTGGGAAAGGCACGTTCCCAAAATACACTGAAATCAAAACCACACAATCCCTGCTGTGCAGTGAAGAGGAAGAAGGGAGTCAGTGAACAAATATTTGTCTGGCTACCCTGCTTTCTAGCACAGAGAGTCTGAAGAGGCAAACCCCCAGCTTTCCAGTAAAACTCAGCCCACTGATGCTGCCCACACCCTGGGATCGCAGCTTGGTACCTTCCCAGTGTTTGGTCTGGTTTTCTTTTGAAGAAGCCAACAGAACAAGGGGAAGGAGGTGGTTTAAAAGCATACAAAGCCAAACTACTGAGCAGTAAATCAGCCAACACCTCCCTTGCTGCTCCAGGACACTGAAAGTTGTGCCAACTGCTTTTTCTCTCAGCACTGTTGGTTTTCCACCCCGTCCAGAAGTCCCAGGACTGTCTCACCGTGTGTGTTGGGTCACATCTGGATCACAGGACAGAGGGCTGTGCTTGAAGGCTGGCCAAGACAGGTCCCAAGGTGGTGGTCACCTGCTGAACATACATTATCCCACTGGCACAGGAAAGTAATTCCTCCAGGAGGAGGACTAATGGAGCCTGATTTCCTATGCGTCATGTCTCATTGCCTGGCATTTTATCCAAGGCAGATTGTGGGTTCAACCCCTCAGCAGACACTAAAGAATCCAGAAGGGAGACAGATGTGAATGTCCTGACCACAGCAGAAGCTTGTGAGACCATCCTTTTCCAGCCATCAGTCACTGCACTTAGAGAAACCTTAGTCAGGAATAGATTCTCTGGTGCCTAATATTTCATAACCTGGCTGTATTTTCTGCTTGGGTTTAAGATCTCCTTCCCCAGTGGGTCCTCTGATGTTTCACACCACCAGAACCCACCCTGCAGCCCTGCTCAGTCGGGTCTTCTACTATTCAAGTCTCTTTCCTCTACCTGCTCACCAACTTTTATGAAATGTGTTGTTAAAATCACTGAGATCCAACTCCTTCCATCACATCCCAGTGGAGCAAAACCCTGAGCTGAGCAGGGAGTAGGTCAGGCTTGACAACCAGTCTCGGCTCAACACAAGGAATGAATCACCTAAGCCACACTTCTGTAGGAGCCAGTCTAAAAATAACATAGAAAAGCTACAGAAATGGGATCTCTAGGATTTTGTAGGGTAAAACAAGTGTAAAGATGTGAATCCTTGCTCATGCTGTCACGACACACTGACCATCATTCCCCACCATCCCTCATCCCTCCCAGCCATGACCAATCTGCTTTGCCAGATGCTGGCACCAACCAAGGAAATTTCAACGTCTGTGGCAAGCTCCAGCTCAAGGAGCAGCTTGTTTTCCACTGCCCAGAGCCTTCAGATTTAAATATGGTCTGAAGTTTGAAAAAAGAGCCCTTGTTTTTCACGGAAAGCCTCATCCATCTCAACAAATACCACTCCACAGCATGGTGCTTCCTACAACGTGCCCTGTGCTGGCCAGGTGCTAAACAAAAATGAGAAAAGGAGTATTGTAAGAGGGAGGCAGCATCAGTGGGCTTTTCCTTCACTTGTTTCATGTCCAAGGCAGGGAGATGGAAACATACCCAAGATTTTGACTTGCCCCAGCCCTAAGAAACATGAAGCTGCTTACAAAAGCACCTACTCTGCCAAGACAGCAATGGATGATACAGATAAATCCTCTAGAGTGAGGGAGAAGGGCAAAATCCCAGATCCCTGCCCAGAGCAGCACTCCCAGACACCTCTGGAAGAGCCTGCTTGCAGCCAGCAGCCTCACCTGGGTCGAGGGAGAGGGGAGGAGACCTGCACAGTGCAGGGCTGGAGGCACTCTGTGCTCCATGCTGTGGTAAACAGGGCAAAAATGATAAACAGGGAGAGCCTTGCAGAGCTTCCCTCCTGTACCAAAGCCCTTGCAGCAGGAATTGCCTCTGCTCTCCTCACAGCACAGCTGCTGGGAGAGGAAAAGACGCAGCATGAGTGTGAATGTGATGTGTGTGGGCACACACCTCCCAGGCAAGCTCTGGGCATCCACACTGGCACTCCCGGAGCTGGCAGAAGGGCCTGCAACCCCAGCCACCGCTGCAGGAGAGAGCCCAGCGCTTCTCCTGGCAGCAGCAGGAGCCACCGCTGCATCAGCCAAGCAGCAGAGATGCTAATTGGGTCTAAGCGAAGGGGGGAGGGAGAGAAGGGAAGAAAGGGAGGGGAAAAAAAACCCCCGTAAACCCCTGACTCAATGGGAAAACACTACAATCCAACGCAGGCAGGATGAAACCAGCCCAGTACAACATTGTCCGGTTAAACTCGCGGCCCCGTATTATTCCCAGCTCGCATTAAGTAGCTCTGTAGTGTTAGTGCTGTTCTTGAAAGATAACTTCACCTTTCACCCCTTAAGCTCCGAGACACTCCTAAAAGTACCACCATGTTATTACGAACAGAAGAGCAGTGTTAATGCTGAAATGCTCTATCCCCTTCTCCTCCCTCTTTGTCACCGCTGGATTTTAAAGCACAGAGTTATTAAAAAAGAAAATATATGCTGGGGATGCAACATCCCCTTTCAGCAGCAATCCCTGCGTGTGGAGAGACCCCCTTGGGTTTGCACAGCGAGTGCTGAGAAGCTGCTTTTCCAGCCTCCTCTGGTGTCTCTCCTGGACATTTCCTGCCCTCTGTTTCTCCAAGCCACCAGGTTTCTGTTCTATCCTTGTCCCCTCTGCAGGGCAGGGAAGGATGCTGGTGTGTCCCTTGGAGGGCAAGGACCCAAGAAAATCAAATCATCTTCACACACTTGAAAATATCCGAACAAACAATTAAAAATGCCTCAAAGCTGAAGTGCTTTAAAGCTGTTGAGGCACAGCCGGGGTGAGGAGCTGGCGCTGAGGGAACCGGTGTTGCTCACCCTGCACAGACCGGGCTGGCAGAGTTACACATGGTCTCCATCCCGGCATTTCCCAAACTCCAGGAGGAACCTCTCCCTTCCCATCCTCCCTTCTTCAGGCACATCATCATCAGCTGCCTCAGCTCTTCCTCCCAGGATCTGCTGGTTTATGTTTGTGTTGCCTTCCTCAGACTGTAAAGTCTTTGGGGGCAGGAACACGCCGTAATCTGTGTTTGTCAAGTGCCATGTAAACGGCTGGCTAAATGTGTTTGTTTTCAACCGCTTATTTGTTTTTCAAAGGGGTAGTTACAGGAAAGTACACAGCGGAATAAGTAATTGGTGTGTGGAGCAGAGCTGGGAGAGGATGGGAGAAGCTGCTGTGTCCCTGTGGAGAGAGGCAGATGGCACCAGGATGGTTTCCCTCCCCCTTTCTCCCCAGTTTCACACTCAGGGAGGGCTGGGTACAACTCCAAAGATACAAAAGATATCCCAAAGGACAAGCCAAGCCCTGCCTCGGCCAAGTGCTGAGGATGCCAGGGCAGGTCACCAAGACGTGCCCCACACCAGCCTCCCACCGGGCGTTATCCCTGCAGGCTCACCCCTGCATTGCTCTGAATCAATGTGAATTTGCACGTTGAGGGCACCTATTTTTCTGCCTTCTCCTTGACAGCCATGCCCTGTGTCCTTCTTCCCCAGGCTGAATCCAGCCCCTCCCGCCCGGCTCGTACCGCTAATGAACCTGTATTCCCTTCCACCGCAGCATCTGCGGGGCTTTGAGCGTGGAACTGAGACGAGACCATCAGAAAACAGCCTGATTAAAAAGTACTTCGGGGAGGGGGCACTTTGCCTGAGGGTGACAACGTCTCTTACACTTGAAATGAAATATATATCTATGTTGAAGAGTGGGAAAGAAAAGAGGAAAAACTTTGGCCCCTGCGGAGGTTTAGAAGCCCTTAGGCTGTTGGCCACTGGATTCATGTACACTGTGCTTTAGTGCTTTAAAAAGTGCCTAAAAAAGCAAGATACCACTACCCGGTGGACTGTAAAATATCCTATCACCAGCCAGCCATACACAGCGAGGATGTCATGCCATGGGGTTAGCAGCAGTATCATATGCAAGGTAAAGATGCTTCATTGCATATATTAAAGGCAGCCCTAAATGCACCCTAAAGAAGATGGATCTCCTCGGGAGCCTGAGATCTATTCATCACAATCTGATTCCTAAGTGTCAATTAATCTTACAGCTTGTGTGTTGTTCCCCAGCCCTGACACATCTCTCACTGTCCCTGACTTGGAAGAGTAATGGGAGATAGTGTTTGAGTATATAAAAGATAATTAATAGAAAACATCCTCTCTTTAGAAAACAACCACCAAACCAAGCTTTTAGTATAATATGCCTTTCCACCAGCATCCATTTCCAGAGATCCAACTAGCAGCTACTGTCATTTAGGGAATGTTAATTGCTCCACAGGAAACTTAGTGTTTTAAAAGGGCGAGAAGGATCTTGGTAAAGTATTCGGTTAATACAAAAGAAAGGGTGATTTTTTTAAATGCCCATTGTTCACCTCTCAGCACAGAGTTCTTCCTTGGCTCTTGCTCTGGCATTTCTTAAAGCCGCAGAGCCCCTGGCACGGTGAGATGTAATGCAATGAGATAATGTTATTTTACTTCTGACATAACTTGGAGGAACATAAAGCACGTGGATGGGGCTGGGCAGAGCCTGTTGCTCGCAGGGAGCCATCTCAGGGTACTGATACAGCAGGAGGGTGAGGGGATGGAGCTGGGTTTGGATTGAAAGGCACTGATGGGGGTAATTCAGGAAGGGGACCCCCAGACCAATATTGGAGCATGGCAAGAAAAAGGCCAGGGAATGGGGAAAAAAACATTCCCTTCCTGTGTTTGAGGGTGGAGAAGCTCCCCAGGGTGATGGGGTTTAGTGAAAGGTATTTCCTTGTGAATAGTAAGGTTTGGGTGGAGCTGGGGCGACTGGGATTCCTGCATGGATTTTTCAAAAGCATCCAACATGGGAATTGGACAGGATCCTTCTTGCTCCAGGAAAAACTGCTGGGAAAGCCGGAGAGGAGGCACCTGGATGGGTCAGTGCCCAGCTGAACGTGGAAGTGGCTTTGCAGGAACCAATTTCCTGGGAAGAAGAGTGGAGGAGCTACACTGCCATTCTAGGTACTAACCAAGAAGCTAAATGTCTCTGCTCTGCCTCTCATGGGAGCTGCAAAATATCCAAATTTGGCAGTGTCATCCCAAGATGTATTCTGTCCCTTTATCCC
This sequence comes from Corapipo altera, assembly GCF_003945725.1. Classification (NCBI taxonomy): domain Eukaryota; kingdom Metazoa; phylum Chordata; class Aves; order Passeriformes; family Pipridae; genus Corapipo; species Corapipo altera. Next base: position 7,084,903 of record NW_020884913.1, read on the forward strand.
CAGACAGATCTGTTTGGGCTGGAATGCTGTGGCCGCCTCACAGCTGGACCAGGAGCACAGTTCTGGTGCTGGAGGCTGCAGGGCTGGAGCTCCAGCTCTTGGCTGCATCCTGACATCTGGAAGTCTTCAAACACCAAATCTAGTCAAAATCTAGGCAGAGAGCCCTGGCAGCTGCAGCGTGGTGCAGGCCACAGAGAATGGGGTTAGCAGAAAAGAGCAGCTTTGCTTTTAGTTGCTTTTCTAACAGTACTGTAATTCCTGCCTGGAGGGGGGTCAGGGAGAGTTCCCAGGGGTTTGTCCTTCCCTTGTGGACTCCTGAAACACTAAAACCTTAAAGGTTTAAAAAAACCTGAAACAAAACCAAGAGGCCCATGGAAAGGCACTTTCCTGAGTACATCCATCAGGTCTTCTGGGATCCTTTGACCTCTTTTGGCTTCAGCTGGTTTTGCTGAGTGTTCCTGAGGTGCTGATTCCCGAACTCCCACTGAGGGTTATGGAAATGACACACATGATCAGGGAGAGATCAGAGCACTGCACCCACTGAGCCTGCCAGAACACCTTCCCAGGCTGGAACAGCTTCCCAGACAACACATATAACAGAGAGCAAGTGGATCACCCCAGTCACTGGGATGCAAAGGCAGGTGGCCCTTTCCTACCTTCACCAACAGGGAATAATGCCTACAGGGTCTGTCTTGCACAGTAAACCACTACAGCATCACCCTGCTATGAACAACAGATAAAACTCCCTGTGTTCCAAGGGTGGGAGATACAGTCATAAGTTTGGAAGTGAAGGCAGTAGCTGTCAGATCTATTCAGGTTTCATCAGCCTGCATAAACAGGCTGTGAATCTTGTAATTACAGGTTCCCCCTTAGGATTTTGGCACATCTACTCCTAGCCCAATCTTGGAAAGTGAAGAAGGTATAGAAAAGAAACCTAATAAAACCTAAATATTATCTCCCATATTCTGAGGCTCAGGGAAGGTTTGATTTACATTTCTAGCAAAGATTCTTGCATCTGAAGCAATGGCTTGTATATTGTATTTGTCTAAGATTATAGGTACTTTATGGCATTTACTAGATCTTGTAAATATTCTGTAAAGTGCTATCGACAGAACAATTATGGTAGAGGAATAACAGTCTTGAGTCTACTCCTCTTGGAAAGAAAAAAATGGGTTTTGTCCTTTGCTGCTGCAAATGTTCTGCAACTCAGTGATGCTTAACAGCACATATTAGAAGAATACTGTCAAATTAAGCCCCCCTGGCTAGTATTTCCAAAACCTGGCCTCCAAGTTATGCTCCTGGGAGAGGGGACAGGGTCTTGGGGACTCCAGGTTATGGCAGCATGTTGGAAAAACTGGCTCTCCTGCAGATGAGAGCAGCAAACCTCACCCTGCTTGTTCATAACCAAATACGCTCGCTGACGCCAGAGATAAGACCTCTGGCTACACCCCTGGAAATGATCTCACTCCTCACTTTCACTTGCAGCCTTTCCCTGCTGCTTTATCCAACATAAGCAGCCGGGGCAGAGTTTTGGGGGCAGCAACTCTTTGGGGAGAAAAATCTTGTTTTCTCCCTGGAGAACCATCCCCCTCTCCAGCATGTCCGGGGCTGGGGCAGCCTGGGAGCAGAGGGAAGAGGCAGCTGTGGGCAGCGGGCTCTTGTCCCCGCGCTGTGCTGTGCCACTGATTGGTGCTGGTGAGGGATGATGTTCGCATCCTATTTTTAGTACAGCCTGCAGCGCTCAGCCGGGCTGCGGGAACAATGCCACGCTGGACGCTCATGCTCAGAGACGGTAAAATCCCACACTCAACAACCCCGCCGAAGTAAACAGCACCTCCTCCGAAAAGGAAAAAAAAAAAAAGAAAGAAAGACCTTTCTGCCTTTGGGGAGCCTCCTCAAGTCTCTGCAGGCGAACACAAAGGGTGTGATTGCTCACAGAGGTTTTAGGTGCTTGCCCATCCCCGGCTTCTCCCCTGGCAAAGCTGGGAAGCAGCGCACAAATCCTGCAGCCTCCATCCCAGCTCACCCTGCGAGCTGACAGAGATCTCCCTCAGGACCGGCCTCAGCGTGGTGTCAAAGCAGTGCAGAGAACAGAGAGCGAGGCACGGGGACACACCAGACGTGACACCAACTGCTCTGCTCCCTCCCCAGGACAAGGAGTTGGGGTGCACTGTCCTGCCCAAAGCATCCCTGGCCAGCTCAGGCATCCCTGGGAGCAGCTCCTACTGCAGCTGCTGTGTGTGTCTGTGCAGGGAGAAATCCAGCACCCAGGATTGCAATTGCTATATTGGTGTGCCCCTGCAGATCCTAGCTGTCAGCCTGCCCCCAAATCTGTGCTGGGTAGGGGCTGAGGTGTCTCATCCCCCACATGCCAGCCCCACAGGCACCAGGAACCTTTGTTGTGCATCACTTCTCTCTCTTCAGACCAAAGGGGCTGGATGGGGCTTGGAGGACAGAAACATGACCTCCCCTTTCCACAACTTCCTTGCTGTGAATTAAATAACTGAATTTCAGTGCTTTCCTGATTCATAAAATGAAGATCTAAACTCTGTCACACCTGAAGAGGAGGTGGGAGGCAATGAGAGGAACTCTTCAAAAGGACAGAGCACAGCCACAGTCTCATGTCCAATCCATGGAGAATGAGGGTAGCTCTAGGCACTTGGGATTACGTGTCCCATCCCTGCAGCACTGGACCCTGCTTTGCAGGCAGGATGGTCAGAAACCACAGCCACCTCTGGCCTCAGCTCAGTGACACTGGAACTCCCACCTTCCTCACCCTGTACACTGTGGAGGTCTCAGCAGACCCTTGGTGAAGCCCAGACACTGGTGCTGTGCAAAGCATCTGCCCTCCTGGTCACCAACGACTTGGGGGATGATCCCATTACCAGAGGGGTCTCTGTCCCAGCTCTGCCTCTTGCCCCAACTGGTTTGAAGCATTGAACCCACCCGATGTTTCCTTCCTGGGGGAAGCAGCAGAGACACATGTGAATGAACCAAAATGCAATCACAGAAAACAGGAGAAAAAGCTCTTTCCAGGCAACTGCCAACACGTGCAAATAATTTGGAAATGGTCACGCAGGTGTCAGTGGTGTTGGTGCTGCCACAATGTGCCTGAGACAGAAGCAAGGCTGGGGAGGGTGGCTTTTAGGGCATCACCAGGCTAGAAATGCACCCTCTGAAGACCTTTCCCACCATCAGAATCACAATACATGGGAACCCCCAACAGCTGCTACAGCTCCACTGGGGATGGCTGGAGCCAGGAGAGAACATCTGCCCATGGTCTGAAGCTGGAGAGGAGCTGGTTCACTATCACTCTCAGCCAAACCAAATCCCAAGTGAGCCTTTCTAACAATCTGAAGTTGGGAAATGCTGTTCCTTTGTTTTACTGGGTCATATTTTGCTTTGTGTTTCTCCATCTTCTCAATCTGTCTCCAGGCTCCCTGGTTTCAGGCCAGGTCTGTCCACAGTTTTCCAAGGCACACACAGATTGAACAGTGAACTGGAGCCAAGCGAGAACTAATGAATCATTTTCTGCCTGGTTCATGCAACACGAAGGGCCAAGCAGTGACATGGTTGGGGCCAGCACATGGAGCTGGCCCAGCCTGCTGTCCCTCACCCAGCATCCCCACCAGGAGCAGCTCCAGTGACATCCCATGGACACGTGCTGCAGTGTCCAGAGGCAGGACATCCAGCTGGAACACAGCCATTTACAAGGGACTGAACAGAAAGAAGCAGCTGTGGGGTATCATGCAGAGCTCTGCTCAGCTCTGTCCTTCATGAGTACCAAAGGAAACACTTCTCCTTCAATACCAGCAGCAGGGGTGCTGATCTCACTCTAGAGGATTGGTGAGCGCAGTGATATCATGGGTTGGCCACATGAACCCTCACAAAGCCCTGGGGGAAGCAGAACACTCTGGTTTGCTCTCATAACCTTACACACGGGCCTTGCATGCACCCCAGTCCACGTCCTCCCAGTGCAGAAGGGGTCAGGAAGTGGGGAACAAATCCTGAGGCTGAGTTCCTACAGGGTGGTATTATCTGCTGATGCAAAGAACTCAGTGCTGTTTCCTCCCTTGCTCCCTTCCAGAAAGCAGCCAGGACATTAGTTAAGAGCAGCCTGGAGTTTAGAAATAGAAACTACTGTGAAAATCCCCTCAAAACACCCCAAGGGTTATTTAATTATCCAATTGCACTGCAGCATCTTGCTGGCTGGAGGTCTCCCCTCTAGCACAGAGGATCCCCAAGATTTGAGGGTGCACCTGGAGAAGCATTTCTGATGCAGCAGAGAAGCTCTGCTGAGGGCTGGAGATGAGCAGGGTTGTGTCCAACCCCCATCCTGTTGTGGCTGAGTTTCCTTCAACCTTTCTCTGAGATCAACTCGTGGAAAACAGGCTTCAGTTCTGCACTGGGAAGCTCAGCCCTTCCAGAATATCATACCCACATGAGTCATATTCACAGAGGCAGGGCAAGCAATAATATTTTACCACCTAATCCCACTTAGCTCTTGGCTCACCTTTTGTTCTGCCCTTCTGGCACAGTAGGAAATTCTGCATATTCTATGAGTAGTTTGGGCAATCAGTCATTCCTTGTGATGCTGTTTTGCTGGGAGAATGGAGATATGAGCACCTGGTAAGTTTTATGACATTTAAACCAGTGTAAATAGCAAACACCTCCACTTAAATCAGGGATTAACTCCAGATTCCTCTGCTTTAATGATAAATATTTTGATTTAATGAGAACAAGCTAATGCACTTCTTTGAGTTAGCACTTCTACATTAGGGACACAATGCCTGCATTTGGCAGTGGCCAGAGAAGAAAGCTTAGAGATATGAATCTGTCTGCCTGTTCCTCTTAATAACTCAATATAAATAGATTAAAAAAAGAAACTCTAATAGTTTGGACGGAACAGAGATGCATATTAATGTAAAGACCCAAAAGCCTCATTAAGCTTGGGGTTGTACAGGGTCAGGAGTTGGACTCAATGATCCTTGTGGGTCCCTTCCAGCTCAGGATATTCTTTGAGTCTATGAAAATCAATTTGTGACATAGAGTAGATGATCAAGTGTTTGCAGCCTGGATATTTCTCACTAAGAGGTTTTGTAACTTGAGCAGAAGCTGTGAGCTTGGCAGAGGAGTTAATTGGTAGATACTTGGGGGTGAGGATTGAATCAGTGTAGGTGAGTCCAGACCACACAATAGCCTATATGGATGGGCAGCTGCCTGTACACTCATTTACTGCACCCAGAATGTGGGCAGAAATACCTGAAGGTGAGCAGTAACTGAGCTCATCTCCCACTGCATTGCACTGAGCCCTGGCACAAAGCTCCTCAGTGACAAGGCTCTGCTCTACAGCACCAGAGGCATATGAGGGATGTTTTGCATTAAAACTGAAATTTAAGCAGCAGGATAAAAAAAAAATAATGAAAACATAGGAGAAGTGAAAATCCAGTGGATTGGGTCACCCACTGCTGGTGACATTTCAGAGTGAGGGTAAAACCGGGGGAAACACCAATGGAAGGAGAACTCAAGCTCTCCTGAGAAGCTCCACAAAACACAGCACTGAAGTGGAAATGGAGCCAAGACATGAAACACTCACTGAATTCCCAGTTTATCAGGCTTCCAGCATCTCCCCTTTAAAATGTATTAGAAAATACTATAGTTTTTGGAAGAAAACCAAACCAAACCAAAACCAGAAAAAGATTCTCAAACTAAAAAAAAAAACAACCAAATTTGAAATCCATATGGACCTTTCTCCCCTCTCTGGCACAGCCAGGTTTGTCACAGCATTTGGGACATCGGCACCACCAAAATTTCCACGGGAGCCCCCCCTGTCCAAATCACCACAGACTGCTGTGTGTCCAGGGATATTTATGCAAACCAGGAGGCATGGCAGGATTTCACAGCAGGAGGACAAATTCATTTTGTAAAAGGTATTTATATAGTTCAATAGGTGTGCGCAGTGCTTTAGAGGTATAAAACGTGAGATCCCTGCCCTAAGGGGCTTATAATCTAATAACATATACTAGGTAAATTAAAACATACATCACGGTGCCGATGAATGCCCAGCCCAGCCTAGACGGGAGGGCAGTTGAGCCATATGACAAGGCAGAACTCAATTTTCATTTTAGATTTGTAGTTTGCCTTTAAACAGCCGGCGTTCCCTAACCCCCAAGCGAGGGAGAAATTTATCAGCATTACATCTGGGGGGAGGGAGTGCTCCAACACAGGATCATTTATTAATTGTTATTTATTATCTGTTAAACAAGGGCAGTGCGTGCAGCAATAGCATTCCTTTTTCTGGATTAATTGTTGCTGTGTGATTCCTAGGTTTTATATTTTTAGCAGCCCTGTTCTAGCCTAACCCACTGAAAAGGGGGGAAAATGGAACAGGCACTCACACAATTAATGTAATGAGAGTAATTAATTTGAAAATAATACCCAGGGGGTGGGAGGGTTAAGGCTTTCTTTTTAAAGAAATAAAAGTCGAACCAAAGCTCCCACGTCCCTCAGGACTCGGTGCTACACTGACTGCACTCGTTATGTTCGCATTTGAATACTCATTCGAGCACATTTCTCATGCTGTTATTTCACCACTTCCTCAGCCTTGCATAATAGATGCAGTCATTGCCACTAAAGAGCCGGCGTTTACCCGCAGAGGTGAGGAAGGAGAGCAGAAAGCAGGCAGGAGACAGAAATACAGCTCTGCACACCAGGTCTCTCCTTGGGGCTTGCTCACTCCCCACAAAATAAAAATAAAGAAAATCAGAACCAAAGAACCAAAACACGTGGGAGAGTCTTTGGGGTCCCCCTCCCTTTGCACCAGGCAGGGTCTCTGGGGTCTCTCTCCCTTTGCACCAGGCAGGTAGATGGAGCTTGGCACCATCCTCCCTCCTCTTCCTCCTGCACATCACCCCACCTGCCCTGCAGCTGCCCAGAATCTGCCTAACTCGCTCAGGGACATGTTTGATTTCATTTCATGTGGCTATTTCTTGCTCTAAAGTCAGGGAAACACTCCCCAGAGGTAACTGTGGACCTGGCACAGGCAATGTCCAGGTAGCAGTGGAGGCTACATGGTCCCAACAGCAGCACAGGGGTGGACAGGAGGGTGCTCACCCTGCTAACTCAGGGAGTGTCTGGGGGAAGGAGGTGTCTCTTGGTGGTAAAACACAAAGGAAACCCCACGATGCACTTTCCCAATACCACAGAGACTTGTTGGTAACCTGTGCCCATCCTAAGGAATCTGAGAGAGTCTTTTCATTCTTGTGCATCTGCAACAAGTAGCAGATACGTGGGGAAATACGTATCTGGAAATACGGGTTGGGTGATGGGGACAAGAAATTGAATGATGCTGGTGGCATCAGCTCTGGCTGCTTCTCAGAGCCCAGAGGGCACAACACTCATCACCACCAATGCCAGGTTAGCTCTGCCAAATGAACCCTCAGCTGGCCGCTGGTAGTGGGCAAGAAACCCTTCAAAAAGGTCTGGCTCATAGTTTTGTCTTGTCATGCATTTGCAAAAGGAAATTCAGGGCTGAATCTCTTTACTTGGCATTTCTGACAGGTTTTCAGAAGGGAAGAGGGACAGGTCTGATGTCTGTCTCTGAGGCTAAATTTCTGTGCCCACCACAGACCAAGTACCACAAGCAGGAAAGGACAAAACCCAACATGGAAGTCAGTAACTCACCAGAGACCAGAGATTCAAACTTCTCAGAGGTCATTTGAACCTCCAAGTAATTTGAGTTTTCTTTAAGGTTTGAAATTTGACAAAGGTACAGATCTTGGTCCCAATTGTAGCACAGCACAGTCTCACCAAAACCAGACCTGATTGCAACTAATATTTGAAAACCTTACTTTGTGAGTGTGCACTGAGTTATGTCAAATAATAAAGCAAAAGTCCCTGAAGGCTTTGCTGCATGTGAGCACATCCACAGCAAAAGAAATACATTTTCATGGAATCTACAGTAATTGCATTGGTCACGCAGGCTTGATAGAACCGAGAAGGGTTTCTATCTTCATTTGGGGCAGCTTGTGAAGGACAACCTGGGATGTGTGTGCAGCTGAAAGTGTCTCCAGGGAGTTGGGGTCTCCTTCAGTTTGGTGTCTTGATGACAGAGCAAAGAATTGTAATAGCACAGAAGATGTTCCAAAATGGAAATTTTAGCTTTCTCACCAGGTCCAGCCTGGATTTCATGTGGGATTTCCAAAAAGCTGCTGGATCACATCGTATCTGATTTTCCAATTAGTAGAATATTGGCATTTCTCTAAATAAGAGGGAAAGGGAATGAAGAGAACATGATGGGGAATTAAAGTTTCCAAACAGAAGCAGAAGGAACACCACAGGAATTTATGAACTCGGCAACAAAGTCTTGACTCCCACACAACACAGGAACCCGCACGTGGCACGATCAGACCCACGGTGGTTTGGTCAACGGGTGTTTGCTTTTGGTTAACTTAATTCCACTGTGAGAGCTGCCACAGCCCATCTCCTCACCACCACACTGGGGACTGGTGAAGGGCGACCCTCTAGTTTTTAATAGCAAACCTCTTCAAGTGAATTTAAAATCACACCACGGTAGCAGGAGGGAGGCAGCAAACAGCTGGGGAGGCTGCCTGTGCCCCTGCAGAGCCAGCCCTGGGTGGAATGCACGCTGCAGGAGGGCAGCTGGGCTTTGACATCTCCATCTGGGGGTCCAGAAACCCCCATGGGCACCTCTCTACCCTTCCCCACAGCTGGGGCTAGCCCATGGTCAGCGGGTTGACCCCTCATCCCAACATTTTGTGGGGGCAAAAGTGGACCAGTAAAAGGATGCTGAGCCCTGTGTGCATCCCCATCAGGGTGGGGATGCACCACCTTTGCACAGGGAGGTGGGGGGCTGTTCCTCCATCCCCATTCCTTAGCAGCTCGGTGCTGCGTTTTGTTCGGGTTTTAACTTTTTTTTTTTTTTGTTTTTTTATTGATTTTTTTTTTTTTTTTTTTTAATTTTTTCCCCTGCGGTGTTCGTTAGCAGAAGTGACATTTCTGCGGACGGGCAGGCGATGACGGCAGCTAATGGCTCCCGGGCCCTCTCTCCGGTTTCCTTAGCAACTGCGGGAAGGGAAAACAGAACCTGTCAGATGGAAAATGTCAATTATAGCGGATGCGGAGGGGAGAGATGCTGCGAGCAGAGGAGGCGTGCGGCGGCGGGGAGGGGGGAGCGGCGCGGGGCTGAGCGATGTTGGGCAGGGTGGGGGTGCCCGGCAGCGCCGTCCCGGCATCAGCGCCGGGATGACAACATCCAGCAGCAGACGAGGGCTGTCGGGTGGAGGATCGCGCTGTTTCACGGGCGATTTTGTCACACAGAGCCCGTTCTCATGGCCCACTGGCTGAGTGACACCCCCCCCCCCCCCAACCGGACCAGACTGCCCTGCGGTAGATGAAAGCAGCGGGAAAGATATAAATCAGATTAACTACTAAATAAATAAGGGGGAGGAATAAATAAAAGGCGCAGGCGAGCTGTGCCCGCGTTTTGCCCGCGGATCCTCACCCCCGTGGTGGATCTGGGGCGGATCAATGCCAGAGGAGAAGCGCTCTGCTAAAACGGTGGGGAAGGAGCCGCTGACGCAGTGTTAATATTAATCAAAGCCAGTCGTCCCCTCGCGCTGCCAGTGAGACAAAAGCAGGCGGTGCCGGCAACACGGGCTGGGCAGCACTGCCCGGGCGGGGATGCCCTGGATGGGGAAGGGGTTGCCCGCGGGATGTGGGTGCTCAGGGCTGTACACCCCCCCTGCTGCTGAGGGTTTGCCCAGCCAGAGTCGCCGCCAGCCCAGCTGGCAGCAGGCACGGGGATGTGACATGGTGCTGCGCTGCCAGTCAAAACGGCAGTGGGAGGCTACAAGGAGGCTGAAATCAGGGCTGCCCTCTGCAGCAAAACCCGGGGTGGCACAAAGTCAGCCCATCCCCACCCTTGCAGCAGCACTAGCGGTATTGGGACCGTGAGCCTTGTGGCACATCCATCTGCCTCAGGCACGTTTTACGTGCTTTCTCTTAATGCGGCTTCCCATCTCCACCTTACTGACAACTCCAAAACACACCCGGTTTTAAAACTGAAAGGGGAAAAGGCAAAGCAGCAGCGACCCCAGCCCCTGCAGAGGAACCAAACCCGTGGTTTGTCTGGCGCTTCCAGCCAGCCCTTTGCACACAAACAGCTCTTGCTGCAGCGGGAAGGGCACCCTAAGGACGCCGGGGTTGTTGTTCGGTCACCTTGTGCTGACACCTACTTGCCCGTTCAAAGTCTTCTTAACAGGGAGAGTGCTAAATCAGCCTTTACTCTCTTCACTTAACCATCATCCAGGCCTCCTTGTCATGCTGTGACATGGGGGATTCGGACTTTCCTTGTCTTGACTGACATTGATATCCTGCCGGGAGGGAGCCAGCCGGCTGCTCCTGCACCATGAATGCTAAAGCAAGTGGAATAAAAGAGGGGAACAACTACCTTGGGAGAGTGGTCACCTGCAGTTAGCTGTAAGAATGAGTTTTATTCTGCTTTATTCCATATTTTTTTGTTGTTTACTTGCATGGATCAGGGAGCCTGGGGCTCAAGAGCTCTGCTTTTCTCTTTCCTTAGCAAACAAATGCCTCACCTTGCTGGTCACTTAACCCGCTCAGTTTCTGAGCTCTCCCTTTGTCAGATAGTGCTTGCCCATCTCTGCAAAGCCCTACAACATCCCAAGGGAAGAGGAAATACCAGACTCTGCTTCATTTTCCTCATCCTTTCCCTCTGTAAATGCCAAAAGCAGCAAATGTGAGGCACAAACCAGAGGTACCTGAGCTGGTGCTCCAGTGAGGCATCCTAACGCTGCAACCCAAAAACTTGTCTGGACCCCAGATTGCAGAACTGTCCCTCTTATCCTCCAAAGACCCAGCTCCAAGCAAAGTCCATAATCTCCCTCCTCTCTTTTGTCTTCTGGGCCCAAAACCATTTCAGAGCAGATAATTTTTTAATACTCAGCATGGCAAGGCTGTTTCACCTCTCTGTTAACTCTGTTACCATCTGTTTTGTCTTCTTTCTAAGTGTTTAATTGCAACAACAGGCTCCTGTAAGGCTGAAATAGTCACCCCACAAGAGGGGTCCAACCAAGGAGTGGGAGCATCTTTGCTGGAGCCAGGACAGCTCCGGGAACTGTCACACAGGTTCACTTCTCCTGTGCTTTCCCTTCTCACGCTCACGGGTTATTTTTACATTTTCTCTTATGTAACCAGGTCAGGGGCTGCTCTGGTTTCCACTTCTGTCTGAAGCCAAAGGGAAAAAAACCACTATGAATTCAAGTAATGGATTTCCAAGTGATTGCTTTTCCAAGTGTCACCCCAGGACTCTGCCACGGCACCTGGGTGGGAAAAGCTCCAGCTTCTGGGGAGCCCTGGGGACTCCACCTGTGGGGAACAACCTGCACGGTATGAGCAGCACAGCATGACAGCTCCAAACTGGCTTTAACCAGCCTCTAGTTACACCACTCCTGTGTACACTGAGTTTCTGACCCTTTTCTGTGCCTTACACAAAAGCATCCACGAGCCAGAGCTCCTTGGCTGTGTTACAGTCACAGCCCCACCAAACCCTTGGTTAGGCAGAGCAGGGGTGATGTTCAGTGGGCACTGGTCCCTACCATGCACATGCCCAGCACCTCTCCCACCAATCCCAGCACGTGATGCACATGGAGGTGCCATCCCATGCCTTCTGGGTGGGAGCAGGACACAGAGCTGAGGCAAAGAGCACGTTTACACTTCAGGGAAAAGATTTTCCAGCCTGGCAGACCTTGTACTCAGCTTCCCACAACAGCATTTCCAAATGACTTTGCTCAAAAACTTGGTGCTGTCGATAAAGCAGCAACACTCAATCCCATCCACTCATCCATCAACCTTCTGCCCCTCGTTTCACCTCCTTTCAGGAACGGATCTAAACACCTTCCCCAGCCAGTGCAGGACCCCTGGTCCTGCCAGCCCTCACGTGGGCTGCAGGGCTGTAAATATCAATTGTTCTAACCCCGTTAGAGCCTAATAGGCTCAGCAATATCTACTGAGGAAAGGGCCTGACCCCGCTCGTCAGCAGTCATGACATGGAACAGCTATAGCATGTTCAGGGTATGCAAAAGGCTTAAATGCACATTTAATGGTTGTCAGGCAGCAGTTCCTATTAATATAAAGACAGTCACATCCCAGGGCTATGGAAAAAGAGCTGAAAAGCACAGAAGAAAAATGAATTTATTTCAATGGATGTTTTCATGATCAAGAAAACGACTCAAATAGCTAAAGCTGCTCTGTTCCTGACATGTTGTGAGACTGAGACTTGGATAATTAGTAGAAAAGTTTCCCTGCCCATGTGACTCAGATTTTCAATTATTGACATTTGAGTTCATTATCATTTATGCACTTTCTTTATTTGTGTTTTGCCCAGGAAAAAGCAGCGCAACTCAGGCAGATAATTTGTTGTTGCTTCGCATATCTGTTTTCCAACATTAAATTTTTATATCTTCTCCATCAAAACCAACTGAACTAGCAGTCCTCTCAGCACCCTAATACCATAATATAAATAACTACAACCTCTTCCCACAAAACATTAACCCCTCAGTATGCCTATAATTCCCCCTTCTCACAAATTTAAAATGAATTCTCTGAAAATATTTACCACTATTTCAAGACTTTGGTAGAAATCTCCTCCATTCCACTGTGTAACACATAAATTTTAGGCAAAGCCAAAGCTGACATTATCATCTTTTAGCAGTGAACTGCTTTGTGCAGGAGTGGCAGTTCATCCTCTCTCCTATCGTGGTTAGGACAGACCTTTTGTGAAGCTTTGTAATGCACCAATTTGCCTCTCCTTGCAGACTGTACAATTTTACTAATCTCTAAATTGATAAATTATGTACATGAAGGCAGAGCAAAACCCTTCACGCGGACGCGAGAAATTATTTCCATGTCACATGGAGTTTCCTTTCCCCCCGTTTTTTTCTTTTTTTCTCCCTTTTATGTTGTCATCCTCATTTGAACAACCTTCCCAAGACTTGAAAAGGTCAGTGCCCTCGTATTTGGGCTGTAGGATTAGAGGTGACGAGCTGTGTTGAAAGACATAATTGAGCCCGGGCAGCTCGAGAGATTTCAGCCTGCCCAGGGTACGGGCAGCCCTGGCCCTTTGAAGGATCTAAAAGGTGTTCGTGGTGGGAATGATGCTGGAATTTCAAAAAGCTGCAGGCGAGCTCAAAAGGTAATTAATATAGACTAATTGGTCTCAAGGCCCTGGGTAGTGGCTCTGTGTGCAGTCCTCCTTTTCTTTGTCCTTCTGAGGATCCCGCTCAGCCGCTCGGGTGGTTGCAGGCAGAGAACAGGCAGGGACAGGCAGGTGCCGTCGCTGCAGCCGGTGCTGGAGACAAAAGGCTGCAAATCTGCCTGGCTGCCTAGTGGGGAGCCCTGCTATAAGCCAAAATGCAATGCTGATGCAAAAAAAATCCCCAGCTCAATCTGATCAGGAGCATCAAGTCCCTCCACCAATCTTGGGATGATTTGGTCTCCCCAGCTGGGGTTCCCCCAGTACCTGCCCCCATCAGCAGGAGATACGGCCTCTCTTTGCTCTTCTGAATGTAAAAACAGTTTTTCAAGTCAGTTAGGAACAAACTTGGCTGATTACTATGTTAATTGCACATTTCTGTCCCTGGAAATATTCAAGGCCAGTTTGGATGGGGCTTGGAACAACCTGGTCCAAGGGACCAGGAAGGTGTCCCTGCCGATGGCACGGGGGGCTTGGAACTAGATGGTCTACAAAATCCTTTCCATCCCAAACCATTCTACAGTTCTAATTCTGAAAAGTGGACATGTTACATTCTCTACACCAACACTGCCCTTTTTCCTGTATTTTTGCTGCGTTAACATCCATCCCTTTCAGGCATGAGTAGGCAGGGGCCATGCCTGGAGCAGCATCTCCCAGCTGGCATCTGCAAGCCCTCAGAAAGCAACCCCAGACATAACTGCAAAGAACAAACAGCCATTTAAAACCCAGGTGTGTGCTTTCTCATGCTTGAGGCTCAGGAGCAAATAAAACAAGGGGAAACCACAACAATAAACCAGTATTGTGGTTTAGCCTGATATTCATTTCAGCAGAGGAAAATCCTTGCAGCAGCACAGCTCAAACGGACTGACAGCAGGGTTTTTGGTGGATGGGCATTAGGTGAAGGAGAATGGGAAGCACTAACCCCCAAAAGTCAGGTTTTAATGTCTCTGAGAGCAAAGCAGCAGCCAACTTCAGTGGAAGAAGACAATGAAAAAAGGTCCATTGTTTCTGTTTACACCACCACAGTCAGTGGGTCCTGCTCAGCAGCCATATGTGGGAAGAGAGAGTGGGAGAAAAGGAGTTTTCCAACTCTTTGGCTGAAGCTGCCCCATCCTTCCCTCACTCAACCCATCAGCAGAGAAGACCCCGAGATACCGAGCACAGCCAGAGGAATACAACCCCTGAAAACAGTCCATACAATTGGGCAGATTACCTTTCATTTTTTTAATTATCCCCTTTTCCACATCACCCAGCCCTCCCTCCTTTCTCATCACACTCTTCACTACACACTGTCTACTTAGCAAAATAAATGGCTGCACTCCCAGCACAGGGGGATGTAACGGCTGCTCGCCTTGCTAATGGTCTCTCCTTGCAGTGCAGCAGCCATGGGGTTAAACACATCTTGGCAGCTCCAGAAGCAAAGGTAGATAGACAGATAAAGTACAGTCATGGCAGCAAGGATGTCTCCAACCTGGAAAGCTTTCATGGCAGTGACCTCTTAGTGCTCTGGGCCACCCACAAGGTACTCAAAGGGCCAAAGCATGTCATGGTGGTGTTTGCCCTCTTAGTTCTGACCCTTGGAATAAAAGCAGGACCACAAATACTCCTTGGATATCTTAAATTTCTTCATGCTGATTCAAACACTAAGTTGAACAGCTCTTGAAACCATGGCCACTGCCATAGCCACCCTGGCTCCCTACGGTGGGGAAAAGACACTCGTTTGAGCTGGAAAATCAGGGAAAAAGCAATGGGTTGCAGGAGCTGTGAGTGGGACACAGCCACGTGCAAGTGGGGTGCAGGGCAAACCCCCAAGCTCTGCCCTGGGGCTTTGGTACCTGCAAGCTCTGCTCCCAGTGCCTGTTCCTGCTCTGCACCCAGGCTGCAGGAGAAGGGAACCCTGGGCAGCCTCTGGGCACACACACCTGTCCAGCCTGGCTGAGGGAGCCTGTGGCAGCTGGCAAAACTAAAACATAAAATCTGCGCAGAGTTTTGCTGGGTTATGTTTATGATGATGATAAGGTGCCCTCCTCAACTGAGCACTAACTCCCTGTCCATTCTAAGGGTTAGGCTTTCCTACCTGGGTCATCATAGTTCCTTATAAAGCACAGTTGCTTGTTGGTACACTTTCATTTTATTTTTATTTGACTGCAACCTGCCCTACATAGATTTTCTGGAACCCAGACTACAGTCAAGCAAACTGGAATTTGCTCCTTTAATTTGTCTGTTTGAGTGACAGCTCTGGGAAGCAGTGTCTGATAGCAAGGATGCTGTTGGAAGGCTGGGTGTCCTGGACCCCTTCCCAACCCTGGCACTGCCCAGGTGGATGACCCTGGGCTGAGCCCTAAGACTTCCCATATCATCCTGCAAGGTGAGATGATAAACTCTGTGAGTGCATAGTGAGGTTTAATTAAAGTGGAAAAGCACTTCAACCTTCTCAGCACAAACTGTTTTAAACAAAACCCACGACAATAACAAACTGGTTACAGCATGAAGGGGCCTGGGGGAGGGACAGTGACACACAGCAGTGGCAGGATGGCTAAGAGAGCTCACCAGGACCACCCACATCTAGGCCTGGCTTTGTCACTGATCCAGCTTCAGGTGAGACCTGAGCTCCTCATGTTACTGGGGAAAACTGTCCCTTCGCTTCCTAACAAGGACTGCCCAAGCTTACCATGCAGCCCAGAAAAAGGTTTTCCAAGCAGCAACATGGGGGGAAAAAAAGACCTGAACGCAGCTGAAAACATTTCCTTGCTGCTCCTGTGGCCAGTGAGGTCTCTTGTCTTTTGTGTTGAAGATAAAAGCATCTTTCAGGGGCATGGGGATTGACATTGCTCCTGCACAGGTGGCTACCCCAGCCAAGTTGTTGCTCTGGCACCTCTCACATCTGGTGTGATCATCAGCGACTGCAACCATGGAGGGGAAGGGATGCCACCCTATGCCATGCCTCGGGGTGCCCCAGCCCTCAGGGCTCCTTTGTCCCAGGGACTCCAATCCCACCCAAGTCTACCGGCAGCGCCATTATCCCAAGGTCCCTGATTACAGATGTTTCATATCTGTGTTCTTCTCCTGTATCCTTAAGATAAACATGTCCTTCACTGTAGTCATCTACTCCATCATACACTCCTATCAAATGAGCCTTGCTAGCTCGTAAATTACTGTGCAAACCATTCCAAACAATAAAGGCAATTTTACTTACTGAACCATTAAATTTACATACTTAAATTAGACTCAACCAGACGTTGAGAGGGGACGTCTCGCGGCCAGACAAACAATGAATTTAGGGAAAGAGCTGCCGTGTACTTCCCCACCTCTCACATGAAATTAATGAGGTGCTTCAATTTAATCATCATTAAAATTACATCTTTATTTAGTTACTTAGCAGAGTTTGACTCACTGCGTGGCGTGGAACATGAGGTAGTGCCTCTGACATCAACCCTTCCCCAGAGGGAAGGCAGGGAGAGGGTCCATCTCCCCAAAATGCTTTTACACCCCTATACAGCCAGAGTGGGTATGCCTGCCAAGATCCTAAGTTGTTCTCCAGGGCTTATTTTTAGGGTAAAACAGTGAGGGAAGAGAAACAGCAAGTCAGAGTAAATTGAGAAAATAAGATCTGGGATTAGTGTAGGATGGGTTTGAGACAGGCAGACAGAAAGTCACATTATTCTTCAGGCAGTACCAACAAACGGGAAGCTCCCACAGCATCATCAAAGTTCAGTGCACGTGGCATGGAGACACTCATCAGAGAAGCAAGAGTTTGAAACAAAAGCACAGTGAAATGAAGACAAAGAGACAAGAAACACGCCTGCTCTCGTGTGCATGTGCAATTTGCTTTGCATTTGCTCCCACACACACATAATTGACTCATCTCAGGATGCTCCTGGGCAGTCGTGGGGGAAGGCTGGAGCAGAGGACTCTGGGCACAGGATGGACAGTGCTGTGGGGCAGTCACAGGGTGTTACAGACCAAGCCTGGTTGTCACCTTTCCCAATTTCCCCCCAGGGGTGCAGCACACAGCTGTACCCAAGGCTGTGCACATCCTGAGACAAAGGTGAGAACTCACACCCATAAACCCCACTGAGAGAGGGCTACTACAGCCATCAGCACTCACTTTGCTACCAGAAAGTTGCCAACAACTACAGGGATTTGTGGGGACAGCAGCAAAACCTGTGAGGGTCTGTGGGGACAGAAGGAGGGATCAAACTGAGGGGACAGGCTGCTCGTTTAGGAAGGTCCAGCACCCTGTAATATTGAAGAGTCTCTGCAATATTGAAGAGTCATGTAGGAAAGCAGAATAAAGAGATTACAGAGCCCTGTGGAAGTGGTGTAAAGGAAATAAGTCCCTACTGTACTGGGCATAACATATGCATGGAGTAAGAGATGGAAAGTTTCCAATGCAGAGAGCTCTGCATAAAAGTAGGAGGAAGGGAGAGATGCTCCAGCCCAGAGACATAGGTACCTGTGGTTTACACAAGGGCACTCAGGATGTCAACTGCCTAGGGAGGTCTTCCTCAAAATCAGCAATGGGCTACAAAAACACAGACCTTTTTGTTACTCAAAAATATTTCCATGCCAACAGACTAATTCTCTGCTCCCCAACTTCAGCCTTGTAGCTCACTGATCTCAGTGACCTCCTCTGGTTTGATGCTGATGAGAATGAGCAAGATTAGACCTTACTGAGTTACATCTGAAGACATGAAACACTGGGAATCCCTCTCCCCCCCATGGATACCCACAGCTCTGCGTGGATGGAGCACGTCCACATTATTTCCATCAGAAAGTCTTTGCCTCTCTTTGACTCCTGCAGCAAAGGGAGGTGATCTCCCAACAAGCTCATGCCATGGATAGTGCTAACTGGGGGAATGGCAGAAACAGGGCTGATCTGTTAGGGCTACAAATACTGACTGTGTATGCAGCTGTTACCTGCAGGCTCTTTTTTCCCTCTGATCCCTGCACAAGTCCTGTACTGGCAGGTGTTATGTGCCACCCTGCACCTTGGTGAGCAGTTAGACCTCAGCCCAGCCAGTGACCCCAAAACCATAGTTCAAGCAGGATGTAAGGGGTTTTGTTTGACATCCCTTTTGGGTAGCATCTTTCTTCAGACAGGGAGGGTTATATTAGTTATGTATAGCAGGAAGAAACACTTGCCCCTGAAATCTCACTGCATTAACAAAAAAAAAAAGAAAAAGAAAAATAATAAGTCCACAAAAGAGTAAACATCAAACTGCCAACTGCTTTTTACCTTCTGTAAATCAAAATACACTCTGGAAGTAAAAACTCCCAAATTACACCAGGCGAGATGAAACATTAACCCACCAAGAGTGGGGATGGCAGTAGCAGGGATGCACAGACTAGAGCCAAAGCTACAGTTTGTCTACATTAAAAATGCAACATCAGCAGAGGTGTCTGAAAGAGTCATTTATCAACTCCTGGATTAGAGAGACATCTTAAAGTAAGTGCACCATTTATACACACATATGCACAAATTGTCTGCTGAGGAGAGAGAGGAGAGCTGCAGTCTTTGTGCCTTGGAAGGTTCTCTCTAGTCCTCTGGGTAAATGTAGGGCCAGAATGACATTAGGCATGGAAAATAGGAACCTTGCTCATGGTAACAGGGGGTACAATTCATGTGAGCAGCCGGGATGGAAAGTAATCTAATGCTGCAATTTCAGAGAAACAATATAGAGTCGCTCACATACATCATGATTAATGGCTGGATACCATAGTGTGAAAACCATTTAAAAAATGGCATTTTTGTCACTGACAATGTTACACATATAGTAAAGGTCATACATGATAAGAGCATTATCCATATTTCTTCTGCAAACATGCTTAACCTTGTAGAGCACAATTCCCTGGAAGATTGGTGATCCATCTCCAGCTGCAAACTGCCCTCTTCAGAACCTGAGAAGGCCAATTTTGCATTTATATCCTTCACATCCACACACACACACACACACACAGGCTCTGGGAAGCCTGCACGCCTTTCCAAACAGAAAAGGATGGAAGTGTTTTACAGCAGCACCCTCTCAGGGCTCTCCTCCCTCCACCTTGTCTCCATCTGGCACCTCACACTGGAGCTGTTGTTGGTTTCCCGTTGAAACCATGATGGGACCACAGTTGCCTGTAAATCCCCTCTCTAAAGTCTTCTTGAGGAGCCCCTTTGGCACCCTCTGACCACAGGTAGGTCCCAGCAGTGGGTCTGCACACAGCAGTGGGGCTTGTCTCTGCTACCTGGCAGTGCTCAGCTGTAGGAAGGGGGTAGTTTCTTGACCAGCTGCTTTGTGCAGAGAAATCTCATCCCATTCAAGGATGGCCACCTTGGAGAAAACGTGAGATGAGTCCAGAGACTCATTTACCTTCTTGAGAGCTGCATTCAGAACACACAGATCCCCATCAAAGGGTTGGCTCAGGCTATAGAAGAGAGCAAGGCTCACCAGGTGACTCATTTTAGATCAAATCCAGTCTGACCACGGCCACCAACTCAGACCCCACTCACCTTCCAGAGCCATATGTCTTGCCAGAATTGTTACAGTTGCATCTACAACTTGCATTGGACTCCAAACTCTATGAAACCCATGAGCACAGATGCCTATGAACCACACAGCAACTCTGCCTTGCAGATCTGGAAGCTTAGGTTAGGCTGAAATTTGGAGGAGCAACAAGGTTCACAATATATTTTGCAACACATTGTATGACCCTGTGGAAAGTCCCCAGAAAGCAGCACTAAGCTGATTAGATACCACTGTCTGGTGGCTGACACACAGTGGCAAGGAGAACTTCTTCAATATGCAGTCACATACCCAGAATCATGGAATCACAGAATGGTTTGGGTTGGAAGGGACCTTAAAGATCATCTTATTCCAACCCTACCATAGGCAGAGACGCCTCCCACTGGACCAGGTTGCTCCAAGTCCCCTCCAAGCTGACCTTGTTTACCTGAGCATTTCTACCTACCCATGCTTGTGTGAGCATTCTCTGCTCAATCACACCATGCTTTGTTCACCTGCCTTTCAGGGTCCTTTTCCTGCTGGTACTGAGCTTGTCCTGATTAACCTCAGTTCTGGCTGCAATTCAGAGTTGTACTCTGCACTAACAAGCCCAGCACAAGGTCTTAAAGGCATTGTATGAAAATTTCATTATTTCTACAGCAAATAGACCCTTGCATGAAACAAACATTTGCGTAATGAGATCCAGAGTAGAGCTTGTTCCATCAGGTTAGACACTACTTTAAGCACCTCTGTGATGCCTCACCTGGGACAGGGACTGGGTACCAGGGCATGGGCTGTGCTCACTGATGCAGCTACCCTTAAGCAGGGAACAAACATGAAAATAAGCCAAAGCAACCACTGAGGCAGGCTAAGCAGCAATGCAGTGCCTCTGCATGCTGGATCTCTGCTAACAGATAATTATCACTATGAGAAGTGCAGGGACACTCCTAAACCTTGCTGGGGCAGGGTGAGTGGGAGCTCAGAGGCTGCAGACAAGATCTCCCCCCTCATTGCCAGCTCCCTGCTCCCCAGCAGATCTGCCCTCCCTTGGAGAGGAGAGCATGATCTCACTCCAGAGGAATTTCCTCTGTGGGAGACACTGGAAAACACTATAGGAGGAGATGGGAGCTCAGTGCCTTATGACCACCTCCCGGAGCAGGGAGCCTCACCCCCAGTTGGCTGCCAGATGGGGCTGGAGCACCCCAACACTGAGGACAGAACCCCACATTCAGGGGGTAACCACATCAGAGAGAGCAAATTCCAGCCTGTAATTTGTGCATTGCTTGGAAAAGTGTGACCCCAGATCCCCCTACCAGTCCCACATGTCCCCAGCAGCTAGTGGGGGGTCAGCCCCTCACGTTGCTCTTGGCATGAGCAGCCCAGGGAAATGGCTCTGGGAAGGGAGGATGCCTGTGAGGAGGGATGGAGGGGATGGAGGGGACATTTCCATGCTGGCATTTGCAGCTTGTCAGATCAGCTTGTGCTTTCTTATGTGAACAGCACAGCGAAGGCTTCCCACTGCGCTCAGGGTGGGAAAGCTTTTCCCCAGAGTGGTTTGCAAAGACTGGCTGGACCAAATTATTCTTCTCATCATGAATGCCTCTCTCTGAGCCACCTTACCCATGCAGATACTCAAATGTTATTAATATGAATGAATGCATCTTGTCTCGGGGTGTCTCATGGTAGAAGCCATTTCAGAAACACTGGGAGGGTGGAGGGAAGGAGGGAATACAATTGAGCAGCCCCGGTTGCATTGTCCTATTCCTCAGATGACAATTTCTCTCTCCCAAGAGCACCACAGACTAGAGGCACTCACAGATTATACATCATTCAGTCTTTTGCTTTGCAAAATTAGCTTTCTTAGCAAGGAAACAAAGGATTTGCTGTATTGGATCAGGCTACCAACATGTCTGCTGTTGCTGCATCCAAGCTCTGGCACTTAAGAAACACGGCAGCTCTCCTTCCTCTGCTGTGCTGGCCAAGTCCCTGCCTGGGGAGCTGCATGCACAGTCAGAGATTGCTTCCAGATTGCCACAGAAATTCATCCGGTGCTCAGTAGCAGGTAGTTTAACTTCTCTCCTAATTTTGTCTTCTTACAGACCCACAAATGGCCAACATTATTTAGTCCTTTTAAAAACTCAGCCAGAACGTTTATCTCAATAAGTGCCTTCGGCACTGCCCTCCATAAAGCCAACTGTGTCCCACATAAAAGGAGGGTTTCTTTTTACTCTTTCAAAATTTACTGCCCTGGACGGTTTCACTTTACAGCTGTTAATACAATGAAAGCTTTTGTGAGGAGGGGACGATGTTGGGGAATGGGGCAGGAGCGAGCAGAAGACAAAGATAACAGTCTGTGGTTAATGCACAGGCTTCACATGCCCAGCCCGACCGGGAGACCATAACTCATAACACATTTAATGGCACAGGCGAGGAGAGGGAGCGCTGAGCATTCCCCAGAGGTTCACACACAGCCCGTCCCCACCGGCTCTCGCGGCGGGTGATGGAGCACGGCGGGTACCACCGGGCTGTGCAGCGACAGGGAAGGCAGCAGCAGCTTTTAATCCTTCCCCTCTTATGCAAAAGAGGGACGACGGGGGTGGTTGCCCGGGCAGAGCCTGCCGTGTTCCCCATGGAGCCACGGAGAAGGGTTCATAGCCGGGGAGGAATATTAAAGGCGATACAGAGCCCTGGGTCTGCAAACACAGGCTGAGCAACCTGGGAAATGCCAGGTCTGACACACGCCAGCAACAGCCTCTTTTCTTTTGACCTTTAACTCCTCCTGGCCCAAACCAGAGCACACAAGTCACGTCTCTGTGTTTTACAAAGCCTCGGATCAAACATGTAGCCAAAGGCACGGAGAAGAGGTTTCTGTCGGGATGAACCCTGCGCTGCCGCCGGGATGAGCAGCCGTGGGCTGTGCAGCAGCAGCTCTGCCTTCTCATCATGAGAATGCTGGCACTGAGGTGGCACTGAGAAACCACCCTCCTCCTCTGCAGACCCGCTTCGGGGGGTCCCTGTCTGCAACATTAGCATTAAGAGAAGGAAACCATCCCAGCTGCATGCAGATGGGAAAACTCAGCAGCTCAAACGCGCACAAATGCAGCCTCTACAGGAAAAGCAGCGTCCTGGCTCTGCACAGTTGCTGCCCGTCCCCATCCAAAAGGCAGGGCAGCTGTTTGGGGCTGGGTGAGAGCACATGTGCGCGCACAGCACTGTGTCATACAACTCCACATGGACAGACATGCAAACCCATGAAGGGAAACCTCCCTGAGCCCTTGGGCTGCATCTGTGCCCGGGTGTGTGGTGACACACGCGCTGCATGAGCATGTCTGGGTCTCCAGGCACACAGGGTCATATGTATTTTCCATCAGCTCCATCCTCCCTACAAGCCTGGAGTTAACTGCTGAGAGTGCTCTCTGCCATCTTTTGTGAGCTGAGAACCAGGAACGCTGCATAAATCATTATTCTTGCTAATTACCAGGAAACATCAAACAAGACAAGCATTTTACTCCTCATCACTGAATTTTGTTATGCTAATTAGAGTTGTATAAGCTGTTGCTATTAAACCTGGAGAGTCAGAAAAACATTTGCATTAATACCCACAAAGCTGCATCAAAACCTAGTTATTAGTATTTCAATGAGGTTCAGGTTACAGGGAAGCTGCTGCCATTTCAGGGGCTGGTTTGTTGTTTTTAAATCCTGCTGTGAGAGAAAATATAAATAAATGCAGGGTGAGGCCTCATGCAGACAATACTTCTTTTATATGGGGAATTAAAAAAAATAAGGAAACTTTGATCAGAAGCAGATACAGAAGGGAGGGGGAGAGGGGAGGCACAGCAGTGGAGAGATTTTGGTGCACTGTACACAGGGCTGCTCAGCCAGGGGCTGCACTAACTGTGCATGCCAGGCTGGGAATTACTCTTTGGATTTCTGAGTCCCTACTGCTCCCAGACACTTTGCTTGATCTGGGTGGTTTGGGTTTGACTCTCTGAAATGCAGCTGGAAGAGGAGCTGTGTTGTATGCTGGCTCCTGCCTGCCTGTGGGAATTGCTGCCTCCCTGGAAATCACCCATTCAGAGTCCTCCTTCCCCTGCACCTCGTGCATCGCATTGAAACCCGGGGGGTTCACAGGAGGGGTGGGGGACAGGATTTCTGGTTACCAAAATGCAGGCACCAAGCCACGTGTCTAAACCTTCGTGGGGAACTGACTCTGCAATAAGAACTGGCAATTCCTTCTTTTTAGTGCCAATCACAGCAACCGAGCGTTTCATCTGAGGATCTCACAGCGATTCAGAAAGGCAAATTATTCCCCCGTGTGCCCCTTTACTACAACAATTATCACCACTGGATGCATCAAATACATCCGAAAAATTTTAGGGGAGTCCAAACAGGCGGTTTGTGAGCCAGGGAAGGGGTACTTTAACCCCTGAGCTCTGAATGTTGGAGCTTCATTTCGGTGAGCTGTTCACAAAGGCACACTCACAGGGATGGTTTCCATCATGTGGAGGTGCTGGTATCGAGCCCACACTAATTGGTGTGGCAGCAAACTTTGTCCTGCACAGGGAGGCCCTTGGCTTCATCCATTAGCAGGTTCTCCAGCCCCTTGGCTCAAACCACAAAACTCCCTTTTCCTGGCATTTATTCCTCGGTAAAGAGCAAACCCTATTGACAGCTGGGTGCAGCTTAAAGAACACATCTGAGTTGTCTCTATAACCCACAGTGCTGTTCTATTGATGGGGCTACAACTTATCTGTTTTTAGCAGACCATTTGTCAGATTCCTGGAGAGGAAGAGCCATTCACTCTCTCACTGTATATTTCTATCAAAGAAATAAAAAAAAAAAAAAAAAGGAAAGAAAAGTATGTCTTCCATTTTCTCTTGCTGGTAGAAAATGCAGGTGAATTGAGCAGTCATGTGAAGGAAGCAGCATTCCAGTAATGATGAATTATGGTGGCAGTGCTGTGTGCTCCATCATTTTGCTGATGTTGAGGAATGTGGATGCACAGCACATGCCATCCAACACCTCCCTGCACCAGCTCTGAGCTGTGGGATGCTCTGGGTGAGGTACCCAGCCTGGGGCCACATCCTCTCCCCCAGCACCCCATTGCAAGCTCGCTGTGCACCCTCAGCATCAGCCTTTCCAACTTTGGAGAGCATTGGGTGCTTCTCTCCAGCCTCAATTCCCTCTGCACACATCCAGGAAAACAAACCACAGCACTTCAGCCTCTGGAAGATGATGCTAAGGTCTCAATCCTCTATCTCAATCGGGATCAGTGTCAGAAGAAGAGCCAAACACAAGCCAGGTGCCCCCATCCCACAGTGCTCCTCCAATGCTGCATCCTCACTAATCACAGGCAGATTAAAAAAAAATCCACGTCAGCCACGCTACAGTAAAGAGAACTCTAAGAAGGATGAGGAAAATGAAGACACTGTGAAATGCAATAGATGTCAACTTCTACTTATTTTTTAATTTCATCTCTTACAAGCTTTTTGGAAGCTAACATGATTAAGTTCTTCACACAATTTATTAGCATCGTGTTGGAAATCCAGCAGTATATTACACTGTCTGAGTAATCCAATTAGTAAAATGTATTTATTTAACCAGAATATTAGCTGCACACAATCCCAAATGAAGTAAAGTCCCTGATCCTGGGGTTCCTCTCACTTCTTGGAATTCATTTACCAGCTACAGGAAGGCTTACTCTAATGAAATAAATATCAGCCTTATGTTTTTGGAATAGTACAAGAAAACCAATCTTGCTGCTCAGCTAACTGCTGCCTTCTTTTTTTTTTTTTTTTTTTTCCAGTTGATACTGATGGCACACAGTTTTCAGCAGCATGAAGGCTTTTCTGGCTCTTCTACCTTCCTCTCACCCTAAACCCAAGAACATCTCCAAACCCCACAAGCCCACCCGGATTCCCTTTCTTTACAACTACCAAATCATTCCCAAAATTCAGAACATTTTTTTTTTTTCATTCACAACCCACATGCAAAAGTGAACCTCGTACCCTCTTTGCCCTGATTTGAAAGAGCTTTGAAATAAAACCACTGTGGGAAGCGAGGGCTCTGCAGCACTTTTTTTCCCTCCTAATGAAGGAGCTGAGTGACAGCCCCCGAGGCAGGAGGTCTGACACCACCTCAGCAGCATCCCTGCCGTGCTCACGTGCTGGCCTGGCTCAGTGTGAGCTACAGGGACTGTGCTGGGAGTGCTGACTGATGGGTGACAGTTTTGGGGTATTTTAGTGATGGTTTTAAGAGGGTTTTTTTCCCCTCCCTTTAATTTTGTTATTACCTTGAATGCTCCCCACCTAGAGCTCCTGGCCATAACCTGGCTGTCACCACCGGGGTGGCTCTCCCAGCCTGTGGCACCTCATCAAGGAAAGGTAAGTGGTGCCACTCAGCTGCCAGCAGTAGAAGGAGAAAGGCTCAGTCCTGCTGGGACTCGCTGCCTCTGCAGCTTCCCCCAGGGAATGCCTTGCTGTTGACCGATGGTATTTTTCCAAAGCTGCTACTCTAATTTATCTTCATTAATTGGCTTAATTAATTATTTTCCCCTGTGAGCAGCAGCAGGAGATTCAGCCACAAGCAACAGCAAAGGAGGTGGTGCAGTGAGCTGAGTCCTCTGCCCTGCCCCAGGTGCTGCCCAGTGACCCCAGTGCTGTGGGCAGCTTTTGGCACCTTCCCTGGCTTTGGATTTGGGCCCGAGGGAGGTGCAGACACTCTCATCTTCTCCCATCCAGACAGGGTGTGGAAATAAAAACCTTGGGGTAATGCACCATCCCTGGATTTGCATCCCAGGAACCCAAAATCTGGGATTTTGGGAGTCTGTACATGCCATATGCCAGCAGGGAAAGGCACAGAGAGGATGGATTTGCTTTACTTGCTCGTAGTCTGTTTTTCTCACACCTCATGAAGCATGACCACATTCTCCATCTCCCAGTGCTGCTGCTGCAGCAGCACCTATGAGATAACACTGAAAGCCACAGTGGCAAAGTCGGATGGAGAAGGAAGGGACTAACGGCCAGAGTTAATAATAGACATCATTTGCAATGTGCCTCCAAAAAAATTAACGTCCTGAGGCAAAAGAGCTAATTTTGTGTTTCCTTTCAGATGCTCTGCTGAGTGCTGGAGGAGGGGAGGTGTCTGAGCCAGAGACTCGCTTGGGCTCAGTGTGAGAGCCCTGTGTGATGCTCATTCACATGCAGAGAATTTGAGAGAGATCCTCCCATTAATGCAAACAGGAATTACCCATGTAATCTTGGGATTAACGGAGCCCAAGGAATTATTTACATTTCCTAAATGAGGGAAACTGTATCAAGTGGGTAAGGCAGAGACAGGGAGCTGAAGAGGGGAGAGTGACTCGATATCTGTGTCTGCAGGAACCAGTATCATTGGCTTTCATGAGAATGGTTTCATCTGGGGTTGCACAAAATATCTGGTGTCTTTGGACCAAAGCTGGTCCAAAGCTGAGGTACAAAGCAGACAGACTGATGCCATCCTCAGGCTCAGACCCCACATCTGTGCCTGCTGATGTTCCCTGCATCATGGGGTGCAGCTCCTCATTCTCCACCAGTGATTACAGCAGCAGCAGGAATAATTAAGGTCAGTTTCTTACTTTCTTATTTAATCTCTCTTGCAATGTCTCTCACATAACAATGCAGTGCCCAGTGTGGCTGCTGGGTGAGGACATGGACCTGCTGCCTCCTGGGTCACACAGAGCATCCCTTTCATCACCTTCACCATCAAGATCTGAAATAGCTCTAAAATCGCTCTCAAATCACCCAGAGCATTCACCACAACGTGCTTTTCAGTCTTTACACCTCAAAAGCCACAGTGAGAGGCAACAGAACCCTTAGAGCCCCATCTTCTCCCAAATGCTATAATACTCATCATAATCACAGCAACAACAACAGTTGCAATAACCCTCCATCCTTCACACACCAGACGACGAGGAGTCAGACTCCATTTCCAAACTAAGACATCTCATGTGCTATTCTCCCTCCCCTCCAGACTAATAGCTGACAATGTATGCCTTCCACATTAATGATAAGGGTTCAAGGGGAAAGAGACTGCTCTCCTGTTTCGCTGACATTACACTCTCCTATGTACCCACCAACATACCCTAAGGCAACAGAACTAGTAATAGGTTCCTCTAACTGCCTCCTGCATCAAATTTGACATCGGGTGCTTTCTTCTCCTTTCCCATCGCTCACCTTATAACTCTGTCATCATCATTGATTTTGACTTAAGGAGAGAAAGAAACCACCCCCCAACCCTCTCCCCCTGCTCGTACAGCACCAGGGTGGTGAAGCACAGCTGCTACGGGGACCTGGAGCAGGGAAGAGGCAGCCAAGGGGACTGTTTTTCCCCAGTCTCAGTGGTGGAGGGACTGATGCAGCACACCAGGAGCGTTTGCTGCACCCAGCAGAATAGGTCTGCTGCCCCAGGACACCAGCACTGCCTGTGGGGATGCTTCCCAGGCTCCAGGTCAGCACTGTTCAGGTGCTCAGTGGCTTTTTGCACTGGGCTCATCTTTCCATTGAGGTCAGGATTACTTAATTTTTTGGCAGCACTCCTTTCTCCTCCTTCTGTCTTTCTTCCACAGAAAAGGCAGCTGGAGTGATTTCTATCTACCTCTGGACTGTGTCACTCCACATAGTGAACTCCCCTTTACTACCTCTCCAAATCCTCTGCATCTCCACCTGCAGTAGAGGTGATATCTGGGCCCAGCAAGCCCTTGGGATTGGCAGTGGAAGGGGCGAGTGGTGGATTCACAGAGGGGCAAAGGACCCTTCCTAGCGGTGATCCTGGGGATGGTGACAGGTGTGTCCCATGGGACAACAGGCAGCTATTTCAGCTCAATTCAGTTCTCAGACAATCAAGACTCTCAGAGAAGAGGGCCAAGCTCCTGTGCCAGCACCGGCTGCTTCCCACCATGACACTGCCAGGAGAGACCTCGGTCCAACTGCCAGCGCTCGTCTTTTGGAGCCGCATCCCAAGATCTACCTTCCAGGGGCTATAACTGTGCTGGAAGGGGAAGGAACCTGTCAAAATCCCCCAGCATGAGGCAACCCTTCTTTCTGCAGCCCTTCCTGGGTGATCCAGGCGAGCAGCTGGCTCCTCTGTCTAGTTTCTTCAGATACACAGAAGTGAATCCCCAGAGCACGGCTGACCCACAGCTGGTGTTTTCTTTGATTTATGTCAGAGCCTATTTATGTCCTCTGCTTAAAACAATCCAGTTCATGTCAGCAGTAAATGAAACTGTGTAGCATCCAGCAGCTGTTTGGCTGCTACCTGAAATGAGTTTCACTCCAGTTCTTATCATGGAGAAATGCTTTTAATCATCAAAACTGCCACAGCCACCTTGGAGCTGTGATGGTGCAGTGATTGTAACAGGGGAAGGCACATTGCAACCCAGGGCCATGGAAAGAGACCTGGAATTGCTGCTGATTTTCTCTTCCAGGGTGGCAGCCACTTTGGACACAGCGACACCTGTAAATGAAGGTCTTTGGCTGCAGAGACCAGTTTGCTGCAGACCTGGGCACTGGTGAGGTTTAACTGGGGCTGAAAGGGCCAGGTTGGGTGGACCCAGGTGCCAGATGGCCTTTGGGGTTCTCACTGTGTCTCACTGAGGGTCCAAGCAGGCTCCTTACAGCGAAAACACCATCAGTCACTAAAACATGCTTATTTTAAAGATTCTGCTGCTGATATTGTCAATAGAGCCAACAGGGAAAAAAATCCAGATGAGATGGACTCTGAATATGTGCTGCAGCCATTACACCCGGACAAGTCTCCTAACGAAGGGTTTAACTAACGAGGCTGTTGGCAATGAGCAGGGATGCTGCACGAGAAGCAAGGAATATCTGCCCAAAGCTATTCTGAATTCATTAAGGAGGATGGCAAGAGCTGGGCTGCTCCACTCGGGGACACAGCATGAGGCCACATAACCTGCTCGTCCCACCAAAAACTAATGATCACAGCTTGACTAGTGAGTATCAGGCACTCACAACATGCTGCTTGCAAACAAGCTGCAGACCAAAAGCAATTCGAAGGAATTATTTGGGAAATAATTGTAAATAATGAATGAATGGAGAAAACTGCAATCTGTTTACAGATAACTCGCCCGCAGAAAAGAGCTGAATTTGCCGAGTAGATGATTCACTATTGATTATTTCCTCAGCTCTAGCTGTAACCTTATAAAGCATTAATTAAGACAAGTCTTCATAGTTCAGCATATTCTAATCTGTTACAGCTCAGCAGTGCCCTCCTGGAAGGAAACCTGGAGATTCACACCCTGCTGCTGGCTCCTGCCTGAGTGGTGAGGAGGTGGGGGACCCTGAGCAGAGCCCAGTGCCACTCCAAAACCCAGCGACTGATGCAAATATCTCAGCAGGCTGTGAGCTGGGACTGATGAGCACCTAGGTATGGCAGGGAAAGGCTGGATCTCACCTGGCTGCTGGCTGGATTTCAAATGGGACAGCTGCCTCTTGGGATAAACCCTTTAAAGACAGCCAAGGCAATCTGGCTAACCCCATGGTCAGCTGCCCTCAAATGACCTGTGGCCAAGTCTGCCCCTGTAGCAATACAGAAATATGCCCCAAAGTGGCACTGTGCAAGTACCCCCTGTGCCATCCAGCCCTTCAGGGGGGTCTGCACTGCCCCCCCAGCTTCAGCTCAGGCCACCCAAGCACAGAACCCCCAGGGTTATAATCAAGAAAAAGGAACCTGTGTGTCCTTGCATTTTTACCAAGTGACTACAACTGCACCCATCCCTAAATCCGCTGGGAAATGGCATGCACATGGAAATGCAAACACACTGGCAGGGACTGGTACCCCTGGGCACGTCCTGCTGACACTAGCACAGCTTCAGCCTGTGCTGACGGCGTGTTATGAGCCAGCCTCCAGCTAATGAAACACAGGATTGTGTCTGGGTAATGCACAGACATGAAAATCCAGCAGAGCAATCTAATCCAGCACAGCAAGGTTTCTGATTCAAATCCCAGAGGAATATGGCTCGGGAAGCTGAGGGAAAGGGGCAAGCTGTGGCTCTCCAACTGTGCTCCCCAAGGTGGACCTGCAGCCTCATCTTCTTGACAGAGCCTCTGAGCCCCTTCCTCACCCCCTGTCCCTCCAGGGCTGCTGGCCCAGCACTTGGCAGGCAGACATGTGCTTGCTTTCCCCACGTCTTGGAGAAACGAGGATGTGATAACGTGGCACCTAACTGAAGTTAAAATACTCTGTCTTTCAACCAGCTGATTAGCTCAGCATTGCCCAAAGCATGTTTGCATCATTTCTGGATGTCTTGGAATAGAGGGAGAGCACGTCAGCACCTGCATTAAGCAAGCCCAGTACATGACTGATTTTTATTCTCATAACTTTGTTTCAGAAAGAAAAGCTCAGGTAAAGTAGTAAAGTTCTAACCAGCAATGAAATCCAGGTGACCGGTGACATCTTTCTATCCAG
This sequence comes from Corapipo altera, assembly GCF_003945725.1. NCBI lineage: Eukaryota > Metazoa > Chordata > Aves > Passeriformes > Pipridae > Corapipo > Corapipo altera. Next base: position 7,116,148 of record NW_020884913.1, read on the forward strand.
TTTCCGTGCCCACTGTGAACTACCATAAATTTTCCCAAGAGTTTTTCTCAGTTCCCACAGGAATGATTTGCCAGAAGAGCCACCAGACCCTTTCTCACCACTCAGCACTATTTGGTGTGGTGCTCACTTGACATCACATCATGGCCAAGCCAGCTCCATGGGCCACACAGCCCTAATTTGTCCTAATTTATGCACAAAGATTAAAAGCAAGACTCCGGTAAAAGCCTATTTCCCCCCCATCAGATGCAATCAGCAACAAGCTGTGTCTCACAGGGCTGAGCTTCGAGGTAAAGTTACACTTGACCACTAACCAAGGAAAGATAGCAGGAGAGGAATTAAATATTCAACCAAAATATAGCATAATCAGTTGAACTTTAGCAGCATGTCTAGATTTTTAATGATTTCAGTGTTTCCACAGACAGTTCTGGGCACGTAATGAAAACTATTTCATATCATCTTTGCAAGAAAGCCTTGTCAAGATTGCAAACATTCAAAATAACCATTTGAAGGACACATGGCACAATATCTGATTTCTCCTAATCCGGGTGTTCAATCTTAACCCTTCAAGGTGACCACAAGGAAACAGTGGGGTGGGCTGAGGGGTCTGCTCTGGTTTTGGCTGAGCCATGACCATGCCAGACCAGCCCATCTCCCCTTGAACAGGTCCCAAATGACTGCACAGCTCATCATCAGGCACACGAGCAAACAGTTCTCATGGATATTGTCCGAAGCAAAATCCCCACCTGCTCTTGACTCCTTCAAGGGCAGTTTTCTGGTTAAGGCTCAGCTGATGGTTTATCCTTTGCTGAAAGACACAAAAAACAAACAAATGCTTGTCAAACAGAAGGTCAGTTAGAAAGGACAAGATGCTCCCGTATGTGGAGAAAAGACACATTCTGTGCTTAATTCCATTACTCTTTCATTCATTTCATTCTCTCCTTTCATTCACTGCATGCCATACACACTTAAAGACTTGCAAAATTCTCCCCACCCAGTTTATTTTATTTTTCCATTCATCAAACTCTTCTCTCTCCATGAGCAAATGTATTGCTAATTAGGACAGAGGAACAGATTAAGCTCAAATGAGTAGGTCTCCTTGCTGGTGCTGTTGCTTTCCCTGCCCCTCTGCAGCCCAAAAATCAATGCAAATCTTTTGGGGAATTGAAGCACATTTTCATTAACATGGATATAATGAGCTCCTGAAAGAAGATTTGTCAGAGTTAGAAACTGTGTGAGGAAAGGGGATTGAGATGATGAGAGACACAGAACAGCTTTGGCAAAACAGGAGGTGTTAAAAACACGTGTACATTATCCAACCTCTGCATTTCCTAGCCAAGCCTGGTTTGCCTGGGGAAGGGTAGAAACACTGGAAGTTTGTCTGTGTGTCCTCTCAGCTACAGAGACTTCCAGTGAATGTCCAGGTAGTGCAGATGGGCTTAGGAGAGTTTATGGTGATGTAAAATGACCCCGCATGTAGTTGTCTTTATTTAAAGGAGTTTCAAGGGAACCTGCAGAATAAAACTTACAAAAGCTTAACCGAGCTCACACCATGATTTATTTGCCCCACTTCTCAAGCTGAGTACTACAGCCAAATTTGATGCCATTATCTGGGAGGGACTCTGTGGGAAGAAGTCACTGTGCACGTGCCCCAGGCATTGGACATGTCCAGGAAAACCACTCCTACTTCTGGCTGAGGACCCTTGTCACCATCCCCTCAACACGCTGAGGAACATGTCAGTGGTTAATACAACCAACCCTAGTGCCAAAGGGAGATATCTAGACCTTAACCCCTGCATGTAACAAATACTTTGGCATGGGATAGAGCTTTTTGCACCAGATGGACCCCCTGGTCTCTTGGTAAATCCGGTTCTTAGGCTTTGCCACAAAGAGGCTTAAAATTAATTAGCAGACCTTTTTTTTTTTTTTTTAAAGAGTTCTGTGTATAAGAAGTGTGTAAGAAAGGGCATTCATTAGGAGCTTTTCAGTGCTTACAGACCAAGATGAGGATTTGTAAGAGAGTTCCTTTTATAACTGGCAATTCCAAACCGTTAAAAGCTGGAGATGAAAATATTCCCTACTTTTTCAGTAAGACAGTCAAGAAGGGGAAGGTTTTCTGATTTTCTAAAGGTGGTCACTTTTACTAAAAGCATCTCTCCCCTTTCCAGAGAGCTGACACCCAGCAGCACCAGGGAGCCATGACAAGAACTGATGTAAGGTGCCATGAAGGAGGAGCTTCCAAGGAGCAAATCACTACAATATTCAGCTCCTGAGAGCTGAAACATCTGCTGCTGACCCTGGACGACTCCTGAGATTGTTCTGCAACAGCACCTACCATAACTGCTTTAAAAACACAGGTAGATGGTGAGAAATCTGCCTAGTTAAGCATATCACTCAAAAATATTATTCAAATGCTTGCTCCCATATTGATTCATTCCTTGACCTTGACAAAGTTGTTTTCAAAAGAGTAAGGGTTGGTGAGGCTTTGGTCAGAGTGGGGTTTTAAACAGGGACCTGCAGTTGCCTCCCCCCACAACAAGATTTCCAGGAACTGCACTTTTTCCACCCAAAAATAGTCCCACACAAGGTGCATGCAGCTCCCTGAAACCCTGCCAGCACTGCTCACCTTCCAGAGCATTTGCCCTCACCCCAACCTCACCAGGAGCCAACCAGAACCACAAACAACCCACAACCTTAATTCACATTAATGTTGTAATTAATGTTTCACAATTGACATCTATTTGCTAATACCTTTGGAAAAAAGCAGATAAAGCCCTTAGGAAGGCATATCCACAAGTTGAGGTTGTTCATCCACTTCACAGGGTAAGAGAAGACCTGCCAGTGCTGGAAGTGAAGCACCACAGTACCCTTTAAAGTTATTTACTGTCTCATCCCTATGCTACCTCCCAGGAGTTTATAGTGCCCACCAGCACGTGGAAGAGGAGGAGATGCATTAAAAACCACAAACAAGCAATCCTGTTTGGTGCATGGTGGCCCTGCTTGGTCTTCTCCATTGTAAGTGTTTCCAGAGAAGGCTGGTGCTGCCAGGCTGCTGCACTGCAGCGACAGCAGCATTTCTCCAGGAATTAAAATACAACTTTGTGCTACATTAGCAGTATTGTCCCTGGAACCTTTAGTCTTTAATAACTTCTACAATTATTCATTGATTTACGAGCCCCTGGTGATCAAACCCAAACGAAATTAAAGAAGTTTTTCTTTGTCATAAACCCACCCTGCACGTACACGGCAATAAGCAAAATCCCTGATTTTGCTAGAAAACATTCTAAACTCAGTCTTGCCTTTATTATGTGTTTTTCCACTCTGCTTTACTACTCGTTATTTCTGGGGAAATTTCCTCTGGAAAGAGGCTCTTGTCAGTGTTTTGCTGATGGTGTTTTGGATCAGCTCTGAGCAGTGTTGAGCGGCACCGTGTTTAAAGCTCTGTCAGTCTGCCCACTCAGCCATGCTCTCTCCTGTCTAGCTGCTCATGCAGTACCAAAAATGAAAAATTTAAGGAGAGTCAGACTAGTTTAGAATTTGAAATGTTATTTCGAGGACTCAAAGAGCTGAAAGTACAGGAAAACCTGAGCCAAAAAGGACATAATTGGTAAAAGAAGAAATCATCTGAGGTTGGTAAAGTGATTTGCAAACCTCCTCTAGCTATCCCAGGTTAGGTCTGAGATGACAGAGAAATTTAAATCTTATCCTTTAAAATATTAGAAAGGGAAACCATGTCTTTACAGGACTTGAGATTGCACTGAGATTTGTAAAGAGATGTTCACATGAAAAAGCTAGGCTCCCAGGACAGAAATCATTCCCCATTCCTGCTGCCAAGCCCCTTGGAAAAATATTGGGGAATGCCTAGAGCAACCTGCATAATCAATATTACTCCACTGACCCAGCTCTTACTTTCAATTTGCTATTCTTCCCTAATAAAGGTGGATTTCCTGTACAATAGTCTGAGGATAGCAGAGGTGAGGGTATTTGTAAGGAAAGCATAAAGAAGATAATATTACCAGGCTAGACTACATTCAACTCTAACTGTTCAAGTATTAAATCCATTTTTCACCATCAAGAGTGTTATCCAACAGCATGAGAAATACAACAGGAGAAAATATTCTCAAGTGAAGGAATTGATGGCTGAAGCCTTAAAGTTTGGTAAAATGCTTTTCCACTTCATGTCCTACAAGCTGTCAGCACTAGGGTGGAAAACCACAAAGCAGTAATTGCAAAGGACACTTCTTCCTTCTTACACTGTCTCTGTCTGTAAGGGAAGAGGATGGCAAGTTAATTAATTATCTCCAGCATCAGTTTACTTGAAGATCTTTTTTTCCAGCAGCGCATCAAAGGAGACTGATAGAAACCTTGATTAGAGGGATAATGAAGGAAATCTCTAATAGATTATATCATTTCTTGCCCATCTGCAGCCATTCTCAAACTGGTTGCTTCACAGGGCTGGGAGTCACGTCTGGAAAATATCACAAGCATGTAAATCCACCTCCGATGCAAAATTTATGGAAAAATTCGAGTAATTGCATGTTTACCATATTTCTGTCAAAGGTCTGGAAAAAAGATATCAGAACATCTGACTTGCTATAGAGCAGAGATTTTCCATGTGTCCTGTTAGGGTCTCTGACTCCGTGGGGATAAATCTGTATTTTGAAGTTACATCAGACGTGGATAGAGAAAATTTATTAGATAATACAGAGCAGGAGGAGAGCAGAGATGCAGGAGGAAAGCATACACTGATGTGTGGGTAAGACAGACACTTTGATGTCTGCCTTGTTATCTGTCCTCAGAAGCCTTTTACCAACAATGACCATTAGCAGGGGTCATTGGCAAGGTGATTTATCTGATTTTTTTTTTCTCTTTCTAATCTTACCTGCTTTCACCTGCAACACAACATCTCGCCCAGTCCTTGCTTCAGACCAACAGGAGCCTCTGGAGGGCAAAGTGGGTTCCCACTACAGACGAGGAAACTTTGGTACTGCTGAGTCCCAGCTCTCCATGCCTGTCACACCAGTGCCTCACAGTCTGCCTCTGCATTGGAATTCCCTCGGGGATTTCAGTGCCATTTCCCTCTTCCCCAGCCTGTGCACACACTGCCAGGTCTAATAGCGAGGAGAAATGAAGTGTCAGGTTCTGATGCACCGCCACACTGTGCTGATTTCTATCTCGCACAGATAAACCCCAAGCCATTCCCAAGAAGTCCCAGTGGCACGTTTAAGCAATCTATTTCTTTTAAGATGAGACTAAAGATTCTCCCTGGTTGCTGTTTGATGTTTAATAAAGCATTGGTGGCACTAGTTGCACTGGCTTTTGGATGCTCAGGCACCAACATCTCCAGTGAGAGTTTGGACAAACCACTGTGCTAACAAAGGGATTATGAGTTTCAGCAAAGAACCACAGAGTAAGACCATCATCACCATGTCACCCATCAAACCCACCCTGCTCCCTCACACGCATCTCCAAGCTCCTGTCCTGGCCAACAGGTGTCACAGAGAGATGCTCCAGCCCTTGCCCTGGGTCTCTCCTGTCTCCCACAGCCATCAAGGGCAAAAGTAAATGGTGCCATGCAAGTGAGCAGAAGGAACAGCAGAGAGGGAGCAGAAAGTGTTTTATGGGGTTAAACATCCCAGTCTGAAGTAAAGCAATTTCCTTCGGTCTCCTGCCATTTCCTTGTGGGGGCTTATCATCTCCAGCTGGGACAATATAAAGGCCCATTTAATCGAGATCCATTTAACACTGAATCACACTAACAAGATTACTTAGCCAGGGCTAATTCTGCATTTGCTGAAGTGCAGTATCCAGGGTGAGTAATCTCTGTGTGCTGGTGGCAGGTTCAGAGACAGGTTAGCCACTGGCTTAGCATCACAGACAAAACGTGGAAAGTACATGGGGGACCATGACAATGAAATTGCAGCCTGTTTAGCCCATTGGGCTCTTTCCCTTCCCCTGCTCAGTGTTATTTGTGATCAGTGCAGCAAGGGTTTCCTCATTACCCCATAGGGTCCTAAAAGGGGAATTATTTTCTTTGTCCTCACAAGCAGCTGAGCAGGCAATACAGCAAAATCCTCTTCAGTCATTATCTGTTAAGTGCATGGCATCCTTTTGTGAGTTAAATGACACAGTATTTCTTGCATGGGGCTGAATTCAAAAGGTTTTGCCTTCCATCAGGAGATAACTCAAGATTTGAGTGCTAATTGAATACATTTATATGCACACAAGTGATAGACATTCATACAATTTCTTAAAGTAGATTCTCACTATTCAGTCATTTAAAAATATAGCACTAAGGGCTCTATTATTTATGATTATTAAATCACAAATCTGAGTAGCAAAATACTTCACTCAGGGAAAGTGTGAAGAGGCTGTTTCAGAGGAAAAATCTCTTTTTCAGAACTTACAGAACATCATCGCAGGAGGATGCTGATAACTAATATTGTTTTACAGCTCAGGCTCTCCAAGTGACTTACTCAGGTAAATGGATTAATCCTAATCACCCCTTCAAATGTTCCCAAATCCCACAAGGAGTCAGAGCTAAGGTTGACGTGTTCTGGGGAACTATTCACTTTTTTGTACAGATTGACTCATTCTGCAGTCACTGTAGGGTCTGGGACATCCCCACAGTCATTCCACCCCTGGCTTTGAGAAGATGAGCCTTGTTGTCACTTCTGAGGGGGATTCATCTCACCTGGTGTCGGAGGTCCACAAGGCAAGTATCTACACTTGAGTTAGTCTCTTAAATGTGTAAGTGGAGAGAAATTGCAGTGATTTGTCTGACCTATTTTAGGCAACCACCTCAAGATGAGAGCAATTGCCTGCTGGAGGTGCCCATTTCTCTCCATTGACAGTAAATGAGGTCTGAGTGCTCAGTGAGACCTGGGTGCCATCAGGTGAGATGGATCCTATCCACAGTAATTGCAGCCTTTCAAAAAGAAAGTCACTGTTGGTTTTTTTTCCCCCCTTTTTTTCTCCTTAGGGAGTTTATTTTAACCATTTGAGGAGTTTTCATTTCTGTCTAGTGTCTTTTGGTCTTTCTCCCCCCTTTGGCAGCCAGTCCTCAAGCTGTGGCAACCAGGCTGTTAAAGGGAAGAGATGGTAGTGGGAGAGCCCTGTGCCTTTCCTTCTATGGAACAGAGCAGGACTCATGGCTTTATTTTGTAACCCAGCCCAAAGCATCTTTTGGTGCTCCAAGGGCTCAGAGATCCAACTCAAGGGTCAGTGAAACCCATCTCCACAGACTGGGTGCAACCTCTTCTGGAGTGGGCCCCAGTGTGAAGGACACAAGTTATGTTAAGTCAGAAGAACAAGACCAGAGATGACAAAATGACCTCCAAAGGTCTCTTCCAACTCCATGAAACAACACCAGTTGTTTCATGATTCTATGAAAAAGGAAAAGCTCTCCAGGGCAATACCTTCACACCAGATATGGAGATCCCCACGCTCAGAGTGCTGGTAGGGACAACCAGGACCTTTGCTCCTGGAAACACCCAGCCCCTCAGCACTGCTGGAAAGGCATGTCCAGGAAGTTTTAGGATATAAAAAAAGTCATCTAGGCACCTGGGGGCCTTTAGGGTACAGCAGGACCTTGGCAAAATCTTCAGGGTAATGATTTATACTCAGCTCTCTAAGCCCCCTTGAATCCAACCCACATCCCAGTCTCAAAAAAGGGACATTCAGAAAACTAAACACCCCTTGGACAGGAGCTCTCAGCCCCCCATATGCACAAGCACGGAGGTGTGTGATGCTGCTTCGTGTGCCTGACAGACCAATTCCAGGAGGAGATGAAATGCTGACATCAGAGCTGAAACCATGCCCTGTGCGATTCTGGCCATGTGCTGAGGTCACTTGTGAAACTGGGATTTCTGCTGAGATTTTTGACTCTGGTTTTTATTGCAGTCCAGAGCTCAGACCAGACATATGCACCCCTTCCTTCCTCCCTCCCTCCCACTACACACGGGTACTAAACCCTGCCCGTGGTATCTGCACACCAGGAGGGCAATTTGCTGGTCAGCTCCACTCAGGGAATTCCTATATTTGACATCCACCACCTCAGTGCCTAGAATATTACCAACAGATTTTGAAGTTTTGTTAGAGAAACAGGCAGGTGTGAGGAGAAACATGCCTATCCAAGGCTTGTTTCCTTGAGAAACAAAGCTCTCATTCCAAACACTCAGAAAACTTTCCAGCTGCTCTCCTGACTTCATCCTCAACACATGAAAGCACCAAAATCTTAAAAGGGGAATTAAAATCTACCTCAAAAATATGTTCAAGTCATACTGAAAATTCAAGGGACTCCCTCTACCAAGTGCTCAGGGTGTCTCCAACTATACAAAACCAAAATACATCCTACTCGTATTCCTTCGAAGACCAGTCAGCTGGCCAAGGGGTTGGATTGCACACAGACAGCCCTGTGACCTGGACACCATGGAAGGAGCTGAGAATCTAAAATGTAATTTCCAAAAAAAAATTTCCAAGCACTTTCCAATTTTAATCTTACCTAAAACAAATTTACACATATATCTCTGGTAAAGGAACGGACCGGCACGCAGCAAATTTAAAGCCCAAAGCTCCCTTTCCTCAGCTGCCTTTTCTGAACCTCTCAGAAACAACCTGCTGGCTGCAGGTTGCTCCATTACTTGTCATCTTGTTTTGATATCGTGCCATCATCTTTTAATTGCTGGGGCACAAGGGTTTGAAAGACACGAAGTCCTGCCTGCACGTGTGCTGAGAGCTTTCCACAGTGTGACAACCATCTCTCCACGTCTCCCTGCTGGCTGGGCAGCAGTGCCTGACCACATTTATGGCAACCACAGAGGCAAAGCGTCTCTCTCTCAGCCACAGGACCAACCAGACTCCCCGGGAATCATTATTAACTTGGCTTTAATTACAAACTAATTTCCTCCTGCATAGCCAGCAATTTCAAGCTCTGCGGAAAGTACAAGGAAACAACAACATGCCATTTGCCAGCAAAAGAAGCATAAACAAACAGGCAAAATCCAGAGCTTCTATGGAGAGGGGTGTATTTAAATACTCCAAATGCAACTACCTGAGAAATTTTCCTCCATCTAAGCAGAAAGTTTGTTTTGTTTTTTTTTTTTAACTTTCCAACTAAATATTTCATTTTTGAGGCCACCCAATTTTACTCAGTTATAGGGAATACCTATTAGTTCTTTGTAATAGGAACTGCCTGCACCTAAAATATGCACAGGCTACCACCCCTCTGTAATAAGTTGCTGCTGTAGGTTGCTCTTCAGCTCCAGCACTGCTGAAACTGTACTTAGCAGCTGACAGACAGCAACTGAGAGCTGGAGGAGCATGAAGGCTTGTTAGCAGCAAGATTTTCCCAGCTGAGGCTCAGACACGCACTGATTGGCAATTCAGATCATGGAGTTTGTCCCGGTGGAGCCTCCATATGTTTCTTCCCCTGGAGGAACGATGAATGTCAATTCACCCCTTGGGGTGCGTCAGGCGAAAATCCTCCAGAGGGTGAAACGAGAGCTGACAGCAACCAGCCACAGGTGCCCGGACCAACTTTCATGCACTGGCCAATTTTGCAGAGAGACAGGCAAAAACGAAGCTGTGTTTGGTGCATCTCCATGCACAGCACTGGGGTGTATGTTCCACTCTCAAAATTAAGTATATGGAAACGTAAATAAAGGTATCACACACGCTCGCACACCATAAAACAGGAAAAATTAATGTTTATGCTGGTGACTCATCAGCACGCCTGGGATTTCCCCAGAGTTCGTGGCAATACCCTGGAAGTGCAGTCTGTGACAGTCCCAGTGAATTGGCAGCTCCATCCCACTCTATTCCATTCATCCAAACCCATCAGGATACATTTTGCTCCCTTATGTCCACTTCTCATATCAACCACTTTCTGAGAGCGTTCTGCCAGCGGCTCTTGACGGGCTTTCCAGAACTTAATTAAGCTTCAAGACACCTCAGTGAAGTTGACTAATGTAATTAAGTGAATCTTGCAGATGAGCAGCTGAGGAGATCAAACAGCAGCATCATGGAGGAACTGTTACGCAGTGGCACAATGGGTCAAAGGGTCCAGAGACCCCATCCCTGACGCCTTACAAAAAATCACTGCCTTTCCTTTCCGATATCTGGAGTTGATTATGCCATGATTTTCTCCTAGAAAAGGCAGTTTGGACCATTGTCTTAACAAGAAAAGCAACTCCTTTCACCAAAAAAAAGAATTGAGGGAGAGCTGCTGTCTCTAGAAGTACCACACGTGGGTGTTTATTGCAAGTATCAAGAACAATCAGGAGTCTCCAATTATAATTATAGTAAACTGGGGTCCCAGTTTATGTATAATATCCCTGGAAATGTTCAAGGCCAGGTTTGATGGGGCCCTGAGCAACCTGGTCTGGTGGAAGGTGCCCCTGCCCAAGGTATGGGGGCTGGAATGAGATGGCCTTTAAGGTCCCTTCCAAACCAAACCATTTTCTGATTCTAAGATAATTCTGTGTATATATGTAATGATATATTTTATTATTAATTAAGGTGACAGGAAGCTATAGTCCAGTGTCTTCTTTCAAATACACTTTCTGAAATTACAGTAATTGTATAGATTGTATTTAAATCATTCTAAGATTATCTGGGTGTCCCCTAAAAACAATCTCTCATGAGATTTCTTTCTTTAATTTTAAAGTAAGCTGGAAGAATGATTAAAAGAAAAGCCTGAATCTTGTTATGACCTGAAGTATGACTTGTGTCATAAGTTTACAAGGGTTCTTATGGACTTGAAAATGAACATGCATCTAAATCCCTCCATGACTGAAGCCTTACTAAGCTAGACCATTCACTTGGGGGCTTTTTCCTAGAAGTTGATGTCTAGAATGACATATGAGCGTGTACTTCATTAGAATGAAACATTAGGATGCAAAAGGAATAAAATGGAAAATTTCCCAGCTTGGAATTGAGCTGGATCTGCAATAAACTTCCTACAGGGACTCTCCTCCAAAAGAGCCTTTCCCAGGGAGTTCAGCGTATTCTCAGTACCTAAAGAGCTCTTGCAAAGGGCTTTTTCCTTCCATGCCCATATCCAAATGAGGTTATGTCGCAGTGTCCTAAGCATTGTGGCCACTCAGCACGTAGGAGGCTCAGCCCTTAGAGGCAGAGGTTCCAACATCATCTCCCATCCCACAATGTGGAGAAGCACTTGAGAAGAAATCCCTCCTGTAGCAGTTGTCAATTAGCTTTTGACATGTGCAGGGCTGTTGCTTGGCTCTGCCCTTGCCCTCCTAATGCAGACACTGGGACTGTCAGGGAGCACCCAGAGGCCACAGATTCAGGCAGTTCACACCACTGACTTCTCTTCCCACCCAGGCTCTGGTGACAGCATCACCTGACACCCTTCCTGAGTCTGCCAGAGGGGACAAAACCCACACAACTGAGGGAGAATTCATGTGACACCAGTTCCCTTTAAAACTGTTGTTTCCCAGTGCTGGGACTCTATGGAGAGCTATGAAGTGATGGCAGCTCCTGGGACCTAAGCCATGCTGATTTTTTTTCTGCTTTGCCTCATCTGTTTCTTTATACTTCTCCGTGTCCCAAGTGACTCTGACGCAGGAATTCCTGCTTTTCATTTTTCTGCTGTACAAGATGTCAGCAGATAACAATCCATGCTTCACTGGTGCCATTCCATAATTGAAAGAGCCAGCAATACATCAGGCTCAGAGTCTGCAAACCTCATCAATAAGTACTCTATTACTTGGGCATAATTTTCCACCACCCCCTGGATGAGACTTAACAGGCAGTGGGGTGATATCACTGAAACCACACTTCGCTGCAAACTGTTTAAGGTAATGTCTGCTAAACTATAGTCTATTGTCACAAATTAGTTTCTCAGACAACCAGTATCTAGCAAAAAATATACTTAATATGCAAAGCTGTCTGTTTAGATCTATCTGTTTTGCAGTGAAGCTACCTCAGGGAAAAGAGAGCTGTAGCCCAAAATAATGGCACAGGTTTCTTTCCAAGTTGACATAAGTAGATCTACACCTTGCCATAGAAACAAATTTTTCCCGTGTCACCAAGAGGTTTTTTTTTTTTTTTGCTTGACTTATCCCACATTTTCAGCGTGTAAGAGAGACCTTCACAGTTTCTGCAGCCTTACAGATTGTGTGAGGGCAGTGTGAAACTTGCTGGCCCTCTCTTTTTAGATTTAATTCTCTGAGCTTTTCCGTAGCACATTGAGAATCAGCTTCCTGGTCCATTTCAACAAAATCCTATCAAGTCCCAAGAGTTTCCCCTTTAAATAAATACCAGGGGCTCGAGTTTTAATTACTTTCTGCAGAATCCCCTTATCAGCAGTAGCTTTGACAGGCACAGGCTACACGTTATCTGGAAACACAACTGAGATCTCTTAACTCCTTCCCTGTCTTTAGCCCTTGAAGATTGTCTCATACCTATTACATATCATGCCCAGAAGCACTGCCAGAGTGCAGGCTCTGATACCTGGATAGGCAGCTCTTTGCCTCCATAGCTTCTTATCCCAGAGGATCCTTACACCCTTCCCTTGTTGCTGGCACAAATAAATTGCTGCTGCTGAAGTTGTACTGGCTATCTACCTGCACACCAGGCACCTCCCAAACCTGTTATTTCTTGCACAGAACATAATTTTCATTCTTTTTCAGTTCATAAGCTCTGGGGCTCTGCAAACTTCCCCAAAGTTGGTATCTACAGCAGGAAGTCACCTGTGCAGGTGGTGAACCATCAAAGGTCTGTGGAAGGCAGAAGTAGAGCAGCTGGGGAAGCAGAGCCTTTTTGAGGTTCAGTGCACCCATGGTTATTCTTTGTTTCCAAGAGTAACTGCAAGAACTGGTTTAAATTATTAAAAAAGAAGAGCTAGTCGCTGTTTAAAGTTTGCACAAAGGTAATTTTGAGATCTGGATGGAAGTTCAGGTCCTTTAATTCATTTTCTCAACTGGATCAACCACCCAGCAGTCTAGGAACAGCTTCATAAAACCCTGAGGGAATGTCTTACACCTCAATTCCTCCAAAATCTGCTGCTGCACTGAAAGCATAATGACTTCCTGAAGGACCTTCATTACAGATTTATTGGAATGCCTTCTCGATTTTTATCCTTGTAACCCCCAGTGAGAAGAATTGCACTGCCCAGTGAGAACAATGTTTGGCTCTTCCACCTCCCACACTGTTCCCTCCATCCCTCACCTGCACAGCTGGTGTCTTGTGATTTTTCAGCCTCCAGAAATCACTGGAGATAAGAGCTGTAATCTAAAGCACCTATATGTGTGATCAGCTATTTTCAAAGGGCTCCATTCCTGACCAGGACAATGCCTAAACTCTGACTACAGTGCACACTTGCAGTATTTGTGCATGGCAGAGCTGTACCTGCCCCAGAGGGCACACACCCCCTGCCTTTTCACCATATTAATAGTCCTGCTCTCCTTCAGTTCACCTTTGTGCCAGAAATGAGGTAGCCAAACTTCACTGCACCGAGAACAAAAGCAGGCAGCAGACCAGCCTCAAAGCAAAAGTAGACATAAACCCCCATTAAACCTCATGGTTCAACACATAAACAGAGCAAAGGGAGGACCTCCCAGAGTCCTGTGCATGAATCCAATAACCATCCATAACTACCCCTAAGGATAGTTTCTAAAGAGGGGAGAGCAATAAACAGCACTTCCCCTCTTCATTACACAACTCCAGCAATAACTATGATGAATGGCAACGAACAACTGGGTTTCATTGCTGGATTTCCAGGCTGTGGTGTCCAACAATAGGAGCATAATAAAGACAGATGGCAGTGGATTAACTCTTCTTGCAATGCGGCCAGTGCTGGTTGTTCAACCGTGCTCATCCCCAACTCCAGTGCAGGCACAGCCTCAAAACAACCCCATCCCTGTCCAGCAGCAGGGAAATATTCCTTGTTTTTGTGCAGTGTTGGGTACGATGGGGATCAGGCACGATGCAAAACAGAGGGTTTGCTCAGATCAGAGAGCGGAGCTGAGCAATATACTCCAATTCTGGTGTTGTGTTTTGCTTTTAAGCACAACTGCTAAATACACAGAAAACTCAAAAGAAATCGAAGTGGGTTTTCCGTAGAATATTTCTGCTATTTTTCAGCTGATAGTATTAATTCTTTGACTTATTTTTAACTTGTAAATCTCAAAAAAAACCCCACCAAACCCCAAACCATAACCACACCATGAAATTGTTGCTGCTTCGATGCAAAAGAGATTGGTTTTTAAAAGTTGCTGTATTTTCCCTGCCAGTTTTACCCATTTAAAACCATAGAATCATTTGGCTTGGAGATCTTGAAGATCATAGAGTCCAACCATTAATTAGCATAAATAAGAGATAAAATGAATATATAATGAAATACACATTGTATATATTGATTATATATTATAATATATATATTTTCAATGTGTACTTATTTAATTATAAAAATATAATAGATAATAGTAAAATAGCACATATTGCATTCTTTTTTGGTATGCTGACTATAGTCCTAATAGGTGTGCATTGGTTAAGATTCCCAGGAAATTTTGGGTCAGTTCAAACAACAGAGAAGAAATAGGGTCTAGGAGGGCTAAGGAAGGAGGAGAGCTGGGTTGTGCTCACAGCTCTAACAATGCTTTGCTGTGTGCAAATGTATGAGATTCACTCTAATATTCAGCATTAAACAGGTGCCTGCGCTGCCAAAATTAGCAGGGGAGGGGTCTCACCACAGCTAATTAATTGAGTTTGCAAAGCGTTTGGAGACCTTCAGATGGAAGGTGCTAAACAAAGTGAAAATTATCATTATTTCTGCTTAAGTGAAACCGCCAAGCAACGCTACTTCAATCATTCGCTGAGAATCCGGGTCCTTCTGCTGTTTGTAAGTCCACTGTAACCCAACTTAATTCCTGCAGATGTATTTGTTATTCAGGAGCATTCACTGGGTTGAATAATTTTCAGACGGAGTTTTTGGGAAACATGTTTGATTTGCCTATTCATGATCTGTTACTCCGGATGTGTGATGGGCTACACAAAGCAGCATGTTGCTGTTTCCGTTCACTGCCTGAATGGCAGAAAGTTTATTAGATGGAAGAATAATGAATAACCAATAATGAGTACTCTTGTTTTCATGTGAAAACAGATGAGCCTGTGAAAAGCAGTGTCTCCCCCCGCTTTCTTGCCAACAGATCCTCATTGACAATCATGTTTTCCAACAGAGTAAAAGCAAGCAGACTCTTGATGCAGCCAAATATCTGGTCATTCACAAACTCTGGTTTTACTGTCTTACCAGAATCACCTACATCTCTACCTGAAATAGGGAGGTGGCTGCTCTGGGGTTGACCTGTTGCTTTTATGAGGACAAAACAATTAAAAAATTAACATCTTTGTTTTTATGGTGTGTGTTAATCAGTCACATGGCACTTTGGGTTTTGTGATCTCTCCTGGGGCACCAGCAATTTCACCCTATGGTATAGGATAACTCCTGCTCCATGGGGGCTTCTCCAGAACATCTCATCTTGTCAAATCGTTTTGGTCTACGGGACTTCTGCAAGCCCGTATGTGCCACCTCTCCGCTCTGGTACAAACCTCAAATGCCTGACAGTGAGTCATACCAAAGTCTGATTGCATCAACCACCCCAAACTCACATCCCCCTGCAGCTCTGCTTCCTGCTGAAAGATGGAAAACTCAAATTTACACAGACCCACTTCCCCGTTTCACTTTTTGCTGACCGTGTGACTCCTGGTTGCATGTAATTATTTTGGTATGCTGGTGTTAATGATGTGTCCAGTTCACTTAGCCTGTTCATCAGTATTGCTGGTCATTTGCTGTTTCTTTGTTTCTTGCCTCCCAAAAGGTCACTACATCATCAGCAAAACCAAGCACAATTCATCCATTATTTATCAAGCCAGGTTTGCTGCTCACCTGTCCCTGATTTCAAGGCCACCCTCCGTCCTACATCTCAAACCTACACTCACCTTCCAGCCCATGCTTGTGCCATGGAACACCTACTGGCATAAATCATCTATTAAACAGAAATTGTGAACTGTAAAAGCAAAGCTTGTTGTGGTGCAGACAGGGATTTGGTATAATTTTAAACATCCTGCCTTTCTCAACCTCAGGCCCCCGGTCTCACTCCTCCTTTGCCTTGTATTGACTGAAAAATGATTTATAAGTAAATCTTTGCAATGAAAGACCTGCCTTGTAGTATTTGGCCTGAGCTGTGGTTTGCTTTAACCCTCCATCAGTGAGGGCTGCCTACATTTGTTACTTCCCCAGCCTAACCAGTTGCTGAGTGCTCCCCACAGCTTCCTGCAAGCAGCCCAGCTGTGTTACTGACATCTGCCTCTGGAGCAATATCATGGAATAGCATCCCTGAGGGAAACTCACAGATATTGTGAGATGCCCTGTGAAAAATCAGGGATGCTCATCACAACTCTGCCCCATCACCTTCCCAAAGTGAGTGCCCCCTGTGCCAGTGCTGCCCCTGTGTGACACACCTGCAGCCTCACAGGCTCCCAGAGAGGTTGGGGTACAGGCAGTGCATAATGTTATCAAGGCTTCATCTGCCTCCGGGGAGTCTTTTAAATCTCAGCCCCTGAGAAGAGCAATAACCTTCAAAAAAAACCACACGGGACTTATTACAAAAGGGAAACCCTAACCTACAAATAAAGGCAATAAAAGAGGCAGACCTCTGCATCTAAACAGCCTCAGAACAAGGGGAGATGTCCTGATGAGCTGCCAAGGGGTAAAGGCGATGTCAGCCTTGCCTGTCGTGGAGGAGGACAGTGGCTTTGCTGGGGAAGAGCCACTGAGCACTGCTGAGGTCACCCCAGGGCAGCTCAGCTCTCCTCTAACCCGCCCCTGGGGTTTGGCTGATGGCATTTATCATATCTATTGCTCAGACTGAAAGCCAAGCCAGAAGAAGGAACTGCACTCCGGCAGGAGGGAAGAGGGGAGGAGAGCAATGCCATAGCCACTCTCTGCTCCCCCCTATTTGTCCTGGTTATCAGACTGGAAAAGATCACCAATTACCCTCTTCCCAACCACCACAGCTCCTGCCAACAAAAGATGAAAAGCACATTTATTTCTCTTAAGTGAGATCTTTTTGTGACACATAAGGACCCTTGTATACATGACAATTACTTGTAAAAAATGTCTCTCTGTCTACAGCACATCTGTAAATGGATTTAAGCCCATATAAAGGATGTAAAAATGGCAATAACCGCCCCAGTGCAGCTCCCTGGAAGCTCTCAATGGTGTTTTTTTCACATATATAAAAGCCAACACAGAACAAAAAGGCCTGTCAGCAAAGACAGGTAGGCTCGCCTTTCCACACCTAACTAGGGAAACTTAATTTTATTTATTTTTATTGACAATTTCAACAACTATTTCTCAATCATAAAACTAAAAAGCACAGGCTCAGCTAGTCGGCCCATCATTTCTATTTAGCTTTTTATTTGTGCAAGGAACTCTTTGGAGATGCAATATCTTGTTTGCAGAGACACCCTAGTGGCAACACGACATTACTCAAACCACCAAATGAGGCTTGTGCGGACATTGGAGCCTTCTCCTCTGGCCCCTCCAGCAGTTAATGGATCTCACCCTGCAGCTTGGGGCTCCTCTGCTCCCCACATCTCCCCAGCCTCCCCCCACCGTTGCCACCAGCTCCTGGCTTTGACATTTAGGGACGATGAGCAAAGCTTCATTTAAAAACAAATGCTGTCATTGCCTAGCAGGTGATTATTGACCATTGCATCTTATTATTATTTTTACCATATACTTTTTAGAAGATGCCCCCCGCGGTTCTGCCTCGCTGACCGTCACAAACAACACCACAAGGCGCTGTGGGATTTGTCTGTGCCTGAATTACAGACACGACACAACATCCTTCCCTGGCCCAGGGGTTTCCAAGGGCCAGGTTTTCACAAGTAGTAAGGAGTCAAAGGATGCACTGAGGAATGAGAGGAACCCACTGGGATTTGCCAGCCAAGCAATCTGGCTCCCAGATCCCAGCTGAGTCCTTGGGAGTTGGGCACCGAACGCTCAAATCTATTGAATAACTCTGGCTTTGGGCACCGTGGTCTTGTTGCAAGGCCAGTGATGTGCTTGGTCCCTTGGACTCTCTGCAAGGCCAGTGACCTGTGTGGGGTGCAGCAGTGACCCCACTGCATGTGGTCAAGGGCACAAGGGTCCCTTCTTAATCTACACACAAAGAGCAGAGCAGAGGGGCTCCCTGTCCCAGGCCAAGCAGATCAAATCCTTTGACTCAGGTGTGGCCAGCTACCATCTATAATTTAAAAACTGGGACACGCAGGCTGGCAGGGATACATTGCTTTCGGGCAAGGCTTGTATTCACTTCCCAGAGCGAGTCCCTTTGGCCCCGGCAGATAATGAAATCAGTGTTATGCTACCTTGGCATCTGTGCCTTCACATGGAAGCGAGACAGACTCAGCTCCTATTTGCACTCTTACCCCAACAACAGCACAGGGTGTCAGGTGTCTGTGAGCTAAAGGCTTCCCTCTCTGTGGCACGATATTAAAAGCATATGCAATGAGACTGCACCTTCTGTTCACACTCTGTCAGTAATCCTGCGCAGGCAGGTTCGCTGTTAACCTTCCTAATGGAAAGTCTGTTCAATGGCTTGCTGGCTTTGCCTCAGTTCAGTATTATCTGCAAAGATGCAGACTGTTGATTTGTGGGCATCTTCTAAAGTGAGAGTTGCAGAGGCTCAAAAGGAATGATGCAGCCCGGAGCTGCAGAAGGAAGGTGATTTTTTTTGCCCAAACACAGGCCAAGTCAGTCACATATAATTCCTACAGAAGAAATAACTCGCTTTAGCTGGTTTGGGGAGAGGGGAAAAAAGAACTTGTCTCAGTGTAATTACAAATTTACTTCTTTCTCTTTCCTCTCTTGCCATCCCTGCCCCTCACCCCCTGATAAAATGAGGGTAAAAAGCCCTGCAAATGGCAATATCCAATATTCATTAGTGGCTTGTGAGAGAGACAGGGAGACACAACTCATTACTGGGTTCTTCACCTTTACCCTTGACAATGGTTATTTACATAATAACCTGACCCTTAGGTTACTCTTCATTAACAAACACATGTGCAAACATAGAAGCAGCTGGCTACAACTCATAAATATATATTGTTAACCTTGGCTTAGAAGACTTACTTTCACTTACTAAAGAAGAAAAAAAAAGAGAAAGGGAGACACTGTTTTGCATAGCCATTATGTTATAACCCCAGTAAATGGTACAATGAGCCAGAGGCTCAGCACAGAGCTGGTGTGCTTGAGCTTGCAGGACACGGCACGATGGCTAGGGTAGCTCTCCACACCTGCTCTCTGGTGGATTTGCAAACCAACCCATGGGTTATCCCTGTCTAGAACATCTTCCTCTGCCCTGTGGAGACTGTCCCAGTTGGGGGATAAAGCAGAGACCATTGGTACTGGGAGGGGAGTCACAGAAACACAAAATCAACTGGGTTGGAGAAGACTTCCAAGATCATCAAGTCCAACCCTTGATCCAACACCACCGTAGTTACCAGCCCATGGCACTCAGTGCCACATCCAGTCTCTTCTTAAAAACCTCCAGGGACAGTTAATCCACCCCCTCCCTGAGCAGCCCATTCCAAAGTCTGATCACTCTCTCTGTAAAAAATTTCTTCCTGATATCCAACCTAAACCTCCCCTGGCACAGTTTAGGACCGTGCCCTCTTGTCCTACTGCTGGTGACCTGGGAGAAGAGCCCAACCCCCACCTGGCTACACCCCCCTGTCAGGAGAGTGATGAGGTGTCCCCTGAGCCTCCTCTTCTCCAGGCTACACAACCTCAGCTCCCTCAGTGTCAGTTCATCCCTTACCATATTCTCAAACACAGACCCAATGACTTTTGTTCAGCTAGAAGCTTGTGTTTTCCAGTAAATACTTGAGTGGCCAAACATCAGACAGTCACCCACAGAAAGACAAGGCACCATCAACACCACGTATGGGGAGCAGCTTTCATTTTGGCCATGGCTTCATACACATCCAACCAGAGGGGGTCACACAACTTGTCCCTTTTCTAAATGGCCCTGGCTGCAAGCAGGTAGGCCTGGTGTTCAGGTTCTACCAGTAAGCCAAGAATCACTTTTATAAAAGTAGGTTTCTTGTTTGTTTTAAACAGTAGATGTTGCTCAAAGAACCACAGCTCACCATCCTGCACGTGAAAATGGTGCAGTAGTTTTGTAGGATCATGAATGTTCATCATCAGCTCCTGGCAGAGGCCATCTGGGATCCAACACAGAGATCTTCTGGGATACCACCACCATGAGCTCTCTGCAGATGCAGGATGGATTTCCTGGGCCCCAGTGGGATCACCCTGTGATTTAGCTCCTCTCAGCTATGATGGTTGCTCTCTTCAAGCCTTGTCCTGTCCCAGCCTAGATGGCAGGAGGCGCTTTGGAGGTTGTGAGCAAAGAAAACAGCAGCCACAGGTCTGCCTCAAGTTTGACATTTGAAAAACAAAGGAATTGCTTAATGAGAACTTAAATGAGGATAAGATGAAATCGAAACAGAACTCTGTTTACAGAGTACAAATGTTAATTGTGTTTACGTATTGAAAGCTGAAATTTGAAAAATCTCGCAAGAAAGCCAAACCCTGCTGTTCCAGGCAGTCTGTATTATCCAGCACAAATCACTCAGAAGCCTTTTTACCTATTCACTCGGTATTTCCAAACCAATTACTAGCTTACAGTTTGCAAAGCAGGCTGACACTTGGGGTTTCAGGCAGGGACTTCCTTCAGTCCCGCTACCAATCCAACTATGTTTTAATTTAGTGAAGAGGGAAAGCATATAATTTTTTAGCTCCAGGGAAGCCAGAGGCAATCACAAATATCCCTTGAGCTGAGTCAAATTCTTCAGTTTAAAGAAGCAGCCCATTCTATTGCAATAATTGGACTTTAGTGTCCCTTTCGTTTAAAGAAACAATAGCTGATCTGGAGAGCTGATGGCTTGGACACAGGGCACTTCACCTCTGGGACTCAAGTCACAGACCTGACTCTAATTGGATGAACCCAGAATAGCAAGTGCCTCACTTGCACAATAATAATAATAATAATAAAGCAGATCAACACACCGGGGACGCCCCCACAGCTGGGTGTTTGTTAGCATTCAGCATCTGGATGATGCTACACCAAGACAGATGTCAGAGAAATACAAACTTCAGGTTGATGAAGAAGAGGTGGATGAAGATTTGGAGTTTTGGGTAGGGCAAGACTGCCATGAGCAAGTCTGGACACTTTAAATCATACCCCTCTTAACCACTTAAACCCCTCTGCACCACTTCAGAGCTGAAAGGAAAACATCTCTAGGTGGAAGGATTGGCCAGGAGAGATATCCTTGGAGACTAAATGAGCAGATGGGATCTACTGTTCTACGAAAAGGCTGAGAATACTTATTAGAGCAGAAACTGGAGAAATTAAGCTTCTCACAATATCAGAGTGATAGCTGAGCTTCAGGGTGAAGGATTCATTGCAGCATCCCACCAAGAAATGGTGAGATGAGCCCCTCAACACCACCTCACCACACCTTCTGCAGAAGGGGGTTTGATTGCTCCATGAGCAATGATTAGAGAGGCCTCATCCCATCCCCACTGGTGCGCCGGGGAACGGGGAGTTGTAGCACCTTGGGAGGGGATGGCAGCTCTCCCCAGTGTGCACCAACAAACCACGCTTCCCCCTGCGCCCGGCAAATGTCAGCCCAATATTAGATATGGCAGTGGCACTTATAAATCCAAGTTAGAAAATGCCATCATGTATTTTTAATCCAATCGCCTCGTCACCGCATAATAAAATGAAAGGATTGCCGAGTTTGACTGACATTTGTAAGTAGCATGTGAAAGGGGCTAATAGAGGGAGAAAATTAACTGCATTTATCATCTTAACTACATTCATATTACACTCACGATCCAATTGTTTAAAAATTGGGCTTTTAGAGCAGGTCCTTTTGAAAGTTTAAGCATTCCAAACAACCGCGATTTATTCTCAGAACAAACATTACCTTAAAAAAGATTTATTCTGTAGCCTTCGTGAATTGTAAAAGGGGTGGACTTTGTTCCATGGCTTTCTGGTAAGTACAGTCAGCACCAAAGCCAGTCAAAACACAGGATTTGTGTTCTACACCGAGTGCTGATGTTGAGGAAAAAAAAGTGCAATTGGGACCTATTTAATGTTGGAAAAAACCCTACAAAATATTCCCTCTGAAACAGCCCTTCATTTAACAAAATTTTCGAAACATTCAAATTTTAAGGTGAGATTTCTTTACAAATTTTGTTTTACCATTTTTCTATTGTAATTTTAAATTGTTGCTTAGCATTCAAGTAGTTGCAGCAAGTGGTGTGTTTCAAGGACTTATTACAACCTAAGACTTGAAACCCTGTAGGATTGTTGCTTTTGAATCGCTCAGGTCATCTGTTTCTCAGCCCTGATTGAAATATATTATCTAATTCATAGCAATTCCTACTTGTGATGTAACGAAAACATAACTGAAAGGAAACAACATGAAAATACAGGAGAATGAAAGTACTTGCCAAACTTACCATAGTACAGCTGAACAAACCTGACCTAGAGATGCAGGTATTTTAAGTAGTACTAAGTATCACTATCCCATAAATGTCTAAACAATGAACAGACATTAACAAAATTCCTAGTTTTAGGCCATATGGTGATAACTCAGAGGTTGTTCAGTGCACTGCCATGACATAAATATATATTTAAAAGTTCTGTGGCTCTGTGGAAGTAATCACAAAGGGTCACCATTTTCTAAAAGAATGTTTTGTTTCACGTTATTTTTGCACACTATTTTCACCGAACACTGAAAGTGATATTTCTAAAAAAAATCCCATTTTTTAACTCTGATTTTTGATTATACCAAAACAACACAAACTTGAAATTAAGGAAAAAAGTTTCCCCGTGATTTATTGCTGGTGTTAGTGCAATGATCCTCCAGCCCATGTCAGGCTCCATGTGCAGTTGTAGGACCTGCAGCCCCACTCCAGCCCAGCCATAGCCCGAACTTAGAGAAAATCTCCCATTTCCACACAAAATTTCCACTTCTGGGGTCCTGCCTGCTGTTCTCCCACTTCCAGTCCCCGGGGCAGTTTCCTCCTCAATTAGTTTTTATCATTCCTTTTGATCCCAGGATGACCTGAGAATTTATTCTGCTGCTGAGATGTCTCCTCTCTGCACATTGGCAGCAAGAGACAGTGTCAGGAACCAAAGTTTCCCTGCCTGCTCTGCTAATATGAACTCCAGGGAGGTGGGGGTTGATGCTCTCTGGGAGCAAACCTGGCAGATCTGCAATTTCAATCAGCTGACAGTCAGATGCACCTTGACACAGATCCAGATGCTTGAGGACAGGTCATAGACTCTTCTGCAAAACTTTGGTGGTCTCACCAGTGCAATGACATCTGGGTGCCTGGAAACAAAGTGTTCCAGGAGATACATCGTGGCTGGGACAGAGTCACCCACACAGTCCTCTCCTTAGACATTGTGATGTTCACCTGCCTCCCCTCTGATGTCCGTCTCCTCTCTGATGTCCATCTCCTCTCTGATATCCGCCTCCCCTGTGATACTGTGAGTCTTCCACTCTCTCTACAGCCAGCACCCTCCTTGCTCACAGAGATGTGGAGCACAGGAATACACTAAAGGGTGTCAAGACAGTTTGGAGGAGGGTAAATCCTAAGAAACATTCAGGAAATAAGCCAGGAGGCTCAAGACCGAAGCTCTACAGGCACCATGAGATCTGCAGGTCCCTCGTCAGGCAGGATTGACCCTTCCTAGTGGAGAAGGTGGCAAAGAGCCACTTCATTCTCCTGCTCATTGCTGGCAGAAAACCAAATCCCAGAGGCAGACTGTTGCCTCTCTTCCCAGCCTGACCACCTTATCTCACCCAGCTGCCAAGGGGAAGGCTTCCCTTTACCTCCTCTCTCCACCCCTGTCCCAAACAGTGATTTTGCAGCTTTTCATTCACGCTTTGAGGGACGGCTCTGTTTTCTAATTAAGCTCTCGGCGCACACCCGGGCGATAGTGGAAGTGTGCAATTAGCCCTGAGTCATCGCTCGCATTCCTCTCCCTCCCAGCCGCGCCGTCCTCCAGCGATAGAGACGTCTCCGGCAAGGCAAAGCGTTTCAGACCGGCTTGCTGGGAGGAGTCACTGACCCACTCAGTAATTACTCATGCTAACAGCTTAACTAACATGCAAATTCCTCTGCTGACTGACAGGTAAACAGTGAGCTGGCCTGCCTGGGTCTGGGGGGAGCGGAGGGGGCGGAGTGACATAGATGTAAAAGCCTGTGTCAAATTCCAGATCTAACGTGGCTTCAAAGTGCGACATGATTCATTAGCCTTATTTCATGCCCAGGATAACAAAGTTGTGGTTGCTGTGTTAATTGAGGAGGGAGGAGCAGAAGGGACTTGCTGGCACAGCAGCTCCTGGGCCACCCTGCAGCACCCATGCTCCTGTCACAGGGATGTTTGGCACCTCAGCTGGCAGCTGGATGGGGGTTCTCTGGCTTTGAAGGAAAGGGACCACTCCATCTTCTGCTTTGTTGGATCCAAGCTACAGGTTGAAGAGGCTGGAAGATGCTCCAGGGGCTGCTTCTTCTCCAGCATCCTCCACTCCTCCCTGCAGCCAGGATCACTGCAGCTCCCATCAACAGCAACTGCTACTCTGCTGCTCAAGCAAGCTGCTTGAAAGCAGCAAAAACAGAAGGCTGGAGCAAAAATTTCCAACTCTTGTCATATCAGCCCTTGCAGTTCAGCTCCTTGTGTCCAGCAGTTCTCCCCTCACTCTCTCTTTTAACATTCCAGACACACTGGCCAGCCCCATGCTTGTAAAATTAGCCCAGCTCTGAGTTAGGCAGCACTAGGGCTTGTGGTGGAGGAGGTGGAAGGGAGGAAATTGCAAACCTGAATTTAAGTCATGTTTTGGAGTGATCTAACACAGCCACTAAGCCCAACAGTTCCCTCATTTCCTGCTCCTCGAAGAGTTTCTGCCCTGAGGTTTGTTGACACTGGCTCATGTCCAAGGACCTGAAGAAATTGTACAAATCCTCTTGTGCCCCCATGCAACACAACCTCTGAAGGCCAACAGGGTTGAGAAGGAGTCATGACAAGGGACAGCACTCTGATCAGCACCCCCAAAATGTGGGGGGAACCCAGAGCACAAGACCTCACACATCAATACCCAGCAGTGGTTCCTGACTGCCCAGCACCAGCTCAGGTCAGAGTAGGAGGATTTTATTATTGCTGACATTGTGCAGGGGATGGAGACAGCAGG
Organism: Corapipo altera; assembly: GCF_003945725.1. NCBI lineage: Eukaryota > Metazoa > Chordata > Aves > Passeriformes > Pipridae > Corapipo > Corapipo altera. The sequence goes on from NW_020884913.1 coordinate 7,141,447, forward strand.
GACTGGGTGCTGTGGAGCTGGGTGAGTGCAGTGACAGAGCCAAAGGCTGCTTCCCCCCAGGAGCCAACCCCAACTTTCCCACCCACACTGTGAGCTCAGGATTTGGCAGAGGAAAGAGAAAGGGCTGCACAGCTCAGTGCCCCATTGCCCAGCCCAGTGAGATCCTGAGCTCTCTGACAAACTCTGCAAATTGTTCAGTTGAGTTAAAAAAGGCAAAAACATCCAAGAGCAGGAGAGCACTAAAGCAATCCCAAACTTCACCTGCTGCCAGGAGGGGATAGGGGCACCCAAGCAGCAGCCACTGGGGTGGAGCCAGGCAAGGAGCGAGCATCCCCCCTCCAGGCTTTGGAGGAGCTCTCCAAAGGGATAGTGGGCTTGGAGGCTGCATGGCACTGCCACAACCATCAGCCTCCTCTGTCATCACTGGAGGGATTTAAAAGATGTATGGATGTGGCACCTGGGAACATGGGATAGTGGTGGGTTTGGCAGTGCTGAGTTAACAGCTGGACATGATCTTATGGGGCTTTTCCCACCTAAACTGATTCCATGATTCGCCAGTCCAGTGCCAGGAGGTCCCAACGCCGAGCTAGATCATCCCTCCCTCCATCCTTCTCTCTGTGTATTTATTTCTTTCAAGTGGCTGTCAAAAACCTCTGTCACATGCAGCAATTCGAGGGGGATGGGGAGTGAGCTGCCCCCCTCTCAAGGTTCCTTGCCTCAATCACCACCTTCATTTTAATTTTATTTATTTATTTATTTTGGTTCAAACCTCCGGCATCAGCGCTCTGCACAGAGCCTGCTTACAGCTCCAAAAAGCACCTCTATTATTCTCAGGCCACTTGGTAGCAGTTGCCATGGAGATCAAAAGCAAAATGGCATGCAAATCAACACGGCCCCGCGCTCGATAACAACGGGAAAAGGGCAGCAGGATAAAAAAAAAAAAAAGCCAACAAAAAACCAAAAAATCAACACAACCAAAAAAAACCCACTTGAAATGCTTCAATCTGCATTGCTGGTTCTGATTAGATCTAGAAGGCAGGAAAAATACCCTAATGGGTTACACCAAAGGACTCGAAAATACAACTGAGCTGTGGCCTGTGTGATGGTGTCAGTGTAGACCCCTCCATACACACACATGCCCACGCACACACACATATTAAAGTGGAGCAAATACTTTACGATGATAAATTTATGCAATAATTTTCCCCCCTCCCCTTTTTTTCCCATACTATCCGTACACAGCCACCTGGTTCCCGGTGTTTATCAGCAATCTGCGGCACTGCTGGATTGCAAACGAATCTCTTCCCAATTCCCAGCTCCCCCTTTCCCCCCTCTCCTCTCCGGGAATGGGTGACGCGCTGCGATTCCAAGCCATGCCACTGGGTGCTGGGTAGCCTTGCAAGGAGGAGCTGCCTCTGCAAGTGCACTTCTGCCCAGCTGGAAAGTTCACTGCCAGCAATTTCCCACTGCTCGGGAGCCTTTGGAAAACAAGCCCCACACAGCCCAAGCAAATGCACCAAATGTTAAAAACTAGCACCAACCGCCTGTTTTATTCACAACTTCTACCCTGAGGTGTTGCAAGCAGCAAGATAAATGCAGGGGTGTGAATGTCAGCATTCAGAAACCAGATTTTTGGGTGCCCTGGGGCTGGCTACCTTCTGATGTGGGCTATGGCATCCCCGGCAGCCCCTCACACTCTGCAGGACCCCAGCCCTGCCGCTGCACTGGGGGAGGATGCTCGTTTAACAAGCAGCTTGTCAGTATTTAGTTTTCTCCTCATTGTTATGGGCAAACTCGTGCCTTCACACAAATCAACCCTGCTTTGAAGACAGAATTACTCATTTTTCACAGGCCTGCCCACAGCATTACAACTACGCTACTTAGTGCCTCGGAAATATGAATGAATTTATTATGTGCCACAACAGGCAGTATTCACACTGCAGCCCTTATTTGTACAGAGAGAGAACAAAGACTTGGCAGAGAAAAGCATCAGGGATTTGGGATAAGGATACTTATTTTTTTCCCAGGTATGTAGTAGCATTAGACAGCAGTGCATGTGCCCAAGGGACATGTCCTGCCACCTTCATCCCCAAACCAGAGCCCAGCAATCCAAGCCAAATAAAAGGGAACACAAAACTGAGTGCCCATCAGTGAAGAGTTTGGACAAGGGACCTCAAATGTGTCATATGAATTCTGATTTTTCAAAGGCTTCAAACTTTGATTAGCCAACGCTTTTCTACAAAAGTCAGTTCCTGCTGTCTTCCAGGAACCTTTTCTAAAGAATTTTGGGGGTGTTTACGACAAAGGACCTCACAGACTGCTGGATGTGACCAAGCTCCAGCAAAGCAACTTGCTAAGGAAGGGCTTGATTCCTCCTATTTATCTGCAAGATTTGTCTTCTGGAAGAAAACAGTGCCAAGGAGAGGGAAGGATTATGGTCACATTAGATCCTAGAACAGAGACTGAAATTAAAACGAGAGGAGGTGCCCTTAACTCAAGGGAGAATTTCCACCTACAAAGTGCCATGGGCGCTTGTTGCCCAAGGGACAGAGTCACATTTCCTTTGAGTTGTCTAAACTTTCCCAAATACCATAAATTCTTGTTTTGTTTTAGCAAGCTCTTTATCAAATCCACATGCTCCTCTGGGCTGTGGAAACTATCCGGGGACAAGTCAAACATGGAAAAGTTGCTGCCTTGAAGGCTCGTTGTTCGATTGCCTTTTTTTTTCTTTTATTAATACTGTTTTTATTTAAAGTCAGACTCACTCCTAGTAGGATTCAGACTCAGGCTCTTTCAAACTCTTCTTCCATCCTGCCTTTGGGCTGTTCATTTTCAGGCTGTTCAAGCTTTTACAGCAAGGCACAAGTTTTTTCCAAGCAGCAAGTTTAGCTGAGAACACCTGAACTGAGCAATTCAGAACTGCTTGTTTCTAATGCAAAAATCGCTTTTGTCTTCCTTACAGGAGCCAGATAACTTCTCTCTTCAGTGTTAAAACCCAATTATATTTAATAGAATCACAAAAAGGTTTGGTTAGAAGGGACCTTCAAGATCATCTTGTTCCACCCCCCCTGCCATGGGCAGGGACACTTTCCACTAGACCAGGTTGCTCCAAGCCCTGTCCAAGCTGGCCTTAAACACTTCCAGGAAAAGTATTTCTGGGGAAAAGCTTATAACCTTAGTCATGCTTTCCTCCACTTTGAAGTGCCCCAGTGCCATGAAGCTCTGCCACATCCCAGGTCCATGTACAGCTTTGCCTCCTTGCACCACCCACCCAAGACCCATCCCACCTCCTCAAGGGCATTTTTAAATCCAGGCTAAGCCTGCATTTGCCACTGCCTTTGCATTACTGAAGGAGCTAATTGGGAACCATCTCCTTTGGCTCCCCAGCCCCTTGCTGAAGCGCAGCAGCGTGTGGAACGCACACCTTCCTAATTACGTTTATTCACAGAAATCAAAAGGAGAGGGAAGCAGTTGAGTAAAGGTCACATTAATAATACAGGCTGAAAGAAAGTCTGTGGGTATATATTTTTCATTAGAGACACATTTGACTGAAGGGGATGGTTCATTTTTGGAGTGACAGTGTTTCTTTGAGAAGCCATCAATACCGTCAGAGAAATTCAGCTATTTTTCTTGTCACAGCTTGCTGTCTGATGGAAACTTGCTTCTTTACCAAGAAATGTCAATACCACTGTATGCACTCAAGCTTCTTACATGGCCAAGGTATGAGAGAAGAGGAATTTCTGCCTCCATCACAGCTATAAAATTTATGCCAGCCTCTACTTCTGCATCCAGTGGGAACTCCTTCAACATCCCATACCCAGCCCCAGTGTGCCCAGGGCTGCTGTAGCTCCAGCAAGAGCCTTCAGTGGATAACACTACCACTTTGCTGGATCACTGACATCAAAATAATCACCTGAGGATAGCCTTTCAATACATCATACCCACACCCAAGCATCAGAACCTTCAACTTTGTTGTCACCTTCGAGACCAACCAGCCCTGTAAACCAACCTCGCCACAACGTACCCAGAGCTCCAGGTGAACTGGGGTACAAAAGGGCCCAGCAGCTCCATTTTTGTAAGCACAAAACGGCAAGAAGATGAGATTTAAGAACCTATTTATTGGATTTGGATGGCTGATAATGCCGATAGAAATGCAGTGACCAGCTCAGCAACATCCCATCCAAATCCCCTGTGCCACACATTGAGTTTTCCCAGGCATCTCAAACATGCAGCTCCCTCAATATCTTGTTTTGCTGTTTATTCTCGTTTTTCCCAAAGCACTTTTTCTTCAAGCCCACCACACAGCACTCCTCAGGACCAGTTCAAAGCTGGGTGACCCTGAACTGGTGGGGAGGTGCCCAAGCATCACAAGAGGTGCCAAAAAGCTTCTGGGAGCTGCTTAACGCAGCAGCTCCTGCAGGCAGGCTGCTCTGCCACAGCTGTCTGAATAATACGTTTGCCAATTAAGTTAATATACTCAAATCCCTCCTATCCACCAGAAAGGGCAGAGCAAATCCAGGTGAGAGAGAGAGTGGAGTCTTACAAGTCTCCTATGTATCACACGGCAGAAGGACAAAGGAATAGGAAAAGAACACATGAGAAAAAAATGTGAAATCCACTATTAATTATCACGAGGTATCAGGGGGCTCGTTTATACCTTGACCTGCTGCTCTGCAAGGAGGGCTGGGGCAGGTACATCCAGGAGTGGGTGCATGTTATGGTTCCCTGTAAGGAACTTCTGGGAACTGCTCTGCATTCCCAGATTCTCTGGATGAGACACAGCTAAAATTCCCCCATAGACCCACCTGACCCTGCTGGGGCCTAAGGAGCTGAGCTCCCCAGCTTGGGTGCTTGGCTGGAGGCTGTGGGCATGAAGCCAGTCTTTAGGGGTAAAAGTTGTTCCTGAAGCCCCCCAAAAGGGAACTGCTAGAGAGAAACTAGCCCCTAGAGTAAAATATTTCAGAATGGAGGCGTAGCTGATGTAACTAAATCCTTTGCTTTTTCCAGCTACATCTGTTAGTCTAAAAACCAAAAAAAAACTCAATAAACCAAAACAAAACTGAAAAAGCAGTTAAAAAAAAAAAAAAAGGGAAAAATTGTACTTGTTCTTATATACCATGCCTCTGTCACAGGCTGTGTTGGGTTTGGGTGACACCTCCAGACTCCACTGAGGCAGCTCCAAGAGCCTCTTTCTTCTCATGAGTGTTCTCCATGCCCAAGGCTGTGTGTGGGTGGCTGGGGTTCCCACCACAACTGGTTTTAGCACAGGGTGGTGATGTTCCTGCTGTCCTCCAGTGAAGGAGGCAACATCTTTCTGGAACTACTTGGTGAGAAGCCACTGAGGGGGAGCAGCTGCCTGGGGACACCTGGTGCCGTTCACTGCCCTGCAGAGACAGGGACCTCCCTTGGGTGGACAAATAAGAGCTGTACAAACATGACCCACCTGCAGAGAAAGGCTGAATGAGCTGGATTTTGGTCTGCAAGAGGCTGAGAGGGGATGGAATAATCCAGGCTCTATAATGAAGCCAGCAGGCAATTGTTTCCTGTGTCCTTAGGGGCATCACAAAGCCATCAGCTTAATTTGCAGGAAGGACTTAAAGGAATTAAAATATATATATAGTACAGATTTTCACCTATATATTAAATATATATGTACTTAGTGTCTTTTCACCTGTATATATTAACTGTATAATTAATAAACATAAAGTACTTTAATACCTCTGTATGAATAATAAATACATTTTGTAAATGTATAATTAATGCACCTTCACGTGCATGTACATGTACATATAAAGGAAACCCCTTTCTGTCTGGTTGCTCTGACTAAGTCCCAGAACCTGCTGTGGGTGGGAACTGTGGGATTTGCTGCTTTGAAGGTTTTTAAGAGCAGGTGGGACAAGAGCCTCTCTTGAGAAGCATCTCTGAAGGACCAGTTTTCTGCTTATGCAAAGTGCAGAGCTCTGCCCCATCCCAGCTTGCAGTCCAGATTTCCTTTTTTTAATTTAAAAGTTGTTCTTAAAAGAAAAAAAAAAGCAAAACACTTCAGCAGAGGGTAGCGGTGCCAAGTGCCATCTGCAACTGGGCAGGGCAAACACCCACCTCGGGTATAATGGGGAAAGAAACAGTGACCCAGGGAGACCTCAGAGACCACATCAGGGGGAAAAAGTTCTCCTGGAGAGGGCCTTTTGTCAAGGGCAGGTAGGGATAAGATAAGGGGTGATGGCTTCACACTGACAGAGGGAAGGATTTTGCATATTAGGAAGAAATTCTTCCCTGTGAGGGCAGTGAGGCCCTGGCACAGGTTCCCCAAGAGAAGCTGTGGCTGCTCCATCCCTGGAAGCGTCCAGGGTCAGGTTGGACAGGGCTTGGAGCAACTTGGGGTAGTGGAAGGTGTCCCTGAAGGGGGAGTCGAGATGAGCTTTAAGGTCCCTCCCAACCTAAACCACCTATGATTCTATGAGCCATGGCTGTGGAGCAGCACTGGACACATTCCCTTCCCCAGGCTTCTCTGCAGGGCGAGGAGGAGGAAAATAAGGATGCTGGGGAGATACAACTTTACATCCCTCCAAAGCAGGACCCAGTCCAGCCACAGGGCAGGGAAGAGACCAGTGACAGATGCACCAACAGGGAAGGGATCACCAGCAGCCACTGAACCCCAAGCAGAGAATACTTTGTGGACAGGAGTGGGACCAGGTATGGGCTGGGAGCAGAGAGAAGTGCTGCCCTGGACTGGAATGACCCTGTAGTCCCAAGAAGGGTAGAGGGAAGTGAGAGGCAGCACCTCTGCTTCAGAGTAAAACTAATCTGCCTCCCTTCCTAAACCACGGGCAAAGGACCTACTGAAGACTGTCAGTGGCTGATGGGTGACTAAAATAGAGAACAAGATACAGTAAATAATGGCAGCAAAACACTTCCACACGGGGACGGGGTGGTGGAAATTTCAGTAAAATATCTGCAACTTATTGGAAAACTGAAGTGAAATGAATCAGGAGGATGGTTAAAGCATGGGACTCATACATAACAGCAGAAGGTCTCCTATTTATCAAGAGATGTGACCGATTTGCTGCATGAAACAGGGACATCTGTCAACCCTATGAGCTGCAATTAGCTGCTACTCTGCTACCCAAAAGAGGTCACTAAAACCTACAGGTTCTCCCTTCCCAGTGCAAAAACTCCCGGGCTCCACATTTCCATTAAGAGCAATTGCAAGTTTGGTCTTCAACATGATTGAATGATCTGGAGGAGCGATGGTCTTCGTGGGTCCTGCAATTTGTCTTGTGGAATACCAATTACAGTCATTTTAGAAACATGACACAGTCCCAGCAGCTCAAGGATGCCAGGTTCTGCCTGAGGGGTCTGTGCTGGGCACTGGGGGGTGTGCAAGACTAGCGGCAGATTTTTTTAATTTACCTTTTATTAATTAGTCTTAAGGCTTGTGGCACAACTATAGAGAGCAGGTGCTGTGGGAGGCTCTGTGCACAGCTCTAACCCATCCCCTGTGCTGGCCATAGATCCTCCTGCCCCAGCATGTCTCTGACCTCTGGGGATATCCCATGTCATCCCAGGTCCCATCCCTGGCTTTGCAACTGAAACAGCATCTGGAGCTTTATTTTCTGATCACACATTGAGGTCCCTTTTCCTCAGTATCACAGATAGCTTCTGCGCCACAACCTGAGAGCAAATCTCTGACAAATAATTCACAGGAGGGGTTTCACTTCTGCTTGGGAGCAGCCTGCAAACCGCAGCTTTCTCAAGCTGAGCTAAATTTCCCCCCTAATAAATTATGCAAATATTTCACAGCCTGGCAGCAGTTCACAAACTACATGTTGCAGCATTCTGAGTGTACACAGGGGCCCCGAGATGTTTCCCTGCCTGACACCCAGGAGCTGCTTTCCTGTGCTGGTATTTGTGATCAGACTTTGCCCCTCACTTCCTGCAGATGTTCTGAAGGAGCAGAGGACTTTCGCTGCCTCCCTGCACAAAGCTGGTGGGGAGAATTATCAGCAAGGGGACCTCAAAGGGACCCAAAAACAGGCAAAGGGAATTCTTTCCTGTTTTGAACTGCTAATTCATCAAATCCCAGAATGGTTTGGGTTGGAAAGGAACTTTAAAGGCCATCTAGTTGAACTCCCTGCCATGGGCAGAGACATCTTCACTAGACCAAGTTGCTTCAAGCACTGTCCAACTTGGACTTGAACACTTCCAAGGATGGGGCAGCCACAGCTTCTCTGGGAAACCTGTGCCAGGGCCTCACCACCCTCACAGGGAAGAATTGTTTTTCTCTGCTCCTTTCTTTCTCATCATGTTTTCCTGCCTTTTGCTCCTTGTGGATGGACATTGGATTCCTGCCCCACGTGCAGATGGGACTGCATCATCTCCTTCCCCCTCTCTTTTTCAGGTTACCCAAAAATCATCCTTACTCTTTACCTGCCTTCATCAGGAGTCTCCTACTGCAGCATTAGGATGCTCCTAATTGCAGCAGGGGATGAAGTCATGAGAACACCACAGAGGGAGGGGAAAGAGATGGGAGACAAACAGGGCTCTCAGCTCCTGTGCTGCATCAGGTGGTGCAAACAGATGCGCTGGGGCTGCTGCAGAGCCTGTCCCCTCCTCCCACTCACATCAACCCAGCCTGTGTCTGCACCACCTTTTAAAAGCAGCTCTCGCTCACTCACCACAAATCTTCACAGCACACATCAGTTATATCAAATTAATTCAATTGAATTAATAACAGTAATTAATTCATGCATATTAGCATAACATCATGCATCATAGATGGAGGCTAATAAATGCAATACTGATTTTCTTAATCGACTTCTTCAGCTGCCATGTGTCTTAGTCAAAGGGAAGCTGTGGGGTCTTCCCCTCTTTTCCATATGCAGACAAGAGAAAAAAAACCAACCAACGAACCACCTTAGAGACCCAAAAGTATTTCTGATTCAGACTGTACTTCTGCAACAACAACAGAAGCGAGCACTGGGTTTGTGCTCTCAATTCCCTGCAACCCAGCCAGGTCACAGGCTGCAGTGTGGGGCTATTTAAAGGTCATCCTGGAAGTGTAAGGCTCTGTAACAGACACTGCCCCAAAAGCAGGGAAAGGAGCAACAGTGGCCAACGACCACTGTAATAATCATATATCTGAATATTATTTTCTCCCCTCACACATGGTTATTAAGAGACGATGCAGGTCTTAAAGCTAGAACCTTTTGCTCTGGGAAAATTATATGTGACACTTTACATACGGATTAGATAATTAATGTATGTCCTGATTTCTTCCACCATAACATAAAAAGGGCGAGAGCAGCGCTATAATTCCAGATAATTAAAGAGTGATGGAGTTACAGTGGCCTCCACGGTGGTGGGAGTTCTGCCTGCTGTCATTAGCATGGGAGAAGCCCTCTCTATTCTTCACACCCTGCTGCAGGCTGTGCCCTCCTCCCCAGAGGCCATCCAGCCATGGCCCTTACTGTCCCTGGCCACCAAACCCCGCCCTGTCCCTCTCCTGCCATTTGAAGATGCTGGGAGGAGACAGGACCCTGAACTCACAGAAACCAAACTGCAAAAACACGCTCCAAGAAACCACTGAGCAGGTTTGTGCTTCAGCAGATGAGCCCATCCCCGTGGAGTCTGGGCAGCTCTGCACTGCTGGGCATGTGGGGCTCAGACTGAGGGCAGCCAGTTGTGGCAGACACACTGAGCCACGTTGGCACTGCTTCCAAACCTCGGGTGTGCCCAGCGAAGAGCTCTGCAAGTTCATCTCCTGCTAAAGGAGCAGAGGGCATCAGGAAGGACAAGCACAAACCCGGGCTTGCTACATCAACTGAATGAGTGTTACACCAGTGCTAAAGTGAAGTGTAACCTCCCCAAAATGGACTAACAAGCAGTCCTGTGGGGACCCTGGTCTGGCAGAGGGCAGGTGTCACCCACATCCCTTGGTGGGGCTGCAGGACCCAGCACACCTGCACTGGCACTGGGGTTCAAGTGTGTCTATGGCACTGGGGGACAGAGACTTTAGAGACAGCAAAACAGGGCACATTCCTGCCAGCAGCAATACGTGCCTCATGCTTGCACCGAGCCGAATTTGCATGAAGCCCAAACTAGTTTTTTCCAGCGAGGTAGGCGAGACGCACTCATTTAATGTAAAGAAAATGCACGTCGGTGCATGGGGACAGAGTATCTTTTGAAATCCCTGCAGGACCTCCCTGCCTGCTGTGATCAAACATTAAAATCTAGAGCTGTCACTAAGCAAAACAAACACAAACTGTCTGTGCTTTCATCTGCACAGCATCCTGCATCCTGCCCCGCCGACGTGCCCCCGCTGCAGGGGGACCACGCCAGGCTGGGGGGAGAGCAACAGCATCCAAGGCTCTCCACAGTGTACCAGGTGTTTCTCTGCTTGATCTTTTAGCAGGAAACTGCCGGCCTGGTTTTAGCTTGGTGCAGCCTTTGGTGTGTCCCTGCCCCAGGTGGGTGCAGCCCTTGTTTCCTGCTGTCCCCAAGGAGTGAGCAAATAGAAGCAACTAAGGGAGCAAGACAGGCTGAGAGGTGTGGGCACTCAGGGCAGTGTCCCCCTGCACTTGTCACATCTGTGTGTGTCAAACCTCCCTCTTCCTGTGCAGCTGAACTCTGTTCCCAGAATAAAACAAAACAAAAAAACCAGGGGGAGGAGAAAAAAAAAAAAAAAGCACCCACCCCAACTGCAGAGCTTTCAGACAGGCTCCTCTCATTAACTGGGGCTTGAGCACGAACGTGCTGAGGAGTGGAAAGCGCGGGCTGCAGGTGAATAATTTCCTCTTTCGGGCTCCTCGCTCCATCTCTCCGCGTCTCCCGCTGCAGCCTTTGTTTACCCGCGCGGCTGCTCCTCCATCACATCACTCAGCGCGTCTCAAGTGCTCGCTGCTCTCTCTCCCTGCTCCCCGGCATCTTGGCAATCTCGTATTTAAAACACTAATAATAATCAAGACGTGCTATTTTTCCTCCTCCTACAGGATCTCCTACGGCTGTGAAGGTCTCAAACGTTTGACCGCGAGCCTGATAAATGCTTGCCTTCAGCGATGCACTTTCTTGTACCACCTTTGAAATATGTATGCACATGTTATGCAGTGTGGATGCATATCAATGCCACATCTACCTTTGCATATTAAATCATCGCCACATCTTCCCTGGCAGTAAAATATGCAGAGCATATGCTAAAGACAGCATCTTCCCTGCCTAAGCACAGCAGCCCTCCCCCTGTGCACTCCCTCCCCCCCCCCAGCACAGGCTCTGATCCCAGGTATTTCAGCCCCTCTCTTTTGTTCTTCTCCTAGGAGAGGTATTTATTTTTATTTCCTCCCCCCACATTGCTTTCATGGTTGTAAGGACTTCTGTTACTGCCTGCTTACAAATATATTCCAGCTAGAGCTGTATCCTAACTTCTCTCCCCCATCAGAGGGAAGGCAAATAAGAGAGAATATGGAAAACCACCTGAAACAACAAGCCAGCAGGAGCATGGGATTGCCTTCCCTGTATTTACCCTCTCTCATTACACAATCCTGCAGAGGCAATCAGGGATTTCAGAGGAACCTGAAGTCCTGCCATTACTGCTGCCCCATCTTGTGTTTTTACACCTGAGCAGTCAAACCTGGCTGACATCAGATTTGAGTCACAAAAAAGGGAATGAGGTGTTTCTGATGGAGGGTGGGAATATTTGCTTTGATGATCACTGGGATAAAAGCCAGAAATAAGAATGATCTTTTTTTTTGGGGCATAAACCAGCTGCTAGGTGCTGGGGTTAGGCAGAAACCTCTTGTCAAGATCTGCTCCTTGGAAGGAGCCTTGGTCCTGCTCTTGGCAGCTGTGGGTTTGTGATACACAGAGACTCCAGAGCCTCTCCCAGTACAGGGCTTCCCATTCTACTGGTTTAATAAAAATGCTAAAATTTACAATAAGGTTACCCAAATTCATACACAAAACATGTGCTCACCTCCTGTTTGGAGTAACAGTGGTGGTTTGCCCAAAATAATCCCTTGGGCACCTAGATAATTGTACATAGGGGAGTCAGACCTGGAAGTAGGAAATATGCACACACCATGGAAGCAAATGGGGCGAGTGGCTGCTGGAATATTACAGGTGTATTAAAACAAATTATTGTTATTATTAATAACAGTAATAGCCCAGGCACCCAAACCAACAAATCCTCCAGCCCATGCCCTGTCAGTCCCTGGGGCCAGGCAGGCAGCCAGCTGTCATCACTCTGTTCTCACCAAAGCTCTCTGGGGTCATGGAGCAGTGGCAGAAGGACCAGCTGCCCTGCACCACACCCATCTCTGCAAACCCTCCTCTACTTTCCTCTCTCAGTAAACTAGGCCAAGGTTTCACATTCTCCTGTCACACTGGTGATGCTGTTCCATCCTACAGCAGGGCTGGCTGATTTTCAACCCTCCTGCTTTCTCGCCTGCTAATTTTCCTCTCCTACCTGTGGGTTTCTGTGCTTCTCTGGCATTCCTCTTCCAGACTAACTTGTCTCTCTCCTCCTCCCCCCACCTTTCACTCACCCTAATTTTGCAGACTTCAGAAAAGAAGTGAGGAAAGCTGTCACTGTTAAAGGGGGCTCTAATAGAGCAGAACAGCACGAGCCCTTTTGTTTCTCTACAAGATGTCAAAAGGAGAAGGATTAGTGAGAACCATTTTCTCCTCATCTCTCAGGTGACTGCTTTCTCCTGTGGGTACTGATCCACTCACCTTTCCCTGCTCTCCAGCAAAAGCCCCTGGACCACACCTGCAGGGACACCCTGAACCAGCTCCATCAACCCAGAAAGGAGAGGGGGCATCATGCTCTGTGGTCCCACCTCTCATCCCCATCATGCAGAGCAACATTGGAGCGATGAGCTGTGCAAGGCATCAGCCTCTCCAACAGCTGCTGGATCAACCCTCATCCTATACTACTAATATTCTCCCTAAATCAAAAACAGGATGTGATACATGGGCCAAGAGGGGCTATTTGGTATAAGGGCTCCCTCCTGGCTGTCACCACTGTAATTTTCCAGGAAGAGAGGGACCAGGCTGGTTATGTCACTGTGTCACCAGGCTCATTTCTACCCACAGCTGCCTTTTTTTCAATTACCACCTGCCCCAGGTCAAAAAGAGCTTGACCCCTTTCACCCAGAGAGAACTACTCTGCTTTGGCCTGTGGCAGATGAACAAATCCTTCAGCACAGATTAACAGCATAGGAAGCACTTTCTCACCTGTTCTTCTCTAGAAAGCAAAGTCCTGTTAAAGTCTTTCAAGAGATCAATTAACACCCAGAAGGGCTCAAGCCTGAAGCCCTCAAGTTCTCCAATGGCACTACTTGTCCTACAGAAACCACAATATGAAATGAAATCTCCCTGACATCCACCTGGAGCCTCAATCCTCAGCTCTGGCACAACTCAGATCAACCAGCGCAGGACTTGGAGCTTCTGGAGTGAGTCCAGAGGAGTCCATGAAGATACTCTGGGGGCTGGAGCATCTCTGCTCTGGAGACAGGCTGGGAGAGCTGGAGTTGTTCAGCCTGGAGAGGAGAAGGCTATAGGGTGACCTTAGAGCCCCTCCAGTGCCTAAAGGGGATCTGAGAGAGCTGGAGAGGGACTGTGGACAAGGGATGGAGGGACAGGACAAGTGGGGATGGCTCTAACTGGAAGAAGGAAGAGTTAGATTGGCTATTAGGAAGAAATTCTTCCCTAGGAGGGTGGAGAGGCCCTGGCACAGGTTGCCCAGGGAAGTTGTGGATGCCCCATCCCAGGAAGTGTCCAATGCCAGGTTGGACAGGGCTTGGAGCAACCTGGGCTAGTGGAAGGTGTCCCTGCCCATGGCAGAGGGTTGGAATGAGGTGATCTTTAGGGTCTTTTCCAACCCAACCCACTCTGTGATTCCATGACCCTCAATGTTGCTCACCAAGCCAGGTGTCCCCGAGCTGTGGGGTCATTACCAGGCTCATGGCAGATGATGGTGATGTCAAGCTGAACCAAGGCCAGGAAAAATACAAGTAGGTACATTTTAAAGCCAAGGTGTGATGCCATCTTTTAATTTGCTGGAACTTCACCACACACAGCTAACTGGAGTACCCTGGTGTGCTTGAGAGCAGCAACAGCCTACTGACAGCTGACTTTTGGCTCCATCAAGGACAGGGCAACCATCAGCTAAATCCGAGCTGCTGGCACAGAGCTTCAGAAAATCAAGTCTAGGGACTGGCAGAGATGAGAAACAGACTCTTCACAGCACTGCTGCTAAAATTTTGGGAGGACATGAGCCAACTGCATACATCTGTGCCTCTTTAGAGGGGAATAAATTAAGAATAATTATAGAAGAAAACACAAGTAATTGAAAGTGGAAAATCTCTGCCAGTGTGGCCAGTGATCATCATCTCCTGTGACACCACGAGGATGATGATCACACAGAGGGCTCTCCCTTGGCACAGGATGGGCCATGAGAGCAGTATTTTCGCCTGAGCATCACCTGCACAGCCAGGACTGTCCTGCTGCAGCAGCAGATCATGACCTGTGGCATGTGAGGGTGCTCTGTGTAATCCCACGGTGGGTTCCATCCCTCTCCTGCCTGTTGCTGTAGCTCTCTGCAGCCAGGTCTGCCTGCCCTCACTCCCCAACCACCCTGCAAGGTCTGTGCATCAGATTTGTGCCTGTTTCACGGGGAGAGAGATTTTTCATTAGCTCTGGTGTTCCTCTCCATCTTTCAGGATGAATCATGGCTAGTTTAAGCACACAGCAAAGATTTATGCAGTAATAGATGTGGGGAATAGCTGTGGCTCCGGGGTCTCAGAACAATAATACATAATTCAGAAATTAATACAGGGTAGCAAAGACAATGGGGTTTGAAACGAACATTATCGGCCACAGCAAAAGGAAAACTCCACAGGCTCATCGTGTGCAGATGCTTCCACGATCCACACACCCAATTATAACTTTAGCTCTTACAAAGGGAACTGACTTAAACCATTAAATCTTTATTATTTTTTTTCCCCGTGGTGGGAGGGGGAGTGGGAGTGCAGATTCCTTAAAGATAGAGAGTTTAAATTAAGCTTTAAAACTGTGACTGAGCAAGATTTAATACTGACAATTAGCCTGGACAAACAGTTAATCGTCCTGCAGGCATAATTTATATATTCTCTGTGCAACAGGGAGAGAATGTCAGCACATTGCACTGCAAATTAGTGCAATAAAAGAATCTCATAACCTCTAACAGCTCGGCTGTCTGAGAAAGAGAGATCATTCCTCTGCTCCCCATGCTGTTGCCTAGCCACACTCACATCACCCTGGGCTGCTGCTCTTGCCTGTTAGACCTTATTTTCCAACTCTACCCCACTGCCTGGACCTTCCTGCCAGGTGGAGAGCTCTGCCAGATCCCCTGGGATGAGCCAGGTTGGATGTTTGGCGAGAAGAAGGTAAAAATATAAAAAAGCATCTTACAGGACATGGTGGTAATTCCAGTCCTGAATTAGAAAAGCAATTAAACACATGCCTAAGAGTGAGGATGGGCCTGGGCAGCAGTTTGGGGCTTGGCTGAGCAGAGCCAGGCTAAGCCCTGCTCAAAAACTGTCAGCTTTCCATGGTGGGCATCAGCCAGCTTGAATGTGAGCTGGGGTGGTGGTGAGGAGCTTGTGTTCTTCCAGGTCAGGTATTTCAGATAAAATACACAATTGAGACCAACCAACAGCACAACATCTTTTTCCAAAAAAACACTGCCAGCATTTAGGCCGTTGTGATGAGCAATAAAACCCCCCCATAATGGTCTTTCTGGATATTTTTATTTGGTAAGGACACAAGGCTTGGAACACTTTTTAGCAGACCATGGCTGTTTCTCAGTCTTTATAGTCTCATGTTAAATCCCCTTTAGAGAAAGTTAAATATTCACTCAATTTTCCCTGTAAGTCCAATGGCTATCGCTGCAACCCATATGTCATATCACAACAGAAAGAAAGCAGGAACTCATAATGAAGAAGAAAAGAAAAAAACCCTTTTAACAATATAGTCCATATCCGATATTATTATTTCAAGAGTATTATTTCAGTGGAGGCTTTCATAATGACTTACTGACCTAAACTATTAAAAACCATCCCCATGTCTGCAGTGGAACAGATGAAGTACTCCAGAAATAGCTACAATTCAGTGATACATACATTATACACTCTGCAAATTTGTTGAGGAACTTTCATAAGAGGGCTATAGAAAATTAAATTAATTTTTAATAAAAATCAGCAATATCTTTTCCCTCATCTCCTCCTAATACCATACAGGTAGCCTGTGCTGCTCTATTCTTCCACACAGAATTCTTTTCCCTGCTAAAATTCTTTTGCCTTTCTGTGCTAAAGGAGCCTGTGGGAGGCTGCTGTATGTAAAGAATTTGTTTTAAGAAAGGCAAAATGTTAGATCCCTCAAAATCAGCTACTAACCAGTGGGAGACACTGAGATATTGGAAAAAGAAAATAAAAAATCTTGTCTTATTCAAGAATATCTTTATTTCCCGTGAAATTAAATTTGCATTTCTTTTGGGGTAAAAAAGAAAAAGAAAGCGGGGAATTAAAGTCCAGGGAAAGCTAGTGCAGGGATAAAATATAAAAACTCTACTGGGATTACCAGCTCTTAGGCACAGCAGGAAACTCAATACAGATTTACTTAAAATAGGTTAACAAGGCAGTTTGCCATCATCTTCTTTTAGCACTAGAGGACTCTGCTTTCGAAGGACACAATTAAAGAAGGAAGGATCAGGACTCGGCCGTGCATTTCCAACTCCGGCATTTCCTTCTGCTGCAGTTGGAGCAAATAATGTCTTTCAGCTTCATTTCAGCTCTCAAAGACGTGGAGATAACAGACAAGTGGGGCAAACCTGCACAGGCCTGTGCTCCACACTCATCAGAGATCTGGTCCAGCATCTACCTGCCTCCTAAAGACCTGAGGATGCTTATATGGGACCCACATACAAATACAGACCACAGTCCTCACCACAGGTTTCAAATCCAGACACTTTCTCATCCCTCAGTTATCTCTCAGTGCCAAGCTGCTCAATACTCAACATCACCAGTTATCTACCAATGTCCTCCCAGAGAAAACTTTTGGGGAGGCAAATAAATGATTCAGACTGATCACCAGGCAGCAGGACATGTTAGAAGTACAAAAGCACCAACGCTGCCTTCCCTGCAGATTTACACTCTATGACATCTGTTCCGTGCAAGACAACCTGTTTGCATAAAATGCTCAAAACACAACAGGTTTCCAGTGCCATTTCTCTAAAGACTTACCCTAAAGCACTGACATCAGGTCTTTGTGATGAAGACTTGTTGATACCAACATTTGTTTGCATTTGATTGAATCTTTGGCCTCCCAGCAAATGAAAACACCAAATATTTTTCAGAAATATATATTACATGGCTTGGTAAGGTCACTTGCTTCCTCCCCCCAGCTCAGCCACCCTCCTCCCTGGGATCACAGGCTTCTCCATTGGCAGGGCAGGCTCAATCCTCATGGGCAGGCAGAGCCCTGCCTGGCAGCCTGGCCACAGCACTGCCTTCCTCTTGCCCATGCCAGGGCACACTGGGCAAGGAGAAGTCCCCAAAACAGCCCTGATGTCTTGCAATAAGGGGAATACAGGAGGATATGGAGTCTTTCAGTGTCTCTGCTGCTGGAGTGTGGGAGGGAGCAGCTGAGTTCAGGAATGTCTGTGCAATGAGAGCAATTCCCTCAGTCCAGTGCTGCCATCCCACCTCATCCATGCAGACCATCCCTGCCCCTGGGCAGGAGGACTTGGGTCACTGGACCACCAAGCAAACTGCAAGAGCAAATGCTGATGAGGGTGCTGGCAGAGCTCATACAAGGACACAGCTCCTCTAACACCTGCCCAGTGGAGGTGCCCACTTGTTGCCAAAGGCAAAACAGCCACTTCCACATGGATCTAGAACTGTATGACCAACTCCAAGACGCTGCAGAAGGGGCAGTGAGTGTGGCTGACGTGGCCCCTGCACCTCTGACCAGCTGAGCTGAGGCCAGGAACACATCTGGAGACACACCAGAGCTCCAGCCCACACAGCTGGGTTTGTAAACAGCCTCAGGGTCAGAGAGTGACCCACAGCGTGACCTCAGCTGGGGGATCACAGCATCCTTTTGGCTGAAAACAAACAGTTCTGGTATGTCAACAAAACTACAACCCAATGGGAACAAACAGCCCTGCAGCAACCACCAGCCTGTGAGACACTGGAGATCAGCTCTGCTGGATCCCACAGCCTCACTTGCATCACAGGCTGCCTCCATGCTTACAGGAGAAGCAAAAATGGGGAGTTTTCTGCTGGAAAAACTGTCACTGAAAATTATTACTGATTTATTTCTCATGACAAGATGGCATTTTGTAAAGCCTTCTGCTCAAGAACAACCCAAAATGTCAATGGAACAACACTGAATTCTCTTATTTACAGTAATTGTGTGTTAGTTTGTCTGTTGTGCCTAGAGTGAACCTACCAAAATAGTAGGTGAAATGCTACTTTTTAATTTACTGTTTTTGTAAGTAATGGTACCTATGAAATACTGATCAAAACAACTTATTGTCTTCTGCAAAGAATAACGCCTTCTGTAACAGACATCTGCCAGTTTGATATGTCATGAAATAAAACAGAGAGATATGGGAGATATATAATAAAAACATAAGGCAATCAAATGGAATATTCAGAATTCCAAAAGTTAATTTTCAATTTCGAAACAAATTTCTCAGAATTGAATAATTCTGGGGAGTTTAATAAAAAGAAATAGGGTTTTCACTGAATAAATGAATGGAGTTACATCTGGAAACAGCTCCGTTTCTAGTAAGATACAAAGTCACAGCTTCAGCAAGAGTCAAGTTAGACATTAATTGAGTTTTGCCTTGTCAGAATGGAAGACAAACTGTTTTCGCAGCAGTTTTGAAACAGCCAAGCTGCCACTTCTGGCAAACACCTAAGCAAGAGACTCCAGTACCAGCAAAATCAGCAGCTACAGCTTGGGGCACAATGGAGTTTTCCCAAACTGGGGGAACCTCGGGGGGGAAAAGGGGGCTGAACAGAGACCTTATTACAACTCCCTGACAGGAGGTGGTGGACAGGTGGGAATCGAGCTCTTCTCTCAGGTAACAAGGCAGGAGGAAGCAGTCTCTGTTTGCAGCAGGGAAGTTTTAGACTGGATATTAGGAAAAAAATTGTTCACCAAAAGGGTCATCCAGCCCTGGCACAGCTGCCCAGGGCAGGGGTGGAGTCACCATCACTGCAGGGATTTAAAAGACAAGTGGATGTAGCACTTGGGACATGGTTTATTGGTTGCCTTGGAAGTGCTGGGTTAAGGGTTGGACTTGGTGGTCTTAAAGGTCTTTTCCAACCTAAACGACTCTACAATCACATAGTTAAAAGCACTTGATTATCACCTGCTAACAAGTGAATCGAAGGCCTGGGGAGCACCGACTCTCCCAGGATGGATGCTAATTAAGTCCAGAAGCACAGCCTGGATGTGCAAAGTGGCTTGCACAGAAGGAATTGTCTTTCACACCTAGTCACTGTGCATTGTAAATCTGTTCCAACAAAATTATCCCTTGATCATTCGTTTCTGTTGAACGAGGTTTCACATTAGTCATCCCAAAAATAGAAGTCACGAATGGTCTTTATCCACTTAATGAGGGCGGTAATCACTTTATTCCAATGGGTACAGTCTGCAGTCCACATACACAGTTTATAGTACTAAAAGGATCCTTCTCACAGTTCTAAATTCCAGTGTGGGTTTAACGAGCTCCAGAAAAGGCAAATCACTTTTCAGAAAGACTGGGCTGTTTTAAACACCTTTGCTTTTCCTATTGTTCATGGCAGGTCTCTACAGGTTTAAAATTAAAATCCATTGTATAAACACACTTGTCACTGTTGGTTTATTGTGAAGTATTTTACTGCAAAGATACTCTTCAGTGGTCCCAAACTGTGACACCAAAGAGCAGACAGACCTCAGAAGAAGGCTGAGCTCCC
The DNA here is from genome assembly GCF_003945725.1 of Corapipo altera. Taxonomy (NCBI): domain Eukaryota; kingdom Metazoa; phylum Chordata; class Aves; order Passeriformes; family Pipridae; genus Corapipo; species Corapipo altera. The sequence goes on from NW_020884913.1 coordinate 7,161,447, forward strand.
CTTTGTGTTCCCCTACTACCAGTAGTAAATCAAATATATTCTGAATGGTTTTTATTTGGCTGTGGCACAGTATTTGGATCCGTTTTAGGGCAGGTTTTTTATTTTGTTCCACAACACTGTTGGTCTTTCAAGAGGTATAGAAGTGTGAGAGTGTACGCAGATTAACAACACGGAATTTGCAAGGAGCTCTAACAGAGGAGAGGGAAATAGGTCACATTTTTAGGCTTACTAACATTAAAGGTGCCCCTTTAAGGAGTTAGTGCTAATGAGCCAGCAAATTATTGCAACAGAGGCAAAACTGGCCTTCTGGTTCTGCAGATCTGGAGAACCAATCTGGAGGTGCCCAAGTGGAAAATGATGTGGTTTGTGGAGGTCAGTATTTCAGGTCAGTGTTTGTGAGGGCTGCCTGCAACTGCCGGGGCTGCCCACAAATATATCACAGCTGAAGTCACTCATAGCAAGCTGCTGCGACCTTTGCAGAGATTACAGAGCAGCTGCAATTGCAAGGGAATAGGCTGGGAAATGGGCTGGGAACAGCAGCGAGGTTGATACAGGGCTCTGTCAGAACCACAGGGCCCTTCCAGCAAACCTTAGCCTGCCCAGGTTCAAGGTGGAGTGGACACCATCCCCCCTAAAGGCTGTTACCCCCACAGGCAAACCAGCAAACATACAGGGAGAGGGAAAAATGAGATGTCACATGAAAGGGCTTTTCCTGGATGAGCATCTCTAAGGGCAGAGCTGGGAATGGAGCTTCCTGCCAGAATAAAGGCACTGGAGGCAGTGTTGCTTTGCAAGCTCCAGTCTGATTTGCTTCTCATTAGAGCACATACATCTCAGTGTTTTTACTCATTAGTGTTTTACATCCCTCAGAAAATCCATATTTTGCACTAGCTGTCTCAGTGTTTAGTCTCTTACATTTTCCTGCCTGAGTTTTCTGCCTGTTCCCCGTCTTGTTAATTCCCTTCTCTATTTTCCCATCTGCCCTGATTCATGAAGCACCTCTGAATGTAGCAAAACCTGCCAGAAGGGAGGCAGGCAAAAGCAAGACAGCCCCTAACAGCCAGGCAACTCAATGAATGGCTTAGAGTCATAGAATCACTCAGTGGTTTGGGTTGGAAGGGATTTTTAAAAGTCATCTAGTTCACCCCCTGCCATGGGCAGGGACACCTTTCACTATCCCAGGCTGCTCCAAGCCCCATCCAACCTGGCCTTGAACACTCCCAGGGATGGGGCAGCCACAGCTTCTCTGGGCAACCTGTGCCAGGGCCTCACCACCCTCATTCTACAATCTTTTTCCTAATATCTAAGGGCTGGAGGGAAGGAACCAGCTTATTTCATCTCAGCTGCAGGATCACACCTGCAAACTGAGACCTTCTGCGACAGGGACAGGGGCAGTTCTCCCAGGTCCACCTCGAGCTCTCCAAAACATATTTCAAAGGTATCTTCAGAAAAGAGGAGCAAGGAGAAACTCCTCCTTCCCAAGCGCAGGGGTCCACTGATTATTTGCATTACTTCTTACAAAAAGGGATGGGGGGGGGGGAGTTAAAATGGAAACTGAGATACAATTAATTATCTGCTAACTGAAATGAAGGACCTTTTACTCTCAATATCTAACCCAGTTTAATTATAGGTGTCTGGAGCTGGGGAGCCTGAGTGTTCACAGGTGGGGTAGGAGGTGGTAATAGGCAGCTCGTCCCCCCCAGTCCTGCCTCCAACCTCTCACTGTACCTGTTTCTGATATGTGCAATAAGCATGAAGAAGGGCTTTGGATTACAAAGAGAGACCTCCCCCTCACCTTGTAATTACCAAATTAACACATTCTAATGGGTGAAGTACTCCAGCAGCAGACTATGATTAATGCACAAGTCCAATTAGCCGCAGAGTCTTTCCCTCTAATTTTAGCCCACTTAAATAGCATGAGACAATCTGTAATGTCTCTGGGGTGAACCTCCCCTCTACACGGGCTCCCTCCTCTGCCATTTAATGAAATCTCTGGTGCTTAATGCGAGAGGCAGCTCAACTCTGCCACTCTGCTGGAAACCTCGTTCAGGCGCAGCAACGGCACCGCTGAGCGCAGGCGGGGGAAAGCTGTGTCCATGAGAGACAAAAACATCAGCTGATGGGAGCTTATCTGTTTCACACCAGGTGGAGAGGCGGGGATAGCTATAGAGAGACCACATTTAAGATCCCTAAGAGTGCTGCTGATGTCCCCAAACCTTACGCCCACGAGGAGCCTCGCTGGCAGCAACCCGAACATATCTGAAAATGACTACTCAGTCACAAGGGTTCCCAATCTAAACATAAGTCCATTATTCCAACAACATCATAGATATATCAACTGTTAAAGCTCTCATTTCTTTAACAAAATATTTGGATTCTTTCCCCTTCAAAGAAAAGTAGGAAAAATTCCTCAGAAATGCCCTTTGTTGAGCCCCATTTTCCTGTGTAAAGGGGGATCCCAGCTGGCCCCATGGTGATTTCATGGTGATAGAGAAGGAACTCAGGGACTGAGGAAGAAGAGAAGGCACATCAACAAGAAGCTCAAAATACTGTGGGCAGCCTGACTCAGCCCAGGTAAAAAAAAAGGAAAAATAGCTCTTTGTGCCAAAGCTGGAGGAAACTCAACCCAATGCTGGGGTTTAATAAGAGCCTTTACCCACTGGGGAAGTCTTAGGAAGGTGGGACACCAGTGCACCCCCACATCTGGCAGGTGAACACAGCCCTCTGAGGAGCAGCCCTGGGAATCCTGGGCAGAAGGCAGTGGATGCTCCCGGGGGAAAAGTCCAAGTGGCTGCTTGGAGAGGATCCCCTGGCTCCCTTGTCCAGTCAGGGAAGTACAAATATCAGCTGCTGCTAAGAGCCTGGCAAATGGCTAAAGGCACACTCATCAGGAGGAATGGCTTCACACGGACAGAGAGCAGGTTTAGATTGGATATGAGGAAGAAATTGCTCCCTGTGAGGGTGGGGAGGCCCTGGCACAGGTTGCCCAGAGGAGCTGGGACTACCCCATCCCTGGGAGTGTTCAAGGCCAGGTTGGATGGGGCTTGGAGTGACCTGGGCTAGTGGAAGGTGTCCCTGCCCACAGCAGGGGTGTGGAACAAGATGATCTTTAAGGTCCTTTCCAATCCAAACCATTCTAGGATTTGTTGAACTAACTGCTTCTCCTAAGCCATTACTTGACAAAACAGGTCTCCACTGCCTCGGAAAGACCAGTACCTGTGGCACAAACTTTCTGAGCTATTGGCAATATTCTCCCAGCTTCTCATACTCAAGGAATTTCACTCTCCCAACTCACACACCTCTCCAGGTTATGAATGGCAAAATGAACGGGTTTCTACAAGGGTAACAGCCATATGAACAGTCAGGCTGCACGTCACTGATGGTTCCCAGCTAGTTGGGGTTTTTTTGCATGATGTTCTTCAACAACAAAATCTGAGTGGAAAAGAACAACCCAAAAATTCCCACCAACCCCGTGGACGCTCAGACATACACAGTGACCCCGAACTGGGGGATCCATAACATTTGAAGCTGGTTTATGAACTTCACCTCCTCTGGCAGGGAAAGGAAGACAAGGCTTCTGCAGAAGGAAAATGCAAGTGACACCTGACAAGGTCACCCAACAAGTTTGTGACTGAGAGAACTACTGCTTCAACTGCACTCCTGGTACCATCTCCACCTAACTTAGGACAAAACTCTCTTGTCACCATGAACAGACTCATCAGTGTCTCCTGCAACAACCTTTCTAATTTTATTAAAACATAACCTCTTACTTTCATTAATAAAATCCACTGCAGTAGCAGCAGCAGGTTCTTTACTGAGCCACTCCCAGCACTGCCCTTTTTGGCCATCACTTGCTTTTTCTAAGATGTAAAGAAATCTAATAAAGCTTTCTAAGCAGATGATGTTGTGTACAAAATATTAATGCTGCTTATCCCTAAATTGATATTTCTTTGAAGACTTCTAATAAAGCCCAGTTCCTCCAGAGCCTTAACCATGACAAACGTCAATAAATGTTATGAGTCCCTGAGGCTGAATTTTAAAGGAGCATTAAAGATTAAAGAATGCACAGGTCAATTACTGAAACAAGCAAATGACTTTAGGAGTAATTACATATAATTTTGCCTTGTTTATTTTGCATTAGTTATAAGTGTCCATAATCCTGTGTCCCCCCCCAGGGTCTCTTATGATTTGGGTTGAAAAATTCCTTCATCTCTCATTTGATTTTAAGTGCAGTTGCTGGGACCAAAAAGTGGTTTTAAAAATGATTTTCTGGTGCCATATATATACATGTATATATGCACAGACGGACACTTATACACACACACACACATTCCCTCTGGTATCTCATCTATCCAGCACGAGTTCCTGCCTCTCCAAAGCTCCCTGGAGCCACATCCCTGTGCCCCAACTGGCACAGCCCATTTAGCTGCAGTAGGACAGTTCTCCATTTCAATACCTCCATAAATGGCTAAAGCTACTAAGTGGCATTTTAAAATCTCTGTTATTCATCTGGTACCTCCACGTAAAATGAGCTGATGAGAGAGAGCTCAGATCCCGAGGTTCTCTCCCATCCCTGGGCACCTCAGCTCCTCCATCCCCTCCTGGCTCTGTGCACACACGTCTCACTGCACTGTTTTAACATTAACTGAAGCTTTAATGCACTGAAACCCTGGGGCTGCTGAGGAAAACCTTCACCTGCACATGTCAGGGGTTACCATCATCTCCCTTAGTGCTTGCCCAGGTACCAACCGTTGGCCAACCCAAGGCTCACCCAGGGGCAGGATGGGCCCCTGGAATGCACAGGGATACTGGAAGGGGAAGGCACTGTGGAAGGGGACGCATCAGGACATAAGAAGTGCTTGCGTAGGGCTTTCACCCACTTTTCATTTCTTCTGTGCTCTCAGATGGCACTAGATTAGCAAAGTATTTACATAGCCCTTATGAAGTACATTTGATGTTCAGGGCAGAGTCAGCATCTCTCATGTGGCTGTTCTGCCTCTAATGTCATTTTATAGTGTGCCTGCTTATAACAAGGGTAATAAAATAAATTTGGGAGGGGAGGCGGAGGCTGAGGGACACATTATGGAGGAATCTGGACCTCTCTGCAGCCAGCAGGAAGAGGAAGCTCAGTAATGGACATGTCATAATCTTTCTGTGCCAGTTAATATATGTCCAGCGTTACACTGATGTTTTATTGCACTCCACACATTCAGCAGAAGCCCATTTCTTTTAAGTGATTTTGATAAGCTGATTGATGCAGTCCCTGTTTTTCTCATATGTGTGTGTTTGTAAGAACCCGTCTGCCTGATGCCATGGGCTTCTATCTAATAAAGGACCTATAATGTACTTATTTTCCTCGACCATGACTTTCCTCCACTTTTGCCTGCAATTTACTACTTTAGAGAAATTTAATCTGCTGCTGAAATTCACTGTATTATTAATGGAGAGTCAGTGCACAGCCTCACTGTAATTAAACTACGCACCAAGAAAAAAAAAAAAATCTCAACCCACCCAGTGCTCAAACAGCATCAAGGGTTTCACTGGAACTGTGTGGAGCCAAGAAATGTAAAGCCATTGCAGGACAGATTTCCTGCTTACGGAGCTCTTTGCTGGTTTTTGCAGACCCAGGATGGCACACAGATTCTCAACCTTCACGGCTTCCAGGGGATTAAATAAAACTCCTCCCTGCAGGTGTCATAGGGGGCAAATTCTGTGCTGAAAGAGGGACAGGCTCCCTCCTTTTGGTTAACAAAACACCTCAGCCCTTCACACATAAGTTTTGGAAAACGCTGCCCCAGGAGGGTGCAAAGGGAAGAAGAATAATGTAAATGGACAAATTTACACTGTAGGAATTTATTGATGTCCTGAATGATCCCAATACAACCCATACTACAGGAATGTCTTAAGCTGTTGGCAGAGCAGACAAGACAGGAGCACTCTGCTTTGCTGGGAGCAGCACCTCCAGACACAGGGCTTGCACAAATGGCTGCAGTGACCTCCAGAACCACTTTTCCAGGCTTGCCCTTAGCAAGGAATAATACTCACTGCCTCTGTCCAGAGATGCTGAGGGTCAAGGGTTCAGCAGATGTAAAACCGAGTCACAAAGCACCCCTTTAGCAGGCAGATAGACTGTCCCTTAGACTGCAGCCTAACGCAGGGAAGGACTTCACCTGTGTCTCTTAGGCTCCAGTCTAACACAGGGAAAGACTTCACCTGCATCCTTCCAACTCCAACCTAACACAGGAAAGGACTTCACCTGTGTCTCACGTTCCTGTGCAGCACAGGCAAAACTGAGATAAAGTGACGCCAAACTGCCTGAAAACTGGGAACCTGAGAGGGGCTCCTCTAAGCTCGTTCAGATCTCAGCAAACCAAAGACCAGCAACAAACCCCTCGGAGCGGCTGGGCCGGTGCCTCGGGGTGTCACACACGGGAACAGCTGAGCTGTGATGGCAAGTGCACAGTGCCAGGTCATGGACCATGGCCATGGGCAGCAGGAGAGGGTTCACTTTTGATCTTGACACGTTAGCTGCTGCTGGGATGAAACAGGCAGGATGTGACATGTTTTCTTTGGGACTGATGGGACTCAGAAGTCCCAGAAGATCACCAGGTCACCGTTTGAAGCTCTCTCACTTAAAAGCAGTCAGAGAAATCAGGGCTGCACCAACTTTTTTTTTAAGTTTGTTTTTTTTTTTTTTTTTTTTTTTTGGGGGGGCTGTCTCTTTTCATTTGTCAAACCTCCGTAGCAGGATTAAGATATAAAGAGAATATTTGGCAGGAGACATGCAGAGGCAAGAGAGGTAGGGACAGCATTTCTTGGGAAGAATGGGAACGGCGTGGAATGCAGAAGGAAAACAATGCAATGTTATCTCTGCTGGTTTGTTCTCTTGACTTTGCACTCCCTCCTAACACACCTGTGAAAACACCAGCTGGGCAGCCAAGAGCACAGATTTGCAAAGAATACACTGGTGGGAAGGGCTGACCAAGAGCAGGGAACAAAAGAAAGGAAAGAAATGCTGGTAATTGCTTTTATGCAAGAGTTCCAAAGTGCTGACAGAAAGTGCCAGTGTTGCAAACCTGTGAAACACTTGAAATTCCCAGGAAAAAAAGTACCTCTGCTGCCTCATTTTATACAACTCACTAAGCAATTTGCATACAATGTAAATCAAAAGTTGGAAGGGTAACAATTTAGGGGTTTGAATAAAACTATGCTCGAGTCATCAGCAAAGGAGTTGCTGATGCACCACTTTTAGAGACACATACGTGCTCATGAATACTCAGAGCACCCCAAATCTCAGTAAAAAATAAGACAGAAAGCTCATGCACGCTTGGCAAGGACAAAACCTCCATTGATTTCAGTTGTTCAGTGCTGGTACCTCTCTGTGAAGATTGCAAAAGACGTTCTTCTCAAACTATAAAAAGCTGCAATTACAGGTGGGCTCCTCAGCAGAGAGTAAGAGTTGCACTCCCAGCAGCAGGGTCACCCCCCTCCCCTGGCAGGGCTCAGGTTCTACTGTATGAGGGGGACAGACAGGAGATTTTCAGAGACATCAGACACCACAGTATTCTGACTTTTGTTGGGTTTCTTTATTTCTTAATGGGTAGAGCAAAGATTTACCTCCCTCCAAGTTTCCTGAAAGGCAGTTGAACTGTTTTGCCCCAATTAAAAGAAACCCACACATCTGATAAGACCTGAAGTAGAGACCTGCAGGCCAAGATTTTACACTCAAAATTGGGAACTGTTCCACAATCTTAATATTACCTTGTTCCTACCAGCTCTGCCCACAAGACACTGCTGCATGCAGTGTGCAGATGCTAAGGACAAGATATTTTGCAGGTTCTTTTTTTTTTTTAGCAGAAGGCTCACCAATGTGATCTCCTTAAAAACAAGGTACTAGACAGTGGCAGTGGGCACATAGAGAGGAGGAACACAAGAAATAACCCAAAAGCTGAAAGAGTCTCTGCCTCACTTCCAGAGAGAATTTCAGTTCCCTACCTGGAAGTAGGTGAAAGCTGAAAGGGCAAATATATATATTAAAAAAAAAAAATAAATCCTCATTCGTCTCCCCTAGGGTTGAAAAGAAAAGGAAATATGATGACTGAAAGCAGCCTCTTGACTTGGTAGTGCAGCTTCTTATTGGTATTTATTTACCAGCCTCTAGTCCCTACGTTTCCTTCACTCATTTGGGAAGGTTTTGTACAGTGTATTTGTGAAGGATGATTGACTACAGGGAGTCTTTGTTGTACTATCTGCTGTAATTATTTTAATTCAAACACATTCCCTTATAGGACTGACATCATAAACGCTGTTTTCTATAACAAATAGCTGTCAAGGCTGTCAAGCAGATCTGCTTACTGTTTTATATCATTACGATATTTAATTTCAACTCTGCGTTCTTTGTCAAATGTTCTCAAGATTTCCTTTCCCCAGCAGCAGATCAGACAGACGCCTTCAGTTTCCAACAGATTATTCTTTAGGGTGAGGTCAGAAAAAAAAAAAGAGGGAATGTGCAGGAAGATGCTCACATCCCAATGGGAACTCATGGCCAGCCTTAACTTTCCAACAGTGCATTACTGTATGTGGGGTGTTATTAACCACCAAGCTGGTTGGGTTTTATGACATGCTCAGACTCAAACCTTCTCAATAATAAGATCACAGGGAAGCCTTTCTATTATCAGGTTATAAACAGGACCAGGAACTGATAGAAACAGGCAGCACTTAATTCCCAGCTTCTTCTCGTGTTTCTCATTGATCTGACTTCCAGCCTTCCTTGTTAAATGAAAAGCTGTGGTTCAAAAATAAACACTTCATAGTCCTCAAAGGAGAAAGGTAGAGGCACGAACCAGAGCCATCATCACACTTTTTCTTTTGCTTAGAAAAAGGTAGGTTTCTGTGCCTGTTGCTCTCAGCAGCTGCTCTGCCCTGACTCCCAAACTCTCCTGGACAGTACCTGCACTATTTGAGCCACTCTGAGCTTTTTCCTGCCATGAGAACTTGATCCAAGGAGCCCCAGGCACTGTTTTTATCGTGGTGCACTGAAATGCAAATTATATTGCAAAAGACAGGGTGTGGAGCTGCTCCATTTCAGGAGTTTTGGAACTGGATGTCCTCTCCTTGGTAAGCACACCAAGTGTTTTACCCTGTCCATCTAAGGGGGGACAGGAGTCACCACATGGAAACGCAAAGCAAATCCGACCTTGCCCTCATTGCAGACAGACACAATGAACCCAGGTTTCTGTGGGCTGAGACATCTGAAACAGGGGCTTGGTTCTTGTGTGTTCTGCCAACTCATGTTCATGGGCTCCTGAAAAACACACCTGAAAGGAGGTTTCTACAGGCCATCTTGGTGTATCATTGCCCTTTACAGGTGCTGGTCCATCCAGAGGAGGTCACAAATGCCCATCCATCTGCTCCCAGCTTTTCAGGTCAAGAGGAGAATAGAGCGGCAGAGAGTTCCTGGGGTGCAGGATCAGCCCAGAGGGAAGGAAGATGCCTGAACAGAGTGTGTTTCAGAGGGTGCTAAGCACAGCCCTCTCTGCCCACAGCAGGCTGCCCAAACACCAGAGAACTCAAAACTCTCCCAGTTGCTCTTCAGCTCTGCTAGGAAAGGTCCCTACATGTCCTGAGGGTTACCAGTTCTCCAAGGCAGAAGCTTCTTGCTGATTATTCTTACCACATATAGTACAAAGTAATCCTAATTCTAGGTTGTTGAATGAAATCAAAATCAATGAGAAGTGAAAGGCAGGTATGGCTTGACCACTCTTTCCATGGCAGAATAAGACTTGCCTACACAAACACCAAGGCACACAGCCATGACAAAACCCAAACCCCTGCTCCCTCCAAAGGGCTCATCATCAGCACAGCAAATATGTCATTTGCTCAACTGCTGAAATGTGGGGCTGCAGCCAGTTAGGAGCCCTGCACACGCTCTGCTATTTGGAGCTTATCATTTAATTAAAAAATAACACACAGGTTTGGGGGACCAAGCCAATGATATACACAGAGCTGTCTCCTCTCCCGTCTCTCTCCAGCCCTCCCTGCCTGCCTGTGTAGGTGTATAACACTGTAACCTTGCTTTCTGACACAGAAGTGCTATAAACCGTCAATAAATTTTACTGACTTTCCCGTGACCTTCACGAGGACTGGACGAGTCGCATCTCACACCAAAGATGGAGCTGTAAATATTTTATCTGTGCAGTAAACACAGTGCCGACAGCAGCAACTCACTCATGTCCCGGGGACTGCTCTGTGAGCGTTCCCGCTGTGCCGGGATGGAGATTTATCTGCTGCTTCAAGAAGAGCCTGGGCACAAAGGCAGAGCAGCTCACAGAGAGCTATCTTATTCCCAGCAGTTTCATGTCACCAGCAGCGGCTGCTGCCTCATTACAGAGCAATTCCCCGGCTCGGTGAGAAAGGCAGGGAACAGGAGCCAGGCTGGCAGGAAGGCAGAAGTGCTAACTGCTCCTTCAGTGAGGCCCTGAGCCAGCAAAGCCCTAAAACATGCTGGAGTTTGACAACATGAGATGTTCTCTGGCTGCTGCGGGGTTTATGGCACCTGGGGTTTGTTCTTTTACAGACTCTGGGGATAAGGTTTGGGGGATGATCATTAATTCATGTTTCCCTCAGCCATGTAGGTCTCTTACAAGTTCAAGAGCATTCACACACAGCCAGATTTCTCACTGTTGCAGGTAAGCACAAGCTGACCCATTACCAACTGGAAATTGGACTGTCCTCACCCTGTGTTGGGGGCTGTGGTCCCAGTACACTCTGAGCTCTGGTGGCTGCTCTCCCGAAGAAGGTGACCAAGTTCTATTTAGCCCTGAGGATCACAACAGCTGGAGCCACTGACCTGTAGTGACCAGCTGTTCATGAGAAACCATCTTGTCTTACCAGGGATTTCTGTTAAGGAAATAAAAAACCTCCTTTTTGCTAAGCCTGAGGTCTGCAGAAGGCAAGGAGAAGGAGGGCAGTGAGCCTGTTACCAATCAACTCCCCAACAAGGGTAAAAAGTGGCTCACAAGGGACACAACGCAGCTCCTTGCACCCTGCTTGGGGTTTAAATCTGCCCCACGAAACAGTCAGTTCTGTCTCATTTTAAATACTCTGCGCACCCAAGGACACACTCCTTTAAGGCATTACCGCCTCAAAGGGTAAGTAATTCAGCATCATGAGGTTACCCCTCAAAAAGCCCAAAGCTCCTCAAGATCTTTGTTCCCCCTCATCACCACGTGCCCTCCGAGCCTCTGCCACACACATCCACCTTCCTGCTCACCACCCACCCTCGGCGCGCTCAAGTCAACCTGGACGCACTGTTATTCTGTAATATTTCTTAAGGCAAAACCACGTCTACAAGACAATCCCCAAGGATATATCCCTTTGTTTTCCAGCACGCGCTGCCAGGAGACATGCACGTGAAATGCCTGCTGCTATAATTGAGCCAAGAACAAGCAAGCCTCCGAGGGTTTCACTGACAGCCTCCACACAGGCTTCCCTGGCTCCATCACTCCTGCTGCTGGCAAGGGATGGGACTACTGGGAAACCTGCCTGAGGGATGTGAGGGTAAGAGGGCTACTGGCCTGGCTCCCATCTCTGCTGTCTGTCCTCAGATATCCTTCCTGATCCTGCTGGCTGCATCTGGTCCTAAATCTTCAGCTTTCTCCCCAAGTGAAACAGCCCAGCTTGCCCTGGCACGGCCTGCTGCCTTGGATCATCCTCATCTCTTCCCTGTGGAAAGGGGGAATTAGAATCCCTTCTGCTAAGTAGAGTCTCATTGCAGCTCCCCCAGTAGCTTCAGAGGGCAGGGACAGCCCAAACTGTCCTGCTGTGGCACGAGGCAGCAGCCTGGTTTGGGTCATTTGCCCACCCAGAGACCCCCGTGAACACACACACAAAGGCACGGCGCTCACACAAACCCAGGCTGCTCAGTTTGCAGAGGGTGAGCTCGTGAGAGTAAAGGGTTAGTTTTGTCTGGCAAAGGCTCCCAACCACCACCACCCCCCTCCCGATTTATTTCTGCAATTGTAATTAAGGCCCTGACAAAGTGGTTTAGCTGCCTGAGTCTTTTGTTCAATTTATTGATTAGCTATTTCTCAGAAGTTCATTACCATCCAGAGGCTGGGAATTGGGAATTGGGTCTATGTGGTTTTTCAAGGCTTCATCTCTGCTTCAGATGATTAAATGCAGCCACAACACATCCATCCTGCATTGAACAGCTCTGCCCAAGGTCAAACATTCATGCAAAACAGGAGTGCATATCTGCATGTCTAAATATCATCTGCATGAATTTCCAAGAGGATGTTTTTAAAGCTTTCCCAGTAAGTAGGAAAAAAAAAAGTATTTATGGAGGTAAGGCAGGTCATATCTTAATGCTCTTAATACAATATCCTTTAATTATAAACTAACATATTAAAAAAACCCTCAAGATCCACTCCCTCAAAAGAGGAATGGGGGAGGTGGGAAATTGTTATTGGCACAAATTGGCAGCTCCTGCTCAGGAGCTGAACGACAGGGTGGACAATTCTGCAAGACAGAAACATGGAAGAAATACTGGATACCACCATCCATCTTATAGTGGGGGAAACAAAGGACTCCAGCACACAATGCTGTCCATCAGCAATCTTCATTAAGTTCACTATTTATCACAAGCACAACATACAGCACCCCCAACCTGCTGTCTTTCCTTGAAAGATTTTCTAGGCAAATGAGATGCAGCAGGTTTCATCCAGATTTCCACAGAGCATTTGTCATTAGCTAAGCTTGAGAAGACAGGATTTAGTAGAATCTGTGACATGGGTGAAAGTCTCAACAGAAGCTGAAGGGCACAGCACCAGGAGGAAGGCAATTATTGATGGAGATGCAAAATAGCTCTTCTTATTCAATATTTTTTGGGGTATTGACCACAGCATAAGAAAAATAAACACATACTGAGGAAAGGTACAGAGGGACACCAGGGCAGGTGCCAGCAGGAACAACACAGGTCAAACAAGGAGAGCTCAGGATCAGGGTCAGAGCTGGGAAAGTGCCCAGGCAGTGTGCCCAGGTGGTTAGGAAAGCCAGTGGTATCTTATCTTGTGTCATCAATCACGTGGCCAGCAGGACCATGGCAGTGATTGTCCCCCTGTGCTTGGCACTGGTGAGGCTGTGCCTCAAAACCCGGGTTTAGTTTTGGGCCCCTCACGACAAGAAGGACATTGAGGTGTTGGACTGTGTCCAGAGAAGGGCAACAGAGCTGGCAATGGGGCTGGAGCACAAGTCTCAGGACTGTGCTACCCTTTCCTGTGCCTCCTATTTCCAAGGGACACAATCTCCCTTCTCCTCCTGGCACTTGTTCTCCCATCTCCCAGGGTCAAGAACAGACACAGAGAAGATGCACTGGGGGATAAACAAGAATTTCTGCTGCTTACTGGGAATTTCACCACTTGGAAGACAAAAACGATGCCTAAACTCATCAGACAGCATTTCCAGTAGAGAAAGGTATGTCTGGCAACTCTCAACACTTCTGAATAAGAAGGTCACGGCAACCTTCAAGGAGGAGAGACACAGGCTACAGAGTAGCCTGGGGGGAGCAGAAGGGCTGTTCTACAAGGGAGCTTAAAACGGTTTAAAGTGTTGCAGCTGTTAAAGTGAAGGCTGAGGACAGAAGAAACTGCTGATAAACACACTGAGGGTGTAAACCTTTGGTGAGGCAGAGTTATTCAAGCCTAGGGGCAATGCTGTGTGCCATTAGAAGGACATGGAGATAAATAGAGCTCCACTGTAGAGGGGACATGAAGTAATTACACATCTGGACCCCATGAAGCTCTCCTGAGCAGTGACAGGGAAGCCCAGCAGCCTATGCCATTCAGAAATATTAACAGTATTTTTTCCTGAAACACTACAAAGTTTGAGCTTGGCATACACCCGGGATAAAGTTTTAAACCATGTTGGGCCTGCAGCAGCATCCAGCTCTTCAACACCTGACACAGCCCCCTTTTCTTTCGTGTTAACAAGGAAGGTTCCTGCTTCAGTGTTCCCTTCATATCTGCCTTGCCTTTCACAGACCAGCTCTGTGACGTGGTGAGAGGCACTGAAAAAAAACCAATCCCACCGAAAAAAACAAGACAACTTTATTCAGCCACTTCACTAAGAGAGAAGGAGAAATAGTAAAACCCTTAAAAAAAGTTGTAGGAGTTGCCAGAGAAACCACTGCTCATCTCAGCACACTGCTCTTTGATACCACCCTCTCCCTTTTTCAAGCTCATCCCAGAGCAATAAGCCTTTAAAAAAAAAAAAAAAAATATTCATTTTCACCTCAAGGACAGGAGATGAGTAGTTTACTCAGTTTCTTTTCAGAAAAAAGATGCATTGTTTTCTTCTCTGACAATTGAATTTCTCCAAAATAAATACCATTTATATTCAGACAAGACCATTTCCTGCTCCCCTTTTGAGTCAGCACCTGTGTGTGTAGCACCGCAATTATTTCCGCAGTGACACACTTGTCACCGTGGTTGCTCTGTGTTGGGTGCCAGCTGGAGCACCAGGAAACTAAGCAGGCTTTTATGTAGGGAAAAGGTGCTGGTTATTGGTAATGAGTAAGGAGAAAGCAGGGAGGGGTTGCTTTTCCCCCCTCTACCTCCTACATCCTCCCGTCTGAAGATTTTGTCTCCAATTTTCTCCCCTTGCCTTGGGGTCCCTTTCAAGGGATGTAATTGATATAGTCACTGAAAATAATGGAATTTATAGCCCAGGCTCAACACTATAAATTTAGCTATTATGTTCCTGATGGGAAAATGAAGAACAAAATGAATTGAGACAGAATATTTGTCTTAATAATTGTCTCTTTTCTGTGCCGTATGTGTTTAATATGTCTGTGCGTATGTATGTGTGAATATATACATACACATAACTATATTTAGCAAAGGGGCTTTTTGTTTGGGATCTTTTTTTTTTTCTTCCTTCTTAGATGACCACATCAGCACATATCCATGGCCAGGCAAGCACATTAAGAAGCCAGAGCAACAAGGTGAATTTCCCATTCTGGAGCTGTTTGATGGGGGAAGAGCTGAACTTTGCATAATCCAGACACGGTAACAACCAATTGCTCCACGCTGCAAAAAGTACACGGATCCTTCTTGGGGCTTTTGGCTGTTTTTCAGATTTATTTCATTTTTAGCCAGCAAAGTCAGAGCTGAGCCAGCACTTCTCTGCTCAAAGCCATATCCCTGAGACTCTGATAATGTTTCCCAGTGAAACCTTCCCTCTTCTCCACTCCTCCCTCCCCATCTCTGCTCCAGGTTGGGCTGGTTTGTGTTGGGATAGCCCAACATCATCCCCATCCTGCTGGAAATGCACCACCAAAGAGAAAAAAGTTCATGTCCAGGCTGTGATCATTTGTCATTTAGATAGAGTCTATGATATGAACCATGGCAAACACTGTAATGACTAATTTCAAACATTTATTACAACACTTGAGAGACTTGAAAGCTCTCCCTGCTCTTGATTTTAATAAATGCAGTCTTGAAGCAGCCGCTTATCAAAGTGACACAAATTGTGTGGTAAATAGATTATGGCACAGCTGAAATACTGGAAAATGAGATCAGAAATGCTACTATCTCCCATTTAAGGCTTTGTAAGATGCTCCGATCAAGCGGATTCCAGAAAAGTGGCACGGGCAGGGCTGGTGGAAGTGGGAAGAAGCCAAAATGCCAGGGGATCAAGGCAGGGCCAGCCGGCTGCTTATCATCCCTCCATTTGCATACGTACAATTTCTTGCACATTAACGAGTTTGTACACCAAAGGGCTGGGGAAGAGATACCAACAGCCCTTGAAGTCGGTATTTTAGTGCCAAACCAAGATATAAGACTGGCTTCATCTGGAAAGGAGTTATTATCACACCAGCAGCAAGACTTCCTCGTGCTGTTCCCTGCTCCTCGACCCCATTGTCTTCACAGAGTAAGCACAACTTGCCACAGTACTGAGAAGGGAAATATTTTGACTTCTAGTCAAATTGCATATAGATTTCTATATGCAGACAAACTAAAAGCTGAATTAGTGTTTGTTTTCATGAAGTTCTAAAAAAATGGAGGCAAGAGCTTCATTTTTGGAATACGCTTTGACCAAGAAAATTGTTGAAAGTCTGGAAAACAGTTTTGTTTTCAAAAAGTATTCCCAAAGGGCACAGAGAAGGGAAGTGTGACTAGCCACATTTTTCAGCCAGCCACACAGGGACTCTGTAGGCCAGCTGGTAAAGGAACATAAACACAAGAGACACAAAAATTACCTCGCAAATGTAAGAACTTTCTCACCAAAAATAGGTTTCATTTATAGAATCAGCTCTTGCCAATTGTTTTTAAGGTACAAAGAGTACCTTATTAGGTATCTGGTATTATGGGATTTCTCACTCAATAGCAAACACCATGAGTCAGATTATTTTTACATTTATAGCTCTCCTCCACTGAAGCCACCAGGCCAAATGGCATGGGAAGGAAACACATCCAGCTTCAGTGAAATAGGAATTTCAGGGTTCAGCTCAACTTAAAACAAATGTCACAGTTACCCTCGAGTTCACCCACAACAGCACAGACACTCATGGGGCAGGATATTCAACCCAACCCAAAGCTCCTTCAAACTAAACTTTGAAGATCCCTCTGGTCACTGAGTGTTGAACTGGTTGCAGAGTTAAATATAGAGACAGTACTGGCCACAGTAGCCACCTGGGCTCTAAATTTGGATATCTAACCTGGAAGTTTTAAATTTGATGGAGAGAATACCACCCCCCCAGCTGTGCTAATTTTGGAAGATCTTTGCCTAAATCCCCTGGGCAGTGCTTCTTTCCCTCTTTATAGCTCATTCCTTTGAAAAGATGCTGCCTAAGAATAAAGCTGCAAGTTTTGAATATGCAAAGCAGGAATATTCCCTATCAGATATTCTTTTGCTTTATTCATATGATTGAAACTCTTGCTATGGTTCTTGCAAATCCAAGGAAATGTGTTTACAGTCTCATCAACTGAAAAGAATTGGATTCCCACATTGCAGTTCAGGGGATTTTCAGGGGTTTCTATCAGACAGAGCGACTCTGAAGGCGGCGACTTTAATAAGTGTCTGTATTGCAGTTTCCTATTAGAATACACAATTAAAACCAAGAGAGGAAGAAAATACACATGCTTTCTATCTCCCTTCAGGAGGAACTCCAGAAATCTTTGCAGTGAGGGAAAACAAGTTTATCCCAACCACCCTAAGTTCTCTCCTATATTTCTTTTGCTTGATGCTTGGTAACTTTTCATCCCTAGCCCTGAAAAACCTCTCTGGTTATGCACACTAAGATATAGAAGATGCTGTCAGAAGGGATGGGAGCTCTGCAGCAGCACCACTGCACCTTCCCTGTTGCCCCTGCACCTTCCCTGTTGCCCCTGCACCTTCCCTGCCACCACAATCATTGCTTGTACCAAGAGCAAAGCCAAAAGGGGAGAAGAGCACTCTCTTTCTCTCTAGACCCCTTAGACCAGTGTTACAAACACCTTCCTGGGGAATAGTTAATACCCAAAGCAGCTTCTTGGAGCACACAGATTCCTCATCCAGAGCATTTCCCCTCTGCTGCAGCACCGTCACGAGCAAGAGATGAATTAGAGGCTCGGCTGCTGTGGGGCACAAACCATCAGCTTTCCCCAGAACTGAGAGAAGTTTTCCAACAAAATAGAAGCAATTGGTGGCATCCAGCATGGATGAGGCACATGTGGCACAGGACTGGGCAGCTGAGCCCATTTAACACATTCCACCTTCTGGCAGTGCCTCCCCTTCTCCACTGACTGTGGACAGTGAGCCCTGGACTCATTGCTCTGAAGATCTGGCAGAAGGATCTGGCACTGTGAAGCTGGATAAGCACTAGTGATCACATACACCTCGCCTACATGACACAGTTTAAAATGCAGCTAATAGGATCTGGCCCAGAACAACCTTATTTTTCCTCTATGCACGAGTCCTTTGGCCAGCAAACCTATTTGTTTCATTCCTAATCAATATCCCTAAGTGAGATAACACACATTCAGTGGGGATGGCTTGGAAAAATGCAAACCATAGAACTACATAGGGACCAAATTGGCACTATAAAAATCCTGAGAGGATGCTGAGTTTTGCTTCCAGTTGCCTTACAGCAGAGCAGTGGGAAGCCCACACTCTCCTCCCAGTACAGCACTGGGGGCTCTTGTTCAACCCTGACATCCATGCTTTGGGTCCTACAGTCTTATATAGGATTTTCATGCTCAGTCAAGGCACTCAGGCACACCAGTAGTAACATCCCCCAAACACACACCATTACTCTGTCAGCTTTCCTCTATTTCTGCTTTATAGCCTGTAAACAGATCCAGGGGTATTTTTGTGACAGAAACCCACAACTGTTGTTGTGTGACAGAGGAGCTGCTCTCAGACAAGTGTAACAGCCCAAAACGTAGTTTCAGTGGCTTTCATCTATAAAGCTCGAGCTGCCTTTAGGTGGCAGGTAACTGTCATCCCTTCAAAGCAGGGGACCACAGCAGGCAGAGGTGTTTGCATCAGGAAGGGCAGAGCTGGAGCTCAGGTTTCCCAGCTCTCTGTGCAACCACCTCCCATCTGCTTTTCATTTTCTCTCTTCTCAAGTCATAAACAGAAGGAGTTTTTTTGATAGGTATTTCAAGCTCTTGCTGGGTTCATTTTTTTCCATTTAAGGAGTCATTGGCAACAATTCACCCAGCTCTAATTCAAAGGAGTAAGTCTGTGACCCACTACCCACTGCCTCTGTGCTGCTGGAGAGCCCCAGCCCAACACTGCCCATGACAGGGTGGGCTTCTGAGCACAGGCAGCGACCCTGGCAGAAGAAAAGACATTGGGACAAGGAGAGAGATGCTCACACTGAGATGTAGCCATGGCAACATGCTTTTGCAGAGCAGGAGGCATATCTGCCAAGGCTCAGAGATTTGCCATTTGATCGCATGGATTTCCATGCTCTGGATGCGATCACATCACACAAAATCCAGGTCAGGCTCGATGCCTTGAATAATTCTCTACCCTCAGGGGCACAGAACTGATGTAGGAAGCTGCGTCTCATGGAGGATGTGGTAGGATTAAATAGATTATCTTTTTGGCCAAAAATAAAGGTGAGCTGTGCAAAAGAGGAGACACCCAGTTCTGCTTTTATTGCCCAGGAGGCAGCGGGGAAGCGGCAGAACCTCAGAGCTGTGCGTGGAAATCTGCATTTCCTGGGGAGGAGATAAAGCAAAAGTCTCTAGAACCAGAGTAGAATCCTTCTTACTAAAACTCCCACCCCCTCCTCCCCTTCACCTTGTCACTGTTCTCCAAATATAGGAGTAACCACATTTCTGAACTCAGAGCAGTCACAGCATCAGTTTCCAATTTTTTGCCCGGGGTTGCCTCTGAACAACCCACCTGGGCTGGGCAGGCATTTGTCAAACCATGACCTTGCCCTGGCCCCCAGCAATCAGGAGCAGCCACGGATGTGACAGACCCAGCAGCCCAGTGCCCATTCAGCAGCAATTCTGCTTTGGAGAGCCAGCACCCTCACCCTGCACCCCTCTGCAAGCACAGGGGACCAGCAAAAGAGCAGAGCCAGGAGGTGCCAAAGGAACCTGCACCAGCACAGGTGGCAAGGAAAATGCGAAGCCCTAAGGGGCAAAGGCAAGGAGAAAGAGAGAAACCACAAACCCTTCAGGGCTTAAGGAGATTGGTGGTAAAGCCTGGGATGAAAATATTTTCTCTGGGGTTCTGCCACTGAGCCAGACCTGCAGGCTGGCAAGGGCTGTATTTGCTCTGATATGTGCCTGTGCAAATCATGAAAGCCAGGTCTGAAGCCCAGAAAGAACAGGCAGCTTGAGAGCAAACAGCACAGAACAAACGAAGGATGTGCCAAGTGTTTTGATTTGAGCAAGTCTGCAAGAGCTTCTGTGAACTCCACACACCTCTCTGGGTCGGTGGGGAGAGGAGATGGGGAAGGAACAGCCAGAGTTCTGTGTCACATTGCTCATCCTCCTTTGTTTTGGTGCAATCTCCATCACCTGACCACAGGACAGGGATAGCAGGAGCCATGGCCCCACAGCAGCTCTACCCTGGCTGTGACCATGTGTGCACTCAGCTCTCCGTAGTGGGGAGGGAGGCTCTAGAGATATATCAAACTTAGGTAGAAACAGGAGTCTCATCTGAGTCAGAACTTAGTGGTGCTTAGGAAAAAAAAAAAAAAAGAACCACAAGCTTATTTCACATTTGGAAGATATTTTTCTCCCCTTTTTTTATACTAGCAAGCCTGTAAACTCTAGAAATTAAGGTGTTCTTCACCTGGCATTTTTGAAGGAGTGTTGCCTTCCCTCAGCAGCTCCAGGGCTTTAACCTTTTTAAAACAACAGGTCCTGAGACCTTGAAAAGAAAAGCCAGCAAGGCAGAGCTTGTCCTCCATTAGAGCAGGAACAGGGAGGGAGGGGGGACTTATCCCAGTGATATGAGTCTTCTGGAGAAGTTTAATTCACTCCCTTGTCAGGTCCTTTCTGCCTTGCCCTCCCCACTCCTCTCTGAACCAGCCTTCCTGTCCCTTGCTTTTCACCTCTGCAGGCTTGAGCATGAGATAAACATGCCCTAATTATTTTCCTCTTGCACAGCTGAGCCCTGCAGCCCTTCATTTCCTTACCTGAATGCTCTCGCTTCAAGTGGGTTATATATGACAAAGCCTTCCGAGTATATTTGTTGTGCAGCAGAACTCGGGTGTCACACAAGCAACTCAAAACCCTCTTTTCCCCAGCACAGACTAATAAGGGACATGAATTACTCAGACTTCTTACAGTCTGAGGGCCAAAAGACTAAGGCAGGGAAGAAATAAGGTCACAGATCCTCTTGCCTTCAGACAAATAGCCCGGATACCTCCCTGGTTGATAGAGATTAAAAATTGCCTTCTGTTTTGTGCTCAGGTTTACAGAGGGACACCAAGAGCTTGGTGGCATTGCAACTGCCTTAACAGAAACATAATGTCCTCCAGCTCAGCAGGCACCTTGTTGGCAGCTTCTGCAGAGGGCAGGGAGCAGTGGGAACAGCCACTGCACTGCCTGTCCCATGGGGTGATCCTTAGAGAGGCTGCTCCTGCTCTGGGCACAGGCAAATCAAGGGGCTGGGCAGTGCGAGGGAAGCTGGTGCTTTTGTTGCACTCACTACACCATTCCCTGCACACTTGTAAAAGTGAGGAGATCCAAAGCCTCCCATCACAACTGCTGCTTCCTTGTACCAAGCATAGACCCCCCAGCAGAAAGCTCCCACACACACACTCCATCCCTGCTTTCACCTACAAACACCCAGTGCAGGATGTAGATAGGAAGGGGCACTGAAGGTCAGCAGACATCCAAACCTTGCTTTATTCAACTAAAGTGTAGTAGCAAAAACCATCCCCTAGAATACCCACTTGAATACAGGTCTTAGAAATGCTTCTACATCATGGAGTCATGGAATGGTTTGGGTGGGAAGGGACCCTAAAGATCATCCAGTTCCACCCCCTGCCATGAGCAGGGACGCCTTCCCCTAGACCAGGTTGCTCAGAGACCTGTCTAACCTGGCCTTGAACACTTCCAGGGATGGAATGGGGCAGCCACAGCTTCTCTGGTCACCCTGTATCAACATCAGGTACTGAGCAGAAAAAGATAGGACACATTGGTCAGCACAAAGTAACCCTCTTTCAGATTTTTCTGGCCCTCAGGAACCCTCCACAAGAGGTAACTACCTTGCCTGTACCACACATGAACATGGAAACCTCTCACAGGTGATTCCCCAAGTCCTCCCTTTCCTTATAGAGTCCTTTTTTAGGGTGACTTCTTCATGAGGAAAGAAAATCCCAAAAACCATGGAGGCTGCAAAGCTCCTGCATTAATGATGCCAATAATGGTGGTATCACACCAGGGATGTTACCAACAGATAAAATCTGTGACACAGACCAAATGACAAAGGCCACCATGGTTTTTGGCCACCAGGTAACTCTACCATAGTCCTTGGTCTGGGTCCACACGAGTATAGAGCTGTGCTGGCAGGATGGCTGTGGGGCCATGAACTCCCCACTGTGGAGGGAGCTGCTCAGATCATGGGAGGTTATTATCAGCTGGTCCCACAGCCCAGCTTGACATTTATCTGCTCCCCATCCTGTAACAGCAGCGTGGAGATCTGTCATCCCCCAGCTCTGCTTCCAGAACTCCCTTTCCATAGCCTGTTTCTCCCAATTCCATGTGGATTTTGCAGTGTGGCTTGTAAGATCAAAAAGGTTGGCTGGGCTTTGCCCCAGCCCCCCCCTCTGCTTTGAACTTCTAATTATTTTGCTAATTCTGAGCCTAGTGCTAAGATGCTCTGAGCACACCTAAAACCTTCCCCACAAAAATCAAGCTGCAAAATGTCTCCCAGGATCTAATCCCCAGTGAGAAATACTCTAACCTTTCCCAGCAACCACGAGCAGAGCTTGTCTAGTCATTTGCAATTAAGCTCCTGAGCTAATGAAGCTGCTTAAAAAAAAAAAACCAACATGAAAATAGCAAAAAAAAAAAAAGCAAAAAAGAAAAAGAAAAAACCCAACAACCTCAGGTCAGTCTAATTAAGAAATGTTGTACCTTGCAGTCCCAATGTATCTTGTGGCAAACAGCTGTGCATGCTTTCAGCTTTGACAGCAGAAAAGGTGTGATTATTTATTTATTACATGAATGCAGGGAAGCTTCAGGAGTACGAGACTGTGCTGTGAGGGAGCTGAAGTAGAGAGAAAAGAAATGACATTCAGCTGGAACCTGTAATTATAAGAGGGGATGTTGACCATAGAAAAATGCAATTGTGTAATGAATACTTATGCATTAGCTTTTCTTTGAGATTAAAAGTACACAATCAAATCAAGGCCAAAGTGGAGCTTGCCCTCAAGGAAAGGCAGTTTGGAAGACAAATGTGATTATGCCACTGTCATTTACAGTGCTACAGAAACTGGCCGAGGAAACTTCAGGGGGAAGAAAGTCTTAGAGAAAAAACTATTTGGAAAAAATTTTGCTCCTGATTTGAATCTCTCTGTTCCTTCAACAAGGGAATAGATCTTTCCTGCTATCTACGGGCTCATGTACACAGGATCTCACCAGCCAACTTCTGCTCCCAGTGTGCCTTACTGATCTTAGATCTGCAAACAACCATCCTCCCTCTGCTTTTCTTTTGATGGAGTAACATTTGTGCAGCAAGAACTAGATCTGATCTTCAAGAGCAAAATTGTAATTAAGTGCCTAGTCAGAAAAAAACCAAATACTAATTTTAGAGACTGGTCCAACACACTATTTTCCTTTACATTTTCCTGTCCCTCTGCTTGTCTCCGCACTGTGTTAGCCCATAGCCCCTCTGCCCTGCATGACAGGATCCCAAAATTCCCAAGCATCCATCAAGCCATTGGTATGTGACACTGGTGCCCGGAACACTGATTCACTGAGCTTCATTGCTCTCTACTCAACAAGAAGAAATGACAAGGTGTTAAGCAACAGAAGTTGTAGTTAAGCCTATCCTTCTTTTTTAGCCAATTAGATCATTTTTACTATCTGCAGAAGACACCAAGGTTAGAGGGTAGCTGCCAGCACTGCTCGGGCACAGCTCATCTTGATCGGTTATTAAAATTCTGCTTGTTAGCTGGTGAGGAGAGACACATCCAAAATGACCTCACGTTGCTGAGAAACCCACTGAATTATCTCCATGGCTGAATGGAGCATTGGCACAGTCTCTCCTCCAAAAAAAAAAAAAAAAAAAAAAGAAACCTACAAAAAAACCCCACACTAAAGAAGCCCAAAATCAAATCATCTCAGGAAAAACCTCAAATCTTTTCTGGGTTATATTACAGATTATCCACAGCCATGGGAATGGAGGGGCACTGCTGTATTCCCAGACACAGCTTTCCATGAGTAAATCCCAGGTCCTCAGCCCCAGGCTCAGGTTGCAGATTGCACTGCCTGGCTGAGCAAGGGCTTCACTGCAGTGCCCAGCTCAAGTGATCCTCCCCAAAACAGCCAGCACACCCCACCCTGGAACAACACAACCATGGGGACAGACTGACACATCATCCACCTGCACTCCAAGAGTGGGAAAAAGCCTCACAGTACACTTCTGCTAATCATAACCTTCAACCCTGAGCTACCCCACAGCCTGAGAGCTCAACAAAACCCCTGAAGTTACCAATCAGTGAGGATGCACAAAGGGACTCGAGCAGGAGGGCGGGGAGAAATTACAGGGAGAAGACAGACACCCCAAACCAGCATATGGGGACTGAGGGATGGAGGGGAAAATGGAATTTAGACAGAAGAGATGCAGTCAAGTGTGGGAAAAGGGAGGGAAGAGTGGGGGAAATAAAAGATCTCAAGAGCATCCACTTAAGCTTTGAATTGCCTGGCTTTGTCTCTGTCTCACACAATGGAAATGTACAGTAGCAACAGACAGATGCTGAGAGCTGGTTTGCTTCTCATCTGCAATTCCAAACACCCTGTCAGGAACAAATATTTGAAAAGACATCTATCCAACCATTAATGTATCTAGTGGGGCAATTTTTTTTTCTTTTTCTTTTTTTAAAGAAAAATAATTCTGCATTCATCACAAAGATGATCATGCAGAGAGATGCCAACAGAAGCACCAGAGGGATAAGCAAAGTTACAGGTCTCTCTTTAGGGCTGAAGACAGCTCGCTATTGAGCTGAGAAGGTGCAGCTGGTTGAGTATTTGCAGTACAGGGAAAGGGGAAAAAAAAATAATCAGACAGCTGTATTTTTAACTGATCATGTGCTTACTTCTGTTTCGTAAGATTTATTCCCTCATTAATCATTGCCCTCCCTTCATTCATGTTAAATATAAAAATGATTAGGAAAGATCCTCATCATGGTTAAAAAAATAATTAGCTGCTACATCATGTTGCACACATTCAGACAGAAAGGAGTGATTAAATTAGGAATATTAAAACCCCATTAATCTGTGTTCAACTTAAGCTCTGCTTGTTCATCTCACTGTGGCACTTATTATTTCTGACACTGAAAGATATTTGAATTACTAGCTGAAACAAGGTCACTATCAGAAAGATGTCAGGTCAGCAATTAGTCAAAGGTGGGAGAAGCTACCAGAACTGAGCTGTGCTTGACATGCCACAAATGCATCGAGAAGTCTTCCCCTCTCAGTGTAACCTGGATGAGCAGGTCAGTGCCGGGACCCCAATGGCACACGGGTCTGGATCAACCCTGTGCTGCCTGCCTGCCTGTACCAGCCCTGACAAACCCTCTGTGCAACATCTGAACTCCTTAACGTTACCCAAATTGCTGAGTCTCAGACTTTCAGGGGAAAGGCTGGGGCAAAGGGTTCAGCATGGAATCCACACACGGAGCTGTGCATCCTCCCTGGGCTGGCCAGGGCTCCCCAGGGGCAAATGCCAACCTCCACCACAGCAGGGGCCAGCAGGGCATGGGCTGTAAATGGAAGGATGGAGTCAATGCCAAAAGAATGGAACTTTAAGTCTAAACCAGCAGCATTGATTTCAACACCATCAACTACCGTGTTCACCACTCACACTAATGCCTGCGGGCAGGAGCACGTACTGGTCGCCTAACAAAGCATCTGAGATGTTTTCTCTCTTTCAAGAAGCTAAAACTTCACTTCTTTTTTGACTCACAAAGCAAAAACTACCAAGCCTGGCATAAGAGAGATCATGACAGATGCAAAAGAAAGACCCTAAAAGAGTTATTTTCTCTAGGGAAATGAGTGTGAGCACACAAGCATTTGATTGCAATGAGAAAAGGTAGCCACAGATCCGTATGTTTCATGGGCTTAGACTTAAAGTGTGGTCTGGAGGGAAGGCACAGAACTGGCATTCACTGTGTTGTCTTCCCCATTTGCCTGTCATTGCCAAGAAGGGAACATTACACAAGCAAAATCCCCCACGGGCAGTTGGCACCGGCCTCAGGGTGAGGGTCTCCAGTGCTTCCACTGTCCCACTCAAAGAGCAAGGAACCACGTTTGCTCACTGCCCAGGACAGGGCAGTCCACATCTATCACAGAACCACGACAGCCATAATTGCTGATTTTACCTCCAGCTTCAAAAATGAAAACAAAAATAATTATTTTTTTTTTAACAGAACTACCAGATAAGCTTTTTGGAGAGCCCCCAGCAGTGCTGTGTGGGGACCTTTAGACTACAACAGGAGGTCTTTGTCGTTGCTGCAGGCCCTGTTCACCACTTCCACCATGCTGAGCAGAACCCTTTGAGATTTGTTACTGAGAGCCAGGCATTACCCACCACCACACACAGATAAGGGAAGATGCAAGCACAGGAGGACAAAAAGGAAGCTGACAAGTCAGTCACGTCTCACAGATGAGTTCCTAAGCTGTTTTTTCAAGCCACAGGTGGACTCAGGTGCTTGGTGGTTGATACCTTTGATATGTTTGCTACGCTTGCCCTCATTAAGGGGAAAAAAAAAGCACATAGACATTTTCATCCACAGATCTCCCAAAGTCTTTCCTAAGCACAGTGTTCCAGTATACAAACTATTTACTCTATACTTCATTCAGCACTGACAAAACCACCTCTGAGCCTCTTTAAAAGGGAAACAGATAATAAACCAGCTAACAAGCCTGCACTCTAATTGACAACACAGGAAGGAGGGAAAGATGCTGTGTCTTCTTGTAACCACAGGAAGAACTTTAGGGAAGCAGGATATAATTAATCGAGTTGGGATTTCACCGAGATCCCCTGGTCTTATGAAAAATGCCATAAGGCATTTAATGACCACAGGTGGGGAGAATCTTCAGTTTACATCTCATTTGAAACTGAGCACGCAGAATACAAAGTGATCCAATGCCACCACCCCCAAACCCCACATAAATTATGCTCTCCACTTTTCCATTTGCCTTCGGACAACCCACAGAGCTCCCTCTACGAGCTGTGGGACCTCTTTTTGAAATTGGGGGAACAGAACTGCTCCTTGTGACCATTCCAGTAACCGCCCAGCAAAACAATTAGCTGAATATGGATCTCTCTGCCATTTTGCTGCTACTTCGTTTTAGAAGAATGCAGCTGGGATGGGTGAAGGGGGAGGAAGTCAAACAACAGAAATTTTGTTGCTAAAATATTTATTCACTATCAATACCTCAGGATGTGTTTGGTTCAGGCAGCAGCCACAACACAGCAGCAAGACACCCTGACTTCACCCACAACAAGTGGGATTTTCAGCTAGACACAAAAGCAGCTCCCTGTTACCCTTGAAGGTGAGTCATTGACCTCACCAAGAAAAGAACTAAACCAGCAAAGAACTTTCAATAATAGCATTGGCACCATGGGGCAGCTGAGTATTCACCAGGCGAGATGATCTCTGTCTTTTGCTTCATTTGAAATGACTTTGAGGCTCACCTACATGAGAACAAAATCATACATGGCTGTTACACACCCATAGCCACCCTCTGACATTGGCATCAGGGGCTTTTATTTAAAGAACTAAGGAAGACCAGGAGCAAACCCTGGGAACTCCCATGACAGGCAGTGGCTGGTGGGCTGGGTGGTCAGGAGAAGGAGAGGTTTACTTGGTGACTGAACTTACTGTGCCAATCTGTCCCCACCCTTTGACCAATACAGTCTTGTTGACAGAGCCATAGCTATGGTTAAAGTGTATTTTCATCCTAAATGCTTTTGGAAGTGAGGGAACAGGATAAAGGGAACTCTGCAGCTTTAAGTGTTCATCTGGGACCTCTGTATTTGGCAATTTGGGTATTATGTTGTGTGCACATCATTGCTCCTTTTGCATGATTAATTAAAAAAAAATATCCTAAAGACCAATAACTAGGAAGAGTAAGAACACATCCAAATATGAGGAGTTATTTCGTCCACCAGGAAGCGAGCAAACACTCTCCTGCCCCAAGTACTGTGGAATTAAGACACTCATAAATCCCTGCCCAGCAAGCCCTGGAGAAATAAAAGAGGCTTTAAATATAATCTAACCTACCACTTCATAGAGCAAGGGGAGTAAGCAGAATGGAGGGTAAGCAGAGAGCGGCAGAGGAAAGGACAAACATAATTGCTGGAGTCAAACAGAGGAAATTGCAGGTAAATACCAGCTGGATGCAATTCCAAAAACTCCCCCAAAGCCTGAGGTGGCTCCGGGGTAACACCCAGCTCACAGCAACTGCAGGGACATGGGGTGAAGGAAGGGGACTGATGACACTGGGGTCAAGCAGAGCTGTAAAAGGCATCCCCAAATGCAGGACAGCTCGTTAATCAGAGCTGTGCCATTGAGATTCCATTGCTGGATGGGCTTTTACACAGCTTTGACACTTCAAAATGGTGTTAGGAAATGCAGAGCTTGCCAGCTCTTCAGGACTCCAGCCAGCACAGTGAGTGGCAACTGCAGTACCTCTTCCAACTTGCTGGCACAACATTTTGCCACACATTCACACGTGTGTCCCGTGGCAGAGACCTGGAGGAGAGGGGGCTCAAAATGACAGATCTGACAGGGAGGAAACTGTGCAGAGCTGGACTCACAAAAGGAAAAATAACAAAATAAATAAAAACCCCCACCATCAGCTGCACCAGCTCATCCTGTAGCTTCCCAGTCCAGGTCTGTACCAACAGTGGTGTTTCCCATGGCCTCTGGGCAACATTCACTGTCTCAGCAGCTCAGGGAGGGTATTTTCAGGGCAGGGAAGGGCAATTCAAGAGCAGTTGCATCACAAGAACTTTGTGTTGTCAGGGAAACAGCTTACTTGGTAATGGAAGCATCATTCTGGGGCTATTTTGTTCTCTTCATTGGTTTTGTATCCCCACAGCTTCAGCAAACTAAATCAAGCTCCAAAGCACGAGCCATGGGATATAAAGCAAAATGCTGCAGAACAAGCAAGAAGGTGAGGGGGCACACCAGTGCCAAGGCAGCAGGTAAGGGTGAGCAAAGTTTTGCCTTTAATATCTGGTGAACTGCCTAACATTGCTATTAAATGCATCCTTATTAAGCAATAAATAAAACCAGGCTATGTTTCTAGCGGATGAGCCACCAGCTCCCAAATCCAGCTCCCTACAACCAAGTCAGTCTCATGCCCTCTTCTCTTGCCAATCCATCACCCCTGAGGGAAGGGAAAGGGCCTTTGAGACCCTTCTTACCACCCCTCCATTTCTGTTGCCCCATGCTAACAAAGCCACCAGCACATCCACACTCCTCTGAATGCCCTTCTCCTGTTTCATCATCATGCCCCGAGCTGTTATGGTGGCAAAGACCACACTAAAAGTGGAGAATGAGTCTTGCAGCACTGGAATGAGGGAGCAAACGGCACCTGCCACCTGGGACAGGATTTAATTGGATGCTCGGGGTGCTGTGCAACACAGAGGAGTCTGCACACACCTCATGAGTTCAGTACAGACCTGAGGCACCACATGAGAGAGAGAGACAGCATTTATTTTCCATTCATTGAAGACAGAAAACAAAAGGAACTCAACACTGAGCTTCACTGAAGGATGACTCAGTGTTCTGCTGGGAGTTACCTGGGCTGGGACCTGCAGAGTGGTGTGTGGACATTGGAAGACAAGATGAAGCAGCATCTTCATCTCACTGAGCAGAGCTTGCTTAACTTCCTCTGCTTTGAGAGACTAAAAAGTATAATTCCTGCATTTCTCCCAGCTCCCAGTCTGATCCCTGTGAAGCTTCACTGGGCTGTAAGGAGCTCCTCACAGGGATATCCCACAACACAAAAACCAGCCAGCCCTTTCGTGATCTGAGTTCTTCAAAGCTCCTTGGGGGCATGTAGGTTGGTGTGGTTTAAGCCCAGCTGGCAAATAAGTACCACACAGCCCCTTGCTCACTTCCCCTTGGCCCCATGGGGAGGAGATTTGGAAAAAAAGGTAAACCTTGGCAGCTGAGATAAGTATGGTTTAATAATTGAAACAAAATAAAATATAGTTATAATATTACTGATAATCATAGCAACAAAAGTAGTAATGAAAAGGAGGGAGAGAGAGAGGAATAAAATCCAAGAGAAACAGTTGATGCACAACACAGGTTTTCACCACCCAGCCAGTACCTGAGCAGTGACTGGGAGCTCCCAGACAACTCCCCCCAGTTCCTATACTGGGCATAGCTTTCCATGGCATGGAATATTCTTTTTCCAGTTTGGGTCAATTGTCCTGGCCATGCTCCCTCACAGCTTTTTGTGCAGCTCCTCACTGGCACTCCATAGAACACTGAAAAGTCTTTGATTTAGGGTAAACACTACTTAGCAACAACTAAAACATCAATGTGTTATCAACACTGTTCTCATGCTAAATTCAAAACACAACATTGCACCAGCTACTAAGAAGAAAATCAACTTTATTCCAGCTGAAACCAGGGTACGTGACCAAGCAGTGACCCTCAGATATGAAAAACTACCTAAGAAGGCAAGAAAACAGGTAAAATTCACCAATGCTTTCTGACATTTTCCTTGGTGGAGAACATCTCCCAGTTAACATGATGCACACTAGAAGGAAAGCTAATCCTACAGGGGGTCCCTTCAAAAGCAAACTCTAGAAATGATAAGTGCTGCTGGCCCCATTCCCAGCACAGGGGCCGAGTGGTGAAACTGCTGCAGTCAGAAACTTTCAGTTTTAATGATTCTGAAATTGTCAGTCTGGGGGTTGTTTAAACTGCAGTTACTTTTCACATCGCTCAAGATCTGGGGGATTTCCAGAGTGTTTCATTTGAGGCTTCTCTAATCAAACAAGTCATGGAAAGTTTTACAAGTTCATCTTGTCCCTCCTACACATGTAGGTAAATGAACCTATAGTGATATTTGGCCCTATTTAGCCCCAAACCGCCTCCACCAGGCCCTGTCCCCCTCTGACCCTGCAGAGAGGGAGCAGGATGTGACCCAGTGCAGCAGCAGGGCTGGAAGAAATGGGTGTCTGCAAGCATTGGCACAGGGTCGTGTTATCCACTATCCCCAGATGTTTTCCAGTCACCAAATTGCTCCAGTTTCCTTGGATGGAGGAGGAGGAGACAGGCAGGGACCGACACAGGAGAAAGTTTTGAGTTTTCTTGTTGCTTTCAAGTGATGTAAAATAATCTGTCACGGCTGATTTCTACTCAGTGAGCTCCTCCAGTGAAGTAACTCTCCACACCAGGGGGTTGTTACAGCCATCCTTTTGAATTTGGGGCAGCTCAGGAACTTGTCATTACCAAGGCAAGGAAGCTTTGGTGTTTCCATCCCCCCAGGCCCACCCCAGAGAGCTCAGGGAGGGAGCCAGGTGTGCAGGGGTGACCACATCCTGGGGTGCAGAGCCCCAGCAGCATCACTTGGAGCTGTGACAACAGGAAGGGAAGGGGGGCACAGGGCCAAGCCACACCATCACCACAGCATGGGGCAGGGAGGGGATGGAGAACGAGAGTTATCACAACATAGAATCACAGAGTGGTTTGGGTTGGAAGCAACCTTTACACCTCATCTAGTCCAACCCCCCTGCCGTGGGCAGAGACACCTTCCACTGGAGCAGGTTGCTCAGGAACCCATCCAACTTGAATATTTCCAGGGATGGAGAATCCACAACTTCTCTGGGCAACCTGTGCCAGTGTTTTAAAGAGTTCTAAAGCCTCTCCAAGGAAAAGCCACCTTTCTGGGTCCTTTCAGCCCCAGCACAGGCAGGCTCAGAGCACTCCTCACCAACTCTGGTCCTTCATGAAATTGCATATGTGAAACTTGTGCTGCTGCTGTGGCCCAAGTTCCCTCCCTGGGCTCCCACCAGTGTCCCAGTAAAGCCTAAACAGTGCAAATCTGTCCTGCCATGACAGCGAAGTCATTTCTTCTCCCTGATGCATTTTATTACCCGACAGAAGGGAACCCGTATTTTTGGAAACTGAATTACAGTTTCTTGAATATTAAAAGAAAAAGTTATTCCCTTTGCCAAGCTGCATTAATAACACCCCTAGTTTACAGCTCTCAGGGAGGGAACAGACTAAATTTTCTTGTGGTGGCTTTCAGTCCTTGAGTTAAGAGCCAGAGGGTTGATCTGCTGCTCAAGGAGGCTGCACCAAACACCCAGAGAGAAGGCAGCCAGCACTGGGAAAGTGTCAGGTTTTTAGAGGCAGGACTTCTGTCTGGAGGACAACTTTTGAACCAGCGGCATCAGGACACTGCCACCCAAAGACTCTGATCACAGAAACAACTTTTAAAGAAACAAGCACACAAAGAGAAAAAACCATTTTATCTTCCCAATGTAATTTTCATTTTTACCAAGAGAAAATGGTCTTTTCTCTTTGCTTGCTGCAAGAACTTTGACCATGCAAACGTGTGGTATAAACAGGATGTTTCTTGCAACAAGGACCAAAAAAATCCCCAGACATACAAATGTTTGAATGGCGTGTCCTAACCTAAATCATCTTCCAGAATTTCAACTTGATTTCAAGGATCTCATACCCCTGTCATCTGACAGAGCAGGAGACTCACTACATCTTAGGAAGGAAACTGGGCCTTGGTACAGAGCTATTTATTGTTTTTTCCTCTCTTTTTAGCCTTTTTTTTTTCCCTAGGCCCGAATTTCTTAAATCACAACTTTTATTAAACCCCAGCATGGTGCAGATCACAGCCATAATTCTTTTTCCCCCACCTTCCCACCACAAATCCATTCAAAGTGAGTGACATTTGCAAAGTGTATTTTCACGGCCCTCCGTAATCCCTTCAGAATATTAAGACTGCATTACTTTGTCTTTGGTTACATTAACTTCAATTTTCCTTATGAGTAAGTATTTGGCTAAAAATTAATATAGTGAAGTTGAAAAGAATCTTATGATAGGAAAAAGACTAATTTCATCTCTGGCTGCTCAGATACCAGAGTACACTGGGGTTAATGTAATTAACTTACAATTTTAGCCTAGGTTGTGTACATACACTGAATCTCCCTGCTGGAAACAAGATTAGATTTTATTACACTATATATCCTGGTTATCTTCACCATGCCTCCAATATTACTTCCCTCAATGACTTCAAGGCTCTCTGCTGCAATGAAAATGCAGAACCATCTGGTATTGAGCCCATGCAGTTTATTTAAGGATTTAATTAAATGCTCTAAATGGAGAGCTTCTTTGAATTAACATTTTAAATGTGACTTATTGCAGGTTTAATATTGTCTTAATGCCAACCTGGGAAACTCCATAGCCAAGTTGTTGACGTTTAAATTGAATTCATTTGGGTGGCTCCAGGGGGACTCATTAATTAATCTAAACAACTAATGGGGATTGGTTCTGACTTTTGATGAAGATTATTTACAGAGACAATTTGCAGTGAATAAAGAGTCACAGTAGGCAAATGTTTAATTGAATTTAAAAAAAAAAAAAGGACATCTCATTGTGTTCAATATCAAGGATGCATCTTCCCAGTAAGCTTTGAAATACCAAGAAAGGGACGATTGCTTGAAGCTTCCTGGCTGCACACTAATAACAAAGAGAATGGGTAATTACATTTGCCTGTGTAATTTGCAGCTTGTAAGAGGACAACAGGTCTGTCTGCCTTACAGTACACAGAGAAAGACCCTAACAGGAAATATTCTGTTTTACCAAGACCAAGTTGCCCCACTCACTTTTACTCCCGTACCAGAAAATGGCATTTTCCAGCCAATCACTGCTGGAAAAACAGAGTCAACTCCTCTAGCTTACATTTGCAAAAACCCAGAACAACTGCAACGAGCTCAGTGGAGCCGCTTTAATTTACAACAGCTTAACCTCTAACATCCAATTTTCTTTTATTCTTTGATTACATCAACTTTGGAATCAGTTATTTGCACCTCCGAGCACACCACCAGCCCTGCAAGCACTAACAGCCGGTTATGTGGTTCATCTTCACTAAGCCACAGCACCAAAACAGTACCTGCTTCCCCAGGTATCTGCACTCATTAAGGCAAATCATCCTATAGCATTTTTCCTCTGTTATTATCATTATCCCATCTCATCTTGAAGTTTCCGGTAGCAGAGGTTGCCAAAGCAAGAAAACACAGTGGATTAAATGCTGTGCACACTTGGATTCCCAGGGAAACACAGCTCCTGCCCTGCCACCCCGGCTCCTGAGGGCACCAACACTTCTAAATACCTGTGATTTCAGTCAAATTCTTGAAAAGCAGTTTGTGTTTAACACAAAGCAGGTGTGGAACTGGCAAACAACCCAAGACAGCACAGCAGACCAAGAGTGAGACAGAGATAGATCACAGGGTGAAGATGTCAGCAGCAGGTTGGGGCTCTCCCATCTGATGCACTCTCTCCTATGTGATATCTGTTCTTGCTTGTTACAGATTGTCCTTAACTTAAAGCCCAATTGATTTCTGACTTAAAAGCACAACACTGAAGGGCAGGAGGAGGTGAAGGACAGCAGGAAAAAGCAGAATGTTGAGAAGAAAATACAACATCAAATGCCACAAGTGCTACTAACTTCTAATGTGGCCATTAACCATGCAGAAAACTTTGATGGAGAAATTATCCAGCTCCTTAAACACTCATATAATTGGGAAACACCAGCTACCAAAGATGCCCAGTGGGGGCTGGGGCAGCACACACAGACTGTCTCTCCCACAAAGGGGTGACAGTTACTTGGGAGACTCATCTCTCTTGGTCTGCTTTAACCCAGATGTGAAGGACCTCAGCTGTGGTCAGGTCTCTCAGGGAGCCTCACTGACTCTGAAAGCCTTTAGTTTTTTTCAATGGCAGTGGCCATTGAACAGTACTGATTTTGTCACCCACACAAGTCAATCCAGTGTTTTGAGCTCCACTGTGCTGTGTCCAGCTGCAGCAACCAACTGCACAAAGAATTATTTTGGCTGGAAAAGGCCTGTAAGACCTTCGAGTCCAGTTGTTAACCCAGCACTGCAGAGTCCATCACTGAACTACATCCCCAAGCCCCCTCCCTTTTTCCACCACCGGTGTATGACAGGAGTCCTGCTCCACACTAGCATTGCCCAGCTGGTTAAACCACCTCTGAAGGCTCTTATTGGGGGTGCAAACAAGACAAAACCCTCATGAACACACTTCACCTCAGGAAAGACTGAGCCCAGGCTGGGCTCAAGGGGCTGAGTAGGATTGCCAAGGCACAGTCACCGTGTTCCCCACATGCCCCAGCCTGTGCTGCCAGAGCCCAAGGCTGATCACTCTCCTCTGGTGTCTCTGTGTCAGGTTTGCATTTTATTTGCAATAATACCACAACCTGTCTTGCCTGAACGCAAGAGGTTCCAAACTTCTTTTCTTTCCAAGGCTGGACACATTCTGCATGCTAATTTGGGAGGCAATTGAGGGGGAGGGCACATTAAGGAACCACACGTAGCCATTAAGCCAGGGAGACTAAAGCATCCTGCCTGGATCAGCACTGCTGGAGACTGTCTAGAGCATTGCCAGCTGCTCTCAGATACCTACAGTGGAGCTCTTTTATGCAAACACCTCCAGTAACAGCTTTTGTGGATCTGACAGACAGAGTGGTTAAAAATTAGGCATTCAGTGGGTATCCAGTGGAGAGACATTGTACGGCACATCTGAAGAGGGGAGTCAACTCGGAAAGGAAATTCTGAATTGTCTGAAGGGGAAAGGCTGCTCAGGCAGGCGGGATAGATCCCCACAGCAAATCAAGCTGTGGTGTATCACCCATGTCATCCCTCCCCATCTTCCCAGGGATCCAGCTCCCATAAATGTGGATTCACAGACAGAAGACAGTCACATCCCAAAGGAAGTAACCAAGGCAGATATTCCCTGCAAATGGGAGGATGGAGGGATGTGGTGTTTTCCCCACCAACTCTCAAAATTTCCTACAGAACCACTTCTGCCTATTTTTTTTTTTTTTAAATCACCAGCTCGCTCAGGGCTCTCTCAAGGCAGCGAGGCTTTTTAATGTATTTTATTTTCCCCAGGATTGCTCGCTCTCAGTGTGAAAAGTGTCAGTTATTTTGGGAAACCTGAAATCAAGTGGGCGAGCGATGGAATTATTCATGAGGACACCACCAGGAGGAAGGTTACCTCCTTCACCCTGATGGGAGGCCAAGAGCTCAGCCATTGTTTCAGGCTCAAAATTAAAAGGCAAAAGTTTGTGCCCCCTTGAACCTGGACAAGGCATTAAGAGCTGAAATTATAGGGAAAGGCACAGCTGGTCCATCACTGGAGTAGAGAGGGGAGCTACAGCAATACTTGAGGCTCCTTCTAGCCCTGTGCAGCCAAGTCTTCAGTAAAAATCAAGCACACACTGCAATATCCATTAGGTTTGAGTATCCACAGGGGTATAAAGCTGGTGTTTACTTAGTCTGCAGGGCTGTGTCTTGCTTTAAATGCCTGCCCTCCCTTCCCGGAGCAGGCACCCTCCCATTTCACCCCTGGGGACTGCGATTTTTCTCATGGTGGCGTGAGGGTGAAGTATTGCTTAGAGTAATCCTTGCTTTCTAAAGCTTCTCTTAGACATGATGCTACTTTTCTACTTGGAGCAACAATTCTGTCTGTGAAAATGGCACATCCTACAGGGAACCTCCTCAATAAAGGATGCTCAGTTTGACACACACAGGACGGAGGCCAAAGCTTCAATAAAAGACCTTTCTTTCCAAGGCCTCTAAGAAAACAGCCCTTCAGCAGCACTGACTCACCTTAACTCTTTCCATACACCAAAGTTACACAAAGAGCCATTAAACCACCATTTCTGCTTTGCAACTCTGTCAAACAGAGAGTTTGGCTCAGTCAGTGGCAGCAAAGACAATGAACAGCAGAATCACCCACCCAGCACAGACTGTTGGCTGCAGGGGGTCACTGGAGTAAAGGAAACAATCTCTGAGCAAACAAGGCTGGGGGTTTGTGTATCTGTGTTTTGTTGTTTGGGGTTTTTTTAACCAAAGTCCTGGAGCTGCCGGGTCGATCCTTCCCTCAGTAACGATTTCTGATATTCACCGTGTTTTCTTTTGAAACATCTTGTTGCTGTAGGGAACACCAGATGCTCTGGCTGTGCTGCTGTTGCCTAGGGACAGCCTTCAGATACCTTGTTTGATTTTTCTACTTCATTTATCATCAAATCAAAATATCTTATCCAAACTGCAGCGAACTCCTGTGGGCCTTGGTACCAACAATTAAAAGCATCTGCTAAGGGGTAACCACGCTATTTGTGAGAACAAAATAGCCAGGATGGGGAGCTGACAGATTTGGGACTGACATTTAGGTTACTACAAGACACATACCTAAATAATTTACATATACATTTCATATTTTATGTGTATAAATATATCAAGAACATATACACACATAAAAACTTCTTAAAACCCCTAAAATATCTTCCAGTGATGCTATAAGAAGCCCTGATATGCAACCTATTTTAATTGAAGGCTGGTCAAACACAAATGCATGGTAGGGAAGAAAAGCTGATTCAAATCAGGAAACCAAATTTAGAAGCAAGGTGATAGAAACTGGCATATGAAAATGCACTTTCTCTCTTACTCTCATTTACACTCCTCTGTTATAAATAAGGTTGTTTTAAGAAGAAAAATAAAAGTTAAAGTGGTTTGTTGAAATGTTGGATGGCAAAGCCATCACCTTTGTCAAGGTTTGGATTAAAATGTGCCTTTCCACATCCTGCATGGAATAGAAACAGTGAAACTGGAACACTTAAATATTTACAAGGGGGTTTTATTTGTTTTTAAATACTTGTCCTACAACAGACAGAACCGACAGACCACACAGAGTGTCATAAAACGCCACTTCTTTGCTCCCTTATGAAAAAGAAGCAGAAACATGTGCGTTACCAGAGATCTGCAAGCGCAGAACAGACAAGATTTACACCCCCAGAAGCAAACATCAGACCAAGATGCCCACATCCATTTCCATATATCGCATCAAAAAGCTACCTGAAGATCCTGTCACAAAGGATGACCTTAAACCCGAGTTTCCAGAAAGCCAAGCCTGCATTTTTCATCTGAGATCCACATCAAAAACCCCAGTCTGGCTACCTCAGTCATATCTCGGCAATGATAAAGACCAATTTTTGGCACCAGGAGGCACACACCTTTTTTTGTAAAACATAAAACATCAGTGCAATCACTAAGAAGTATGATTTAGCCTTGGAATAAACAAAGCTAAAAGAGTGACCTTCTCACCGTCACCAAGATCTTGATTATCTTTGGTATTAAATTCATAGGCAGAATTTTCCATGCCCTGGAAAAAATACATTAAAAGCCTGAATTCATATTGTTCCTGAATTTTATACCTGTTTGTGTGCTGTGTAGTGTAAATATTGTTGGAACAAAGAGTTTCTGGTAACTCCAATGCAGAAGAGATCAGAAATGATGAAATCAAAGTTTCCAGTTCCTCAGTGCTGATACAGATATATGGCAAAAGACAGTCAGCCCATTCTTGGGGGACTAAGTGGTTGGAAACACACAGAAAAAGCCTTAAAAAATACAATAAAACATTATTTTCCTGTCTAAACTTTCTCTTAAAAAAAAAAAAAAGAGTGAGAAACTGAAAAATGTGAGTTATCTGCCACCTTCTGTAGCAAGAAGTGGGACTATTTTTCTAAAATCTTTTCAAATCTGACATTTCATCAAAACTTGAGCAGCCATTAAAAGCTAAGGATGCTCTGCAGTTCTGAAGCCCCTGTTTGCCCCAAAAGGTTCCTCCTCTCCCCTGTGCTGCCAATATCTCTATTTTAGAGCTGCAAACACAGACAGAAAGAGCCTTTTTCCCCTGAAAGCCCCCTGTCAGGTAACGACAGAGCAGAGCCTGCAGTTGCAGGAAAGCTGCCCCATCTCTGCTAGAAAATCCTGGAATAGCCAGAGGAGACAGCGGGAAGGCTCCAGAAAAGTCGTGGGGAATGGAGTCAGCTACAGCAACAATATCTCCGTAAATCGTTCTCCTGGTGAAAAGTCAGTGTGGTGCTAAAAACCACAGAGTTTTGCATTGTTACCTAGAGCATGAAATAACGTCCCCGTTGAGGGCTGCAGGCTCGTAAAGCATAATGGAGAGTCGTGAATGGGATTGCCAAAGGTGCCTGAATGCTTTTCAATAAGGCTGAACTCCTAAATTATTGAGGTGCTTTGGAAAAAATCCCACTTCATAGAAGTAATTCCACAAGATATCAGCATCCCCTCAGTCCTTGCGGACTCTGTGGTTACAGAATAAACACCCTAAAAAAAACATCAACCGTTAAATTATTGTGTGATTGCTGATGCCGGAGGACAACTTCAGGAGGGTGGCCAAACCCTCCTCACTTAATTCTTCATTTTCCGTTTGAAGATATCAACAAGCTGCTCCAGAGTCAGCTCAGCTTCCTCAGAATTTCTGTAATGCTTATGTTGTTGGACATGTTCCTTAGGCAGAGCAAGGAAAGCTGCTAAGACAACACGAAGTAGGCTTTAAAAAAAACCTAAAAAGTGTATCCAAAAAATTGTTTCTACAGTGTGAACTTATTTTTCTTCACTGTGCATGGGATGGACATGTCTGCCGTGGGCAGACACAAGGCTTTACACAGGGGTTTTCCCCTTGATCTCCTGGCAAATAAAGTTTAACACGATGGAAGATATCTGTTGGCTGTTTGTGTTCAGAATATCTAACAGTGAGAGAATTACTACATGCCAAGTGAGACATCTTAAATACCAGATTAAGATACAAGCAGCAAAAACTCTGAATCGGATACCAGAGTGTAAGAGATGGGGCTGGCTCGGCTCTGCCTTGGCCGAAAGGTGAGAAATTCAGCCCAGAAAGTCCTGCTTCATTCACGCAAGAATTGGATAAACCAGGTCTGTGCTTATGTTGTTTGGTAACTCAGTTATCACCCACTCCCTTCTCAGCCTTCTGTGCTCAACTACCCAGGACAGAGGATTAAGGGAGAGGGAACATGCAAGTCATCAGCATTTCTTTCTGGAGAAGACAGCTGAAAAGCTGGGAAGGCAGAATTAGAAAGAAGCAGCGCTGAGACACAAAGCATTCCAAGACAAATGCCCATTACCCAGCACAATGTGCTACTACTTTCTTAGCAACACGAGCGTCACTTGAATTAATTTTCTGAAAGAAAACAGACTGTCTCAACAGCAGCCTGATGGTCTCAGCAATTCGCTTCACAATTACTCACTAAACTACCTTGATTTAATTATTCAAGAAGAATCTCACTGCCACTGATAACTACTTAATTAAAAACACAACTTTAGAGCAATAAGAGAGTCACATTATATTGCATTTGAAATAGATTTCTTGCTGTAAACATGCGCAGTTCATTTTAACCAGCTTAATGTGCCAATATATTTAGAGTTCCCAAGGATTTTAAGAATGGCTCGAGCAACAGTCATCTTCCAGGGGCTGCAAACAACACTCATAAGCTTGTTCTCGCTTGGAGCAATTTCACTAAGATCAAATTAAGAAAAGCATCACTGCAACAGAGTCAGCGTAGGGCATAAAACATGATGCTCAAAAGAGTCCAAAGCTAAGAGATGAGTTCTTACCTTCCCTCCAGTCTTTCTCCACTGTTCCAAAGCACCACCACTCTGCCTCTTCTCCTGTCCTCTCACTGCCCTGAGAGCTCCACAGGTGAAGGTATAAAACCCTGATTGGGGCCACTCTCTCCCTTCCCATCCAGGCCTCACCAGCTGAGGATCTGTCCTGGTCCCAGCTGTGATAAATGCCAGTGATTTCACCCCTCTCCCTTCTGCTGTGATCCACCTGTGCCCTCTGGTTACAGAAAAATGGTGGGAAACTTGTGGTTGCTCTCCAAAAGCAGCCTTGGCCTCAACAACTCCTCAGTACTACCTTGGGTTCAAAGCACTGACAGGGCATGAACATCTGGTGTCCAGACTGGCTTCTGTGCCTAAACCTCAGCCCTGAAAGTCCCCAGGACCTTCTCCAACAGCCTGTGTGCATGGAGGGGACATCCAGCCATTCCCTCTGTGACTCCGATGTCAGCATGGTGGGAGCAGCATCCTCCACACTGGGGATCTCTGACTGAGGGCAACTGTCTGAAAGCAATTCCCATTTTATATGAATGTAGCATTTTAATGGGTATCAAGTGTTGGTATCATTAGATCCTTGCAAGAGTCAAGAGCAGTCTTTGAAAATCGGGTGGTTTTTAACCTGTGACAGAAAGAGTTGTGAGTCAATTGGCTCAATTACTACTGGGATAGAGATGGAAGCAGCTTTTGGGGGAAAGAGCTGTTACTTGCCTATGGTCAGAGGGACCAGGTACAAGCAGGGGTGACTACAGACAACAGCATGACTCATGTGGTGCTTTCTGAGAGCACCGGCTGCATTTACACTGTGCCAAGTGTGACAGGAAAGCCTCCCAAATTACCAGCATGCCATCTCCCATTTAGTTATTTAAAACATCTCTCCTTCCCCCCAGCTAAGAGGAACCGACTCCTTGGTTTTAATGCATTTTCAGTACAGCTGAAACTATATATGTATTTATATATGAAAAAATTAAATGACTGCCTTCTTGAATATTATCTTCCTGGTTTATTGTGTGCCCTCTCTCCCCTTCTCTTCCCGGAGAGACCAACCATCACATGAAAATGCTTTTCATCATCTGCAAAATTTGATGCCCAAAATAGCCCCACGGTTGCCCTAGCAACAAGCATTTATTCCCCCTCCCCCCAGCATCCCCCCCTTTGCATATTGCTGCATATTTCTATCATCTCTTTCCAGGCACAGTTCATAAACACGGCTGCATAATAAAGAATGTTATCACCAATGACTTACAGCCCAGCTGCTGCAAATAAGATATGAAGTGGCAAGGAAATACAATTTCATGCAGCTAGGACAACAGATTGATTGGGTGCCCTTCAAATTTGATGCCACTTCTTTAAGTCTGTCCAAATTCAAAAAAAAAAAAAGTTAGTTTCCCCACCTCCCCATCTTTCCATGGTAGCAACAGACAATAAAAGTGGGAGATAATTCACTAGGACACTCATTATGTCTGCAGCAACCTTGCCCTGAGAGATTGACAATTTAAAGAGATGCGCTTCTTTTCCCTGCCACCTCCTCTACTTTTTCCCCAGCCACTCTTCTTCATCAAAAGTCTTATTCCTCCAGTTTGGTTGCCTTTTTAATTCAATTATCTTCCCTTTCAAATTATTATTTCATTTCAGATTACTAGCCAGAAAGTTGTTACTGATAGAGACAATCAACCCCCTGAACATCATTACCACCACCTCCAAAATTTTGTCCTTGTTTTTGTTTAGTTTTGGTGAAACGATAGGAAAAGCCTCTGTCCCACAGCATTTCCATAAAAGAACACCCTATCAAGGACAAGAAGAGGTGGGCTTGTAAATTCTTCGTCACTCCTGTCATTTCTGATGGGTTGACTTTCAAGGATATGGAGATCTGCTTTGGAGGCTGATCTGAACGTGCAGAGACCACCTTGTGATCTTGTGGTACACCAGTGTGTGACACAGTTCAACGAGGACCAACTGCTGCCAGACAGGCTGTGCTGATGGACTCGGATGCTCCTGCTCACAGGAGAGAGAGAACATCTCTGGGTGCAGTCAGAGACAACCCCCCATGCAGGGTTTCTCTTCCACATTCACCTCTCCTTTCTGCCCCCTGCCTCCCCTCTCCTTTACAGAATTCTTTGCCCTTGTGTGTTGTACACAGCAAGCTTGTGGTGCTTGTCCCTGGGACACCATTCTTTCCTTCCTCCCCCTCAGGTGCAAACGGTCTTCCCCATGTCATCCCACATGGGCTTTTCCTCTGCATGGGGAGGGTGTGTGGAGCAGCGCTGGCAAGTGTGGGGTTATTCTTTAATGGGGGTCTTGGCACTGATCTCAGACACAGCAATTGTCATGGGAAGAGCAAGACACAAGGTGTGTAATGGGAGCACAGAGACCTCACTGCTTGGAAATAAACAGCGAAAGAAAATGTGGTTTATTCCCATTTAACAAAGAGAATAGAGAGGCCCATCATACGTGTTGTGCAGCCTCTGGCTCCAAATTATCCCTAGAATTAGTTAACGCTAATCAATCTCAATCAAATCAACCACAGAGGAGGAAATCTCTTCTTGCAGAAGCTTTTCTCTCAGTGCTCAACAGCAGCAACATCCGCTCCAAAATTCTCCCAGAGAGACCTGAACTAACTCATGTGCAGATGGAGACAACACAAAGGTTCAGGTCTCTGCAGCGTCTGCAGTGAGCATTTCTCACAGGCAGAGAGAAGCTGCCAGCTCTCTGCCTGCAACCAGATCTCCCTGCTCAAGAGCCCAGAGATACAGAGATGGGTTTCCCCTTTGTTTCTTTCATGGATTTGTTTGTTTGTTTGTTTGGGGTTTTTTTTCACAGAAAGGGTTGTAAAGCATTTGAATGGACTGCACAGAGAAGTAGTGGAATCACCATTCCTGAAAGTGTTCCAAACTGTGTGGCTATGGCACTGGAGAACATGGTTTAGTGGTGAACACGGTGGTGTTACTGGGTTGACTGTTGGACTTGATGATCTTAAAGGTCTTATCCAACCTTAACAATTCTGTGATTCACCAGACTATACTCAACGTGTGACCTGCAAGATCCTGTTGGCCCTCAGTTCCCCCTTTCCCATCAGTACATTGCAATAATGGCTCCAGAACAAGGTTTCAAATACAAACAGCTCTGATTTGTGCACTGAGCTGGATCTGAATCCTGGCAGCTTGCACTCACTGCCCCTTAGGATGTTGTGATGCTTAAATGTGTAGGACATTTGCCAGCTCTTCAGATGGAAAACATGAAAGCAGCTCAGAAAAGGATTATTACTATTATTAAAATGAGAGATGAGGTTTTAAACCCAAAACTGCGCATCAGGAAAGTTAAAACCATTTTCCATCTTGAAATATGTTCAGTGATGGAAGAGTGAAGTCAGCATTAAAGCAGCATTCATGGGTCACACAGAAGAGTGTGTTTAGAAATGGTGGTAGAAGAGAGCACAGCAAATTTGGTGGATTTTTGTATCTTTTAAAGTACAGATGAAGAAAAGCAGAAAACGTGTAATATGAGAAGGAAAGATTTTTTACAAACTAATTTCTACCACCTCCTTTGAGGCATGAGCAGCTCTTTAATCTAAGAAGGGTCATTTCTCTGTCACTTTTCTGCCCTAAGTGGAGGCCAAGTTCAAGAGAACTGTGTTTCTTTTAATTTCCTTTGGATACAAGTACTTGGATATGGAATCCCATTTATCTTTCTTGATTCAAGTAAATAAATTGAAAAAAAACCAACTTAGTGTGTCCTATAAATACCCCATAATATACTAGATCCAACATCACTTTTTTTTTTTGCACCGAAAAGCTTAAACCCTCCTGACACCATAAAACATCGGCGTCCCCCATCCCATGATTGTTTCCCATAATCTAGGAGAACATTAAAGAGAGAAAAATTGTGCTGAAAAATGACATCTTATCTATTTCCTTCCTTCCTGCCACCACTCTGTGTTTTTGTCATTGCAGGTCAGACACCTGCTCCCCACATTATAATCTGGGGAGGTGATAAATGCTCGTTGGCAGTGATTACCAGTGGCCCCATTCACTGGGTGTCAATCTGGAAACAGGCATCTTCCCTCAGCTGCCATTCTTTGTCCTGCCAACAAGATCCAAAAGGAGGGGAAAAGGCAAAAAAAAAAAAAGGAGC
Source organism: Corapipo altera (assembly GCF_003945725.1). NCBI lineage: Eukaryota > Metazoa > Chordata > Aves > Passeriformes > Pipridae > Corapipo > Corapipo altera. The sequence goes on from NW_020884913.1 coordinate 7,205,994, forward strand.
TGACAATTTTTCTCTCCCTTCTCCTTGTCCCTGGAGGGGAGAGACGCTGCCAGGATGCTGCGGAAACGAAGCAGGGATGATGCAATCTTACATTCTTACAAACTCTTATGAGACTGGGGCATAAGGAGGTTAATTTGCATGAGGTGGGAATCTCCTGGGTTTGACCATGACCTCCATGTGACTATGGATATATTTAACGTGGCAAGACAGATAGGCAGAAAACCAAATTGCAACACAACCTGGCAAAGCCCAATTTAATCATAGTTGCACCAGTGACGGGCAACCCCCTGATTGGCTGACCTTTCCTACTGCTGGACTGTATCACATCCTCATTTAGGCAGACCTTGGGCCACCCCAGCAGGGTTGAACAGGTCAAGGAAGAAGAGTTTCATTTGGCCTATCATAGCAGATTATGACTGTATGCTTCCAAAGGAGTGGCTGCAGCACATGCATTGAACATTCCCTTTGGATCAGGCACAGCTCTGAATTCTACACATTTCAGTCTTGCCACAGGCTTTCATCCTTCCTTTTGGAACTCCTTTTGGTGTCTGCATCTGTCAGTGGTTGTTGCAATGTGTGCTACACTACATGGACTCTACACTCTGCCTGTCCCCTGGAATGTTTATGTCCGGTCTGAAAACACAAAGTATTTCACAAGCAAACCTGGAGGTATTTGGGGAGCCTTTCAGCAGGTACAGGAGGCTCCAACACTGCAACATGCAGGAACTCAGGAGTGCTGATGGCCAACCCTGTTCACAACCACCCCTCTGCCCTCCAAGCTGGAGATGGGCACTGGCATTTCCACGTGCATTTGCTTTGGACAGCAAGCAAGTAGGAAACGGCATTACATCCTTGAGCACAGGGTGAGTGGAGCCTCTGCTGGGCCAACAAACTTCCAGAGCATCCTCTTTGTGTTTGAACCAGTGAAGTGGGAGTGAAGCCCTTAACAGAGCATCTCATGGTTCCCCAAATCACTCCATCACTTCACAGGAGGGGAGGACACATCCCAGGAACTGGCTTCCAAGTTGGCAATTACACTGTGGCTCTGCAGTGCAATTATTCCTAAATATTTATACACACTCGCCCCCTTTGTTCTGCTTTTGTGTGACATAAAGGGGAATTTTGGCTCTGTTCTCTCTTCCTCACCTGGATTTGCTCTGCCCTTTCTGCTGGATACAAGGGATTTGATTGAATTAACTTAATTGGCCAATGTATTGTTCAGACAGCTGTGACAGAAACGACTTCGTGCATTAGTCAGGAGGTTAAGTGGCTCATGGCAGCTCCCAACACCTTTTTTGCTGCCAGACACCTCTGTACTGACTCCAAATCCCTGGGTTTTGAGGTAGGTTTAGAGGGCAGATAGATCTGCTGTGTTGTACAGCACGTTTGGGTACCAAGAGGCCACACAGTCAGACATGCCCATGCCTCTGGCTCCTTGCCATGCTCCCAGCCATTGACCATGTCAGCTGCATTGGAAACTGTGTCTACATGGCATATTTCTTGAAAACAGGGAAACTGAATGTCTGGAAAAGACACAAGCAAGCCAATGTTTCCGCCTTGTCTTTATCTCATGCTATGGTTAAACTTGGCCTGCCTTGCAGACCTCAGGACCTCACAAGGGAGGCTGTGTGTGCCCATGCCCTGCTCTGCTGGTACCTTCACCCCTTCACCTCCCCCTTGCAGCCCGAGTTCCTTCCATGTATTTTGATATTGGTGGGACCACATTCCTGTGGATGCCTCCATGGGAACAGAGCAAGAAACATCTCCAGACAGACATCCAAGTCTCCAGACAGGATGAGTTGTTCTTAGGCAGACCTTTTTCTCTCCCCTCTGACTCTGCAGTAGCTGAGATGATGAGACTCATAACTTCAGTGCCTCAGCTAAGAGTCTGAAAGGGACTATTTGTCAGCAGTCCTTCCCCTTCTGCCTTGAACCACTGCCTGTTACTCATTACATTTTGCACCAATCACACAATTTTATATACTGGAAATCCAAGATATTCATCATCTATAACAGTGTTAATACTTTGGCCTCCTTTGAATTCCTGCAACTAGAAGAAAAGCCAAGAAGAGGTAGGTCAGCAGCATAGGGCAGCAGGAGAACCTAATGGCCAGGGATGTCCCAGGACAGGTCAGGACATAAAATGGGAGAGACATATTTCACTCTTGTTCTCATGGGCTGCACCACTCAAGACAGAGCCAGGTCAGCTCCCTGTGCTGTGTGTGTAGTGTATGTGTATCCCCTGCTACAGCAATGGGAAACAGGCTGTCACCTTCTGTCCCTGGCAGCAGCAATGGCCACACTACTGGGGTGATGGGCACTTCCAGCACATGGGTTGGGCACACAGCCCTTTGGAATGTAATTACTGCCTCTACCACAGCTCAGGATTAGTGTCTCCCCTGCTCACAGCCCCCAGTGCTCACAGCCTTCACTGCTCTCCAACATTCTCCAGTCACTGACTCCTGATGTAAAACCAGGAGTCTACAGCTGTGACCTGGGCAGGTTGATGTGTCCATGCAAACCTGACTAATTCAATGACTGAAGCGCCACAGGTCTGCAGTGACTTTGGGGATGCAAAGAGAGACAGCAGCAGTAATACCAATGTTACCTGGGGAGTGGCTCTGTCCCAGCCATCACTTTCCCAGGATGCTGCCAGCACTCAGACTGAACTGCCCTCTCATGCATGGGGGAAGTCATCTCTAGATGACTGGAAAGGTAAGGTGTGGGAGAAGCTCCTATTTACCACTTCCCTGCACCCTAAGCATCCTCTGACCAGGCAGTGGTCCATTGCCCAGGGGGGCAAGACGACCCTTCCCCAGCACCACGGGCACTCGAAAAACACATTTAAACCTTACCCTCTGCATACACAGGCACGGAGAGAATGGCAAATTTTCATAACCATTCTGATTTCCACTAACTGAAGCCAGTGTAAATCTCTATTTTTTATGAATCTCACTTACATTTTGTGCCTGACTTGCGCATAAAACTTCCCCAGATTTACACAAGCTAACTCCATAAGTCATCCCCTTCCCAATCGGGCCCTATATCTTGATGACCTTTAAGAAACCAATGACTGCTTTCCTGTTGTTATCCATAATTGGAAAAGCACTGGAGATAAGAAAATTTATAGCAATGAGTGATCTACCTGCGAGAGACAATAAAGAACACCGGGCGGTGAAAGAACGGGGAAGAAAAATCCCACACACGGACACGCGCAGGCACACGGGCACACAGGGGTATACCCACAGCTCAGGCTGAACCCTCCCTGCCTTTACTGAATATCTCCCAACTCCCTGAGCCCTTTATTCCTCTGGGCATGCAGCCTCCACCCTATGGGACAGATGCATCCCTGCATTTGAGTTTTCTTGGAATTTACTTGCAAATCTTTAGGTTTAATGTGAATGAAGCATGATGTAGGAATGGGTTCATTCCTGGAGTGGATAATCCCATTGCTCAACACAGCCCTCTAGGAAAGGAAGCCAGGACTGCATTGTTTATACTGCTACGGGTGCAACACTCAGGGAGGTGGGCAGGGTAGACCTCAGTGCTCCTCACATACACACATCACTTTGGGGTTAGTCATGGAGATGTTAATCACCTCACCATCTTCCACAGAGATCTCTGCCTGCAGGAATCATTCCACACAACAGGATAACTGAACTACTTCTGGGCATCAGAGACCCCATTCCCAGACTGAACTTTATTTTGTTTCAAAACAAAGGCGGAAGCTCATGTGCTGCCACATCCCTTCTCTGGGACTGAACCAACAGATTGGGGTGCAGCACTCCTGTTTGTAAGAAATGGGAGTTATCTGTGAGGCAGCCTGATCTTGGTTGGACCCAAGACACCCAGGACATGTTGAGACTCAAGAAGGGAAATGGTTCCAGTCACATCTACATTCAAGTCAAAGTAACCCTGATGACTTTATTGTCTCTAGGAACCAAGGAGGTCCTGAAATGAAAACAAGCATTTTCTAGACCAAGGATGAGGAAACAGCCACCAGAAGTGTTGAAAGGGCTGAGTGTCTAAGATGTGCAAAGCAATGAGATGAAAATCTGTATGCAAATAACTTTTCCAGCTTTACTGTAAAGGTTGCCTTCAACCTTCCTGCAGGAAGACTCCCATGAAAGGCAGCCAGGATTCAGGGGCACTTCAGGGGACAAAAGTCCCCTCACTCTGGGGTCAGATGTAGCACATATGCAGGTGGCCTTCAGGAGGTTACTCATCCCTTTCAGTTCTCCACGTCAAGTGGCAATGAAGGAGCAATGCTCAGTCCCTCCAGCAGGAGAATTTTCAGGCAGTTGGGTGAAAGTTGCTAAATGAGTAAAAAGGTGGTTTTCAGAACCACTGCTGTAGCTTGAGACACGCATCTTCTGCACCCAGTTTGATTGCTGCACAAGTCTATCTACCACCCTGGCTTCAAATGCATCCCAGCCACAGGTCTGTGCCTCAGCTCAGCTTTCTTATTTGCAGCCAGCAAGATTACACAGAACTATCTGTAATAAGTAACTCCTGGGAGAGAAGTTTAAGTGAAAGCAGTAAGAGCAAGCTGCTCAGAACCAGAAAAGAAAAACCCCAGCAAAACAACAGATGACAAATTCCTGGTAGGGGCTGGGATGAGGAAAGACAAACAGAAAGGAGCGGTTGACTTTGAGGAAACCCTGACAGCTCTCCCCTTCCAGCTCTCAGCCCTCACAAATAAAGATCTCTTGCAGCTTCAGCAAAGGTCACTGGGTTGTGTGTGCAGCTCAAGGCTGCTCCAGATGCACCCAGTTTGCAGTTTTTGAGCTGGCTCCCGTTGAGCTCTGCCTAAGATTTTTTGGGGAGTGAGGTGGTGGCTGAATATCCTCCCTCCTCCCCCCCTTACCAGGGTCTCCTCCAGCTGCTCCCCTCCAGCCCTGCTGAATTCAGTCTGTGCAGAGGACATCTGTATTTTCGGATTATTCATTATGAATTGATTAGTTCATCCCACAGTCACCCTGATCATATTCTTCCTATGTACTAACATCTCAATGAATGAGCAGTCAAGTAGAAAATGAATGCATTAGTGCCTGATTGTATTACTAAGCTCTTGTATATGCTAACGAATGCAGAAGGGCCTAATTCAGCCCAGTAACAAACAGGTAGTTACAGAGTTAAGCAGCACAAGTGTCCAAACAAGAATAAAACATCAAAAAAAACTCTTAATATCTTTTGTGCTTAACATTCAAATTAGCTTTGGACAGGAGTGCTTGTTTGAGGAGAATTCTTTTGTCTGGGTATAGAGACATTTTCCTGTTAGTATTTTCACAATGATGACACCAAATTAGCCACTTTCATCCCTGCCAGAGTAGAATTGATTACAAACCACCTAGTTAATTAAAAAACCAGCTTGCATTCAGACCTGCTTTTAAGTAGAAACTAAGCTCAGAAAATTATTTTCTGTAAGTCCATTGGAAGAGCTATTTGCAATAAAATATGCCAGATAAAATTCTCTGCTGAGAACAGAGAAATGCCACTTTTTTTTCCCCCTTCCTTTTTTTTATTTTTAATCATACACTGTGTGAGATAATTTCCTATTTCCATCCACAGCACCTACAATTGTATACACAAAAAAGAAAAGCTCGGAGAAAGCACACCAAGCTCAAAAGGGACGGGCACATTTTCTGAGCAGGTTGGCCAGTCAGGAACTTTGTCCTTGTACACTGACTTATGCATGATGCAGAGAATAGCAACTCTCTGGATCACAATGTATTCATCAAAACTTTATGAGTAATAGATGAAAAAGCCTGGAAAATCTTCAGACAGACCAAGCCCTAGGTTTGGCTCCCTTGTTCACAGCAGACCAGTGCTGCTGCAGTCACAGAGAGCTGTGTAGTCTCAGCACACCCACTGCTGTGGCATTTCGGGGAGCACCGAGCACACAGACCTGCTCAGGCTCCTCAAATTCACAAGGATATTTACTCAGGGAGCTTTTCATATGGATTTCCAGACAGGCTCAGGTTGTGCAGGCAACCAGCATCCTAACAGGTTCCACATTGTTCCTCCTATCAGCTGGTTACTATTCAAACACAACATGGGCAGTATTAAAAAAAATAATAGTTTTTCCTTCTTAGGAAAAAAAGAATCACCTACAACACCAAAGACACTGCAACAGCTGCTAGAACAAGGTGTGACAGCACCTCCCTCCACAAAAACGTGGGCACTGACCCCTCCATAGCCCATTGAGGTGACAACTGAGAAGAGCATCAGCTGTGTCCAACATGACCTGAACAGAGCAAGCTGACTCTGCCATGAGGTTGCATTTCTCAGGCAGCCTTGCTGGCTCATGGGCTTGTACAAAAATCCCTAAGAAACCCCTCCTGGATTTTACTCCTCTTGATGTTTTTCCTAAAAGGGACAGCAACATGCAGCAGGGGTACAGAGAGACCCTGGGCAGGGCTGGCTACCCCTTTAGAACTCTTTCAGATCATTGCACTGTAGAGGCTTCTGGTGCAAACCCAGACCTGTCAGTGATGCTAGACAGCTGATCCGTGGGACTGTGAACTGTAGCTGGGCCAGCAAACAGCCCTGCAGAACCAACCCTCCTCATCCTCACCCCCCTGTGCTCCTTGTACAAAACCCAAGCAGTGCCACGAGCCACACGTGCATGGCATTCCTCTGCCACTGACCCAATGCCAAATCCCTTCTGAGAGCAAACACCTCTCTCTAGCAGGGGGAATTTGGCTGCTCCTTTGATCAGAGATGGGCAGCTCTCCCAGAAGTCAGCTGAGGGAGATTTTAATTTCCCATCTCTGCTGAGTCTCTAATGGACTGGACTTGGCCTGACTGTGTGAAGATACCCAGACCCTGTGACCAAAGACCTGTCCTCCCATGAACAGCAGGACATTGTGGAACTGAGTGCTCAAAACCACTAAGTAGAGTCTAAATTAGAACCTGGAAGAGCTGCCTGTAACAACCTGAGTGCAGAAGACTGACTCATCCTCTTTTTTTCCCCAAGTGCAGACTGTAGATGTTTGGCAATAGACCAAAGAAAATGACAGTATAAACTGCCAGATCCCAGCAAATCTCCTCTTTTGCTGCCTCTGTTTTTCATTTCCAAGAGGCAGTGTTGGCTTTGTTGCTATCCCATAGAGCAAGTCTTATTCTCAGCTCTAAATCTGGCTCCCCCATCTTCTTAATAGTCAAAGTGACAGAGGGATTGGTCTCAAACATTAAAAACTCTCTCCAAGTGTCAGTCGGTCCTATACAAACATTTGGGGGCTCCTCAATCAGTAGAAAGACAAGTGGGCTTTGCATTTTGGTTAAGGACTGCTGAAGTCTTGCTGTGAGGTCCCACATGGGAGTCCTGCTGGCTGCACCCAGCTTGAAGGGAAAGTTCAGCACTTGAAGTCCTCCACAGGTGAGAGAGAGTCCTAACAGAGGCATGAGAGCAAAGGCCGCCAGAAATGCTGTATTCATCAGCCTTTCTCTGTGTGTGGAAGAGATGTGCAGGTTTAAAAAATGCATAGTAATAGTCTGACTTAAGTGCAAGTGAAAACTGCTGGGCTCCGACTTGCAAGAGAGCTCTGCAGGAACAGCGAGGGTGGCCACAGTGCAGACTCCTCTGAGGATATAAAGGTGAAAGAATTGCCCCAGGAAAGGTCTCCAGAGCTGCTGCCTCCTCGCTGCCTGGGGCAGAACTACTGAAAACAGGGTGTTAGCCCAGGGCAGCAGAAGAGTCAGAACACACCCTCATTGCCTGCAGCATCTGTTAGTCCTGCTGTAAGGCCAGCAGAAATCGTGGGTTTGCAGTGTGGGCATGTTTCCACTAAGAACCTCAGTGAGACCATTCACTCTTTTTATACAGCCCACTAAAGAGCCATTTAATGATAACGACCAAACTTGGTTTCATCTTGGAAACCTTTAATAGGCTCCTGTATATTATTGAGGTTTTAATGGAGCCAGGAGAAAACCAGCAAAAGCAACACAGACAGCGTGAAGACACTGGTTTTCTTTTCCGAATTGAGAATAAACCACTATTTCGAATTCTTTCCTCAGTATTTTCTGTACTTCCCATTCACTCAGAGAAGTTTGTACTTATTATTTCAGATTTTTCATCACATCTTTCTTCCCTTTTTTTTTTTTCCTTTTTTTCTACAACCATTGAGGCAAAAGAATATAAGAAAAAGGCAAAAGAAGTGATGATGACCGCATTAGCCATTCTCCAAGGACTGACTGTTCTTCAAAAGTCTGACCTTTTGCTCTTTCACTTACAAGGACAAAGAGCTTGAGAAGGCAGCACGTACAAGCCCTGGGCAGAGAGCAGGACACAGCTCATGAGCTGTGTGACAAGTGACAGCATTTGGTGGGACATGTTTGGAAGAATCATCTGGTCTTTCCAAAGCTGGACACATACTAGAGGTGGATCAGACCAGTTCATTTGCCTTCCCTTGAGAGATGCCATTCTCCCTTTCTGGTTGAGGAGGACAACAAGACAGGGGGATCTCCAGGCCTCTTTGAACACTAACACAGAGAAGGGAAGCAGAAGATGGGGCCCTCCAAGTTCCCCTCAACATAAGCAGATAAGGACATCAGCAATGGTTTGCCCATCTTAGAAATATTTTGCTGGCTCAGAGGCAAACAACAGGACCTACCTGGTAACTTGATAGTCCCAAGACTTGTCCTGTACAAAACAGGATAAGCTTCTCCATAGAAAATGATCTTTTTGACATTAGCTACATGTTCCTGAGCCAGAGGAAAAAACTCTCTCAAGAACAGTGATAAAACCTTTCCAACTGCTGGGAATGACTAGGTTATCAGATGTTTATGGTAATCAAAAGAAGACAGTGATTATATTCAACCCCAGTGGGTTAGCTTGGATATCAGGCAACGTGGGCACAAGTACTCATGATTATGAGCTCCTGGACTAATAAAGCCAATTAGATATAAACAGAAGCATCAGTAGCAAATGAAACTAGGACCTCTGTTCCCAAACACAACTCCACCAGCTGAGCATTTTGATCTATCGAAGCAAAACTGCTTTAGATAAACAAATTTGACAACCACATGTTTTATCCAACACGTGCAGTGGAGCAGATTTCTAGTTTCACCCCATGCCTCCCACAAAAGAAGAAGTTATGAGGCTTTTACTCTTGCAAGTGAAACACTAAGTTTGGGAGGCAAACTGCCTTGGAGGAAACCCTTACAGTGATTTGAAGTTAGGTTTTATATCACATGAAGTGGCAGTGAGATGGATTGTTTTTAACATAAGGAAAGCCTTGTCTTGCTTCACTAGGGAACTACACACAGAAGACAGGTTGCAGGAATTGGCCAAGCAGTTCAGAAGAGGAATGTATCGCACCAGGGCCATGCTCCCAGCTCACGTAGGAGCCATTTCCCAGCTCTCCAGCATCTGCCTGAACCGACCCACAGCCTTCAAATACGGTGCTTTCTGCTCCTCTCTGTACAAGGACACAACCAACAGAAGCTGGGAGCTGGGAAGATGGGGCCAACAGCTTGGGGTGGGGAAAGGAGGACACGGGTCTTTGGGGTTTTGGGGGGTGGTGGTTGTTATTTGGTTTTATTTTTTTTCTTCTTTTTGAGGAGCTGTAGTGTCATCTTGTTTTATTTTCTGGCACTGCAGGCTGCTGGCAGGATGACTTGGTTGCCAGGGAAACTGCTGGGAAAGTGCACAGGGCTGCTGCCTGCATCTGGGCACCAGAAACACTGACTGCCAGCAAGGATGCCCACTGCCTCTGGCTTTGCTGTGCCGGCCCAGGGTGGAAGGAGCAGAAACAGCAGCAACACTGCTCAGATTAGAGGCTGATCCAGGGCTCTGAGCCAGAGAGCGAGCCCTGCACCAGGGTCAGGATGGACAGCTGGCCCTCACCCGCCAGCAAGGACATGGTTAGCCCAGTGCCTGAGGGAGGCTCTATTTTTATTATTTTTTATTTTTAAATCACTGCCATTAGAAGAATTGTTATGGTTGGCAATTTGCAATAATCAATTTGAAATCACGGTTTGATTAGTTAATGCATTTTCTGCTGCTCTCTCCTCTTAATTTGATTGGGGAGAGAGGGGGGCATTTTATTTTCTGCTTTGTGACTCTGCTACAGCTCCAGCAGTACGTGCATGTGGTGACACATCCCTTCTCCTCACCAGTCCCCTGGGGCTGTGCCAGGTTCCAGCAGCACTGTGTGCCCTGTGGCACGTCCCAGCCAGGCTGGGTATCCCCTTCCCTCTCCAGGCAGCCAAAAGGACCATCCTTCCTCACATTCCCCTTGGGTTCAGCCAGTGCCTTCTGCCTCTCCAGCTTGGCACAAAGGGCTGCGGGCAGGTGGGTGGTCAAGTGAGCTCTGGAGCACAAAAAGAAGCTGAACATCAGCTTCTGAAATATCTGTAATACACAACAATATCAAAAATAACCTCCAGGTAGGCACTGATCTTCGCACTTGCGTGTAATACATGGCTGTGCTGGAGGTTCTTGCTTCAATGCCTACACATTATTCCCACCACCAGCAGATAGAGTAACAAAGCTGGAGGAGCACTTACAGAAAGGAAAAGAAGGGAATGCATTTCCCTTTCTCTTTCATGACAAATTCAGGCTCCAAATATCTTGTTAAAATCCATATTTTTCCATGCCAAACGTGCCCAACCTGCTAAGGCAGTGCAGCTCAGTCCATGCAGGCTGCTCATGGGTGTGCCCACACTAACTCTCCTCTCCAGGACATCCCATGGTCTTGCTGGGATTCTACACCGAGCTGTGTCTTGGGTTGGCTACACAAGCACTAAGACCCAGCCTCAGGAAAGGTCAAATTTGGAGCTGCAAAGCACCCAACAGCTGTGACTCCAAGAGCCAAAAGGAAATTCAGAAGAACTATGGCTTGCAAGGACCTGGAGAGCCGCGATCCTCACAGCTTTGGGAAGAGCTATGATAGTCACTTTGAAAAGGTCTTTCCACCTTTAAAATGACACCACTGTGACACAATGTACCTCTCCCACCCCCTCCAAACCAAGTCATCTCTGAAAAAAGAGCAACTTCTGTTTTGACGGAAGAAATGAAGTGCAAACCAACGTCCTTTGGACTTGGCATGTCCCAAATTGTAGAGGGGGGAACCTCAGAATGTGCAGGGGACACTTTCAGTCCTGTGAAAGTGTAAGAGATGCTGGGCTGAGTCTGTGTTTGGCAGAGTTATAAACCCCAGATCAGACTGATGGACAGAGTGGTTAGTAGAGAACCAGGGAGAATATTTCCATCTTTTACCTTTTACTACACCACTACCAAGGTGACTCAGGCATTGCCAGAGCCCAGAGAATCCCAGATTGCTCCTCTCCATAGCAAACACTGTAACTTCCAAGAAGTCAGCTGGGGCCACCCAGCTCGGTGCTATTTTTCTCTCCCCGTCACTCACACTGTCTCTTGTAGCTCTTCATTGCTGATCCTTCCTTTCCCTTCCTGCTCACACTATTCCTGTACTAGGCAGCTTCCTCCACCCACCTCTCCCTACCCCCAAATCTCTGTATTTGATGCTCTGTTCCCATCTCCTCAGTTATTCTCAGCACTGTGTACCAAAGTTACACCAGGCAGAAAGGTTGCTGACACTCTCCTCTGCTGCCCTAAGTGAGCAAGTTTATCTATGTGCCTTTAAAGGGGGAGGAAAAACCCAACAAAACCATCTTTTAAAAGACCTTATACATCCCACCTGCTCGTAGATCACCCTTGGGAGAAATCTGGATTGTTGTGACTGACATTACCTGGTGCAGCAATTAGAAGCTGTATTTACAGCCTTGCTACCATTTTAATGCTATTTTGCATCTGTTGTACTCTCACTTAGAGAGTAAATGTAGTGGGGAACATCTGTTTTCAACTGCCAGCTCAGGCGATGTTCCCCGGCCAGTGATTTCCCCTCTGCTGCAATGGGCTGTAATTATTTCAATTACCATTGCAGGGACATCTCCCTGCAGCAACAGGTACCAGCCCTGGCCCAGTTTTTTTGAGCAGAGTGGAGGTTTTAGGTGACCTCACTGGCAGTTTAACTTAACACCCCCCCACGATCCCTCTCATGCCAGGGCTCTGCTCTCGCTTTCCCTCCAAACCCAAAAAAACCCAACAAATGGGGTTGGTCATTTCACAAAAAGTGATGAAGATAAAGAAAAGACATTTACCTTCCTCACCTCTATCTATAGCACCAAAGATGTACCCTGGGATGCCTGGAGGCCCAGGTTGAAGGAGCATGACTGGGGGAGTGATACAGTTCCAGCTGATTTTGAATTTGTACAGGATTTGCTGTTGCAACTGAATGCACACAAGATGATGGGACCTGATGAGATTCATCCAAGGGTGTGGAGAGAGTTGGCTGATGTTATTGTGAGCCCTCTCACAGCTGTCTATCAATGGTCCTGGGAACCTGGAGAGCCCCAGTCAACTGGAAGCTGGCAAATGTTATTCCAATTTTCAAAAAGGGCAGGAATGAAAACAATGGTAATTATAGGCCTGTCAGTCTCACATCAGTGACTGGTGAAGTTGTGGAGAAGATAATTCCTGGAATTTTTGAAAAACACTTGAAAGACAATGCAGTCATTGGACAAAGCCAACATCTGCTGATGAAAGGACAGTCATGCATGGCACTACCAGGTACTTGGGTTGGAGGCTAATGCTGCGTCCTTTATATTCTCCTTCTCTACAGTTCCCAGAGCATCCTTCAGCCTAGTCCAGTAACTTGTCTGGATTAGAAAAATGGTAGAAGTGCAGCCAAAAAGCATTTCAGATCACTGCACTGATATAGTTGTGCGCACAGTCCTCCTCTTTTTGACTTCAGCTATTTCAAGTAGTCCTGAATCAAGCTAAACAAGCACAAGGGCATCTTCTTGCCCAGGGTAGAGTTGTGTGGTCATACTGGGACTGGTTTTCTCAAAGCAGAGCTCAGAGGCACAGTGAGAGAGCTGGGTGGCAACTGCAGCTGGGGGAAGCAGAGGAGGTGGCAGTCTAAGGTTGCACTCTCAGCAGGGTGGTGGTGTCACAGATCAGAAAGGTTATTATGGATCTTAAATGACAGGCTTAGGCTGTGTTTGGAAACCTAGATCCTTCTCCAGCACCTGCCCCAGCTGGCAATGGATCTTTTCCACCCCTCACTTCTGTGGTAGCCTGGCTCGAGCTGCCTTTGTCAGCCCCGTAACACAACACGCTGAGTGAGGAAATCTGGCTGCAAAGGGCTCTGTGACCAACTCGAGTTTCAGAGCAGATGTGAAGTGACCTTTCTGCAGCCTTAGGACTTGCTTTCCCCATCTTCCAGACAATCTGCAGGCAGACCCCATCCCAGTTTAGATTCACTACCTTGGTCCACCTTTCCTAGTCACACTAAGCTGCTTTGGGCTGGTGCTGCCTCCCCACCTCTGCACACCAGCACTGAGCACAAGTGTTTCCCTTTGCAGGGCTCTCCAGACAATTCTACACCACCAATAACTATTAGTAAACAGCAGCAGCTTGAAAATGCACCAGGAAAACCACTCTGCTCCGTGGTACATCTGAGGAGAGCCAGGGTTATGCAGGTTTTCTGTACTGTAAAGCCAACAGAAGGTTCTTAGCTTATTTAGGTCAATTAACTACAGCTTTCAAATTAAGTTCTCATCTTGTTTTACAGACAAGCTGTAAGCAAAGCGTAAAAAGAGGGTCAGCTGAGGAGAGCACAGCACAGGGTTTCTAGACTGTTAAGTAATTTAAACCTGAAGGGTAAAACCAAAACTGAGATCAAAGAAGAGCCCAGGGACCACCTAACAACGTCTGCTGCTTCAGCCACTTGTTTTCTTTTGTTCTGTGCACCAAACTTCAGCCCAGAAAAAGAGAGGCAGAAAAAGAGGTAGAAAAAGAGGCAATATGAAGAGCTGTGCAGAGGAAGCCATTTGTGGTTGTACACACCACATTTTATTGGTCTCACGGAGCTGGGAATGACGGTCCATATTCTTGAGTGCCATCTACTGGCATTTTTATCTCTTTGCTGTAAATTAAAGCCAACCCCAGTGTTAAAAGAGCAGTCAGGTTGCAGTCAAGCACTTGAAAAATGCCAGAATCCAGAGTGCACAGATAACCCAAGCCCAGTCCCCTCGTATAGGTGCATCACAACACACAGAGCAATAATATGATCAGGGACCACTTTTTTTTGCAGGAAAAGGCCCCTTTCGTACACCAGATGGATAGTGCTCCCTTAATGAGCAGCTATTCAATATTTTTCTTTATACTCATCATTCAATATGTAGTCCTGTGTCCTGGGTATGGCATGCTATTGAAGTCCTGGGCTAAATAATGAGCTATTAATTTTCTCCTGGGCTTTCACAGCATTTATTATCATAGCATCCGAGTGGTTTGCAAACATTAATTTGCCTTAGAGCCACTCTGCAAGGAGGGGTGGAATTATTCTCATATAGATGGGGAACTGAGCCACACCCAGTCTAAAATGAGAAGGGTACCCTCAGTTTGAGATGGGAAAAGGAGCCATTCCCCAGAGCTGTACAGGTCAAAACTTTCAGAGTTCAGGGCACCACATCAACAGCCTCCACCTTCAGCTGAGTCCCCAGCTTTCCCCACCCCATGTGCCAGTTGGGAGTTCATTTGAGATAAAGCAGCAGTGCTGGGGCTCATTTGAGATAAAGCTTCTCCACATCTTGTCTGAGACTGCTGCAGGCACCCAGGCTGCCTCACTGATCCAGAGAGTCCCTCAGGAGCAACCCTTCCCTCCCAGATGGTCACCCCACACCACAGACCTCAGAGACAGCCTAAATAACTGCTCCAGAATGGGGCAGTCAAAATTACACACTTACTGTGGTTCTTCCCAAAGACCAGCTCTTCCTCATAACACACACAGCCCACCACAGAACATTTCCTCACACACCTCTGGCAAGCTGAAGGCTTGGGTTGGAAGACCAGAAATCAGAGCAAAAACATGCCAAAGGAGAAGAGAGCAGGAGCATCACAGGCAGACTGGGATCCTGCCACCAAAGAATAGTAGTGCCTGTTGATTTGGAATAACCCCTAAATACAGCACTAGGAAAGTCAGCAAAAAGCTCATCCATATTCCCTGTACAAAGGGTACAGAGAAAAAGGTGTTCTCCCACCTCCAAACCCAGTGAGCAGCACAAACCAGCCCATGTGGGCAGTTACACCAACTCTAGACCAAGAGAACGGTGCCAGGACATGCAGTCAGACTGTCGCAGGAGCTCTCTGAGCTTCAGAAGATACAAAATACACCCAAGATACAGTCAGCAAATCATGGATGAGGGAAGGGAAAGGATAAATCCCTCCTTGACACCTATTGCTCCCCATGCAGCCCTGACATCAATCAGCTGTAGCCTCCAAAGCCACTCAGGAAAGGAAGGGCTCAGTCAGCGACTGCCCATGAGTGTGGAGCTCAGAATGAGCTGCTTCACATCCCCACAGCCTTTTCTGTAGAGGCAGGGCTTCAGTTCCCCTGCTCCGGGGTTGGTGCATCTCATCAACCCAGCTCTCAGTAAAACCAGCCATTCACTCTGCCCTGACAGGGGTGTTCCAGTCCCCTGATCACTATTTTCATTCTGCTCTGCACACCCAGAGGAATCACAAGACCATTTTGGGGACCAGAAGTCAATATCTTGTGTTGTTTTCAGAGAAGGAAGGACTACTCATTTACATCATGACAATGTTATATTTTCTTTTTACTTTTCATCCTTTCCAGTCCTTTACTCCTCCTAAGATCTTATTTGCATTTTTGATCAGACCCATACACCACGATGATGCCCTCAGGAAGCTGGTTGTAACAGTGCCCAGGTCCTCTTCCTGGGCTGAATTGATTAATTTACACCCCTGGGAATAAAATGGATTTTTTTTTCCCAGCAACATCTACAATTACTCCCAGTTTTCAGTGGTAAAAGAAGGGGAGAATGAGGCTTTGAAGTGCAAAGTCATATATGCAAATCATTTCCAGCAGCTTCGACCATATGATGTGATCCCAGGTGAGGCAGCATCTTACCTGTGAAGGAAGGATCTCTTCCTCTTCTGCACCAGCCTGCCCACACTGAGCCATCCAGGCTCATCCTTGCCCTGGGTCCCTGGAGATCAGCAATGGCTCTGTTGGAGCAAAAGCACAGGATGGTTCAATCAGGGACCAAATCACCCTGTGCCTTCCCAAAGCACAGCAGCATCCCATAAACCCAGCCCCAGGACTCATGTTCCCCTTGCAGGGCTCTCTCTGATCAATCCCCATCAGCCCCACTGCCCAGGTCTTCTATTTTTCCAAACTTCCATCTCAGAGCTCTAAGCCACAAGGCTCTTACATCCCCCAGCATGAAGCACAGCAGTAGGAAAAGCTGCCATGGGGTCTGCCTGTGGGTTTTCAGTCTAATTCACTGATTTGAGATTCTTCAGCCCAACTTTCTCTTGTATTGTTACATTTCGGATTGTTTTCTTTTTTTTTTTTTTCCTTGAGTGTATAAACACGGACAAAATCTATCCCAAGCTGGCAGCTGGAGATGTATTTTCTCTCACCTAACACTGAAAATATTGTTTCTTGATAGGAGAAGAGAGGAAGAAAAGCCTGGTGTGGTCTAATAACTTCTGCTAGGTGGCAACCAGTGCCAGATTGACCCCAGAGGGCTCTTTGTGGGTACCTTAGATAAAATGCTTTTCCAGGCCTTGCCTTGCATAGGAGCTGGACCATCTCCTCTCCCTACAGCCCACACAGACAAAAGGTAACTGCTTTTAGAAATGGCCAAATTAGTCAAAAGTATTACACTACAGTTTTGATAATCTCCAAATGTGAATACTGCTGATTAGCCACACATACTGTCCCTTTCCCCACTCACCTTGACTTTTCAGTTCCTCTCATTCCCTCCTCCCTGTGCTCCCTATCATGTCTATCTCACAATCCTTTCTCCATTATCCTGACTTTTCCCCTGCAGCCATGGATGGTTTTGAGGGCTCCTTCCTAATTTCTGCCTGTGCTTCCCATCCCTCTCACTACTGTCCTTTCCCAGTTATACCAACACCTTCCTCCTGTGCTTTCCTGGGCACTGGAAGCTTTTCCCACCACCACAGCCAGCTGAAGCACATCTACGAAGAAGAGGAGAGCTGTGAAAGGCAGAGACCATCAAAAAAACATGAACACTAAACTGGTGACTCTCACCAGTTTGGTTAACTTTATTTAGGGTTACAGACATGCTGACTCTCACTAGGTTTGGCCAGTGGTAAATAGACCTCCAGAAAGCATGTCCTGCACAAACACTGCCCAGGGAGCTCAGATAACTCTGGCTGTTAAAATGTGGGGTTTTCTGGTGCAGCCAGTGCTGAGCAAATATCCCAGAGCCTCCCTTCCCCTCCCGCTTCAAGGCTTGAAGAAGGATTTTTTTCGGGATCCCTATGATTTGCCACAGAGGTGGAAGAACTTTTCTACACCAAGGGAGCTGCTGGAACCGTCCTGCCCAGGTGTTGGGAGGTGAGAGACACAAGTTGCAGCACTGTCTGCCTCAGTTTCCCTCTCCCAAGATATACAAACAGTCACAGCCACTCTTTCAAGGGGCTGCAACATCCTCAGATACAGAGCATCCTTCTCCACACCAAGCTCCAACCTCAAGTGGAACGACTTAAAACTCAAGTTCTCCTCCTCGGACAAACTCCCTGCACAACCCCAAGGTTGAACTCTGTAGAAAAGAGTTAATTAATCTCTCTTGCTGCGGCCTAATTCTCTTTTCAACATGTGGCTGTCACTTCCCTGTCATCACAGCTGATTTACAATGGGGTTTAATTAAATCCTCCGTACATTATTCAGCATTCTCTGAAGACAACACCAAAGCAGCCAAGGGTATTTAAAATGTCACCTGCTGAGACGTATCATCTCCTCCTAAATAAATATGACAGTGATCAAACTTTGGCTAATTACAGTGACTTCGTTATTTGTTTGTATGTTTTAATATTTAATTGCTTTCGTGTTCATCCAATTACAAAGCAACAGCAAATAGAAATTAACTTTTTATCAGCGTGTTCCCAGCCCAGCTAATCAGCACTTCAAAGGCCAGACACAATAGGAGGCCATCCAACCTGAGAGTGCTTTACAATATATTCTCTGCTGAATGGACCGTTCTATTAAATTAAGGGAGAATTGTGTTTGTTAGTGTATTCCCAGCTCCCACCCGGATTCCCTTTATGTGGCCGTTTATGGGCCTTGTTGTAGCATCCTTGCAGCAGGATAGTAAATTGTTTGTATTGCTCCTGCTCCGGCGGTGCTGTTTGCTCTGTTGCTGCCCGAGGTGACAGTGGGTGGCTCCACATCAGCAAAAAAATACTGGGAAATCACTTCCCTTTGGAAGCTCGAGCTGTGGAGCAGAGGGAAGCACAGATCTTGCTCCCTCGCACGTAGGGAGCAGAGGCAGCATCACACAAAAAGTGTCCTGTCTGAAGTTAAACCTGACTTTTATTCCCCCCAAATCTGAACTTTCCAGCGCAGCCATGGAAGAGGGAGTGTTCACAAGCCATGGGGCTGCAATAAGTTTAATTTCATCCTCATTCCCATCTGCTTGTTGCAATTAGGCTCAGCTTGGCTATGGGAGCAGGTCCCTGGATTCCCATCCTCGCTGACTCTCTGGGAGATCTATACCCATTTTAGTGATGACCAAGGGAAACCAGCAAGAAAAGCCTGAGGAGTCACAACTGACAGAAAAAGGATTATTTCTGCCAGTGCAACAATCTCACCAGTGACCAGGAAACTATTTATATTGTTAGAAACCCAAGGAAGAAAACACAAGGTTAAGTGTGGCTGCTTTCCCCCTGCAGATCTCCCAGCAGAAGCGGAAGCTTCCTGCAGACAAAGTGATTTAGGGTCAGAGAAAACAGAGAAATCACACATATGCCAAACAGCAGAGCAGAAATACCACCAGAGGAGCACACACATAAATGGCACACACATTCAAGAACTGCTCTGCATTGTGTTGGTCCTGCATTTCGTTGCACTGCCCCATTATTATTGCTCCAAAAAGCCAAGATTTTCAGTCATGACAGTGAAATTCTAGACAAGAGACCAGGAATTGTGCCGTAAATCAATGTGGTTTTAGAAAGTGGTCTACACAGTGATAATAAAGTACAACCTCCTTGTTTTAAATATTCAAACAAAAAAACCCTATGCCTCTACAGTCCCAGGCAGAGAGCTCTGCCTTGCAATCACTTAAAAAATTTTCGTGTTATGGCCCAGCCCTGTCTTGTTGTGCTTTGGAGTTTATCAGAAGTCTTTCACACAAAGAAAATAAAGAAAAAAACACTTGCACAGCTGAAAATTAGGCACACTGGGAGGTTTCTTGCCACACATGTCACTCTCTTAGTGGGTTGTACTCAAACCTCCAAGAGCCAAGCACTACCACAGGTCCTTCACACAGAGAATGGGAGAAGCCACAGCCACTGTCACATCTTGATTTTACCTGATTACCCACATTTATTACAGCAAGACCTCACATGAAAAAAAATAAATAATTGGATACAAGATTTATTTCTCCAAACTCCACCGTGGCAAAAAGACATTTTTGTTCCTGGAGCACCAGGAGATCTGATACCCAGAGAGGCTTCTTTCTGCAAAGGATGCTGTGACAACATCATATTGAAATTCTCACATTGTTTAAAAAAAAATAAAAAAAAAAATGTACTTTTACGAGATGGATTTATTTTTTCTTTAAAATACACAAAACCAACCTCTGTTTTCTCCCCAGAGAAACAATTCTATGTCTAATTTTAGACTTCTCTCATAAAATGTTAAGTCTACAAAGAAATATGTTTGAAATACTTTGATTTTATTGAAATTAAATATTTAATTTGACTCAAAATTTTTTTTTTCAGATTTTTTTTTTAAATCTTTGAGGTTGGTTTCATTTGAGAAACCAAGACTTGCAGAGGTTTTTTGTGCAAACAGGAGATCTGCTTTTTGCTGTCTCCAGTAAGAACTCATTCACCACACTGACTTGCTGCAGATTTTCTTAATTTTTCTCCTCCAGAGTTATACGGTTCATTAAAAAGATACAGAAATGTTGAGTTCACATCAAGAATTAAGCTGAAATAACTTTGGTGGGGTCCTTTGAAACAGCTGAGCAAGGATGAGGGAGAGATTTGGGGTTGGGAGGAAGAAAACTGAGGAAAAAATGCAGAAATATGCATATGAAGAAAAACAGATACTTTCCACTTTGATGAAAGAGCTGAACATTTTGAAGTTTATGCACAAAGACTTCAGCAAACTTGGCTGCCAGTGACATGAGACAGGAAGAAAATAAAAAAACCACCAAACTTTGTTAAAAAGGTCTGTTTGGCATCACAGAAAAGCAACTTTTTTTTTACAAAACCGAGAGAACGCGAGGAAACGGTCAAAGGGCTTAAAAATGCTTAATTCCAGACAAATTCCTGAGGTATGGACCTTTCAATAAGGAAGCTAAAAAGAAGAAAATGAACTGATTTTCCTGGCCATTACCAACAACACCCAAAATAACATTCCCATCCTACAGGAGCGGTGGGGTAGAGGCTTCAGGTACCCCAGTGGCCCTACTGGTGTGGGGGTTTATACTAAAAAAAATTAATCAGTTCAAAATCCTGTTTAGTATCACTTCAATATCCTTTGACCTAAGAGAAAAAAAAAAAGTTGGAAAAAGTCCTGAAGTCATGATTCTATCACTTCCAACATGCAATTTATTTTCCTCCCTCAGCTCGCAGTGGATTTGGATCCTGAAGCTCAAGCTAACTGCATTTGTCCAACTCCAGCCAAAGCACAAACCCAAGGCTCAGCTACCAAAACCAGCCTGGGCCAAATCAAAGGTTTCAGCTGGCACAGCCTGTTCTCTTTGTAACTTGCTGATTTTTGGAATTATGATTTACCATCCTCATCCGGGCCAAGAATGATACCGATATTATTATTATTTCTGTATCTAAATCTTGAACGTTTTCCAGGATGGCAAATATATCTCCTACTCAGCTTTACTGCTTAGTTTTTGCGTTTTTCAGCTCTGTGATATATGGGGTGACTGAGTCCAGGGCATATCTGCAGACTTCTGAAGCTGTCATGTCATCAAAACTCAAGAAATAACTCCATGCAGGGGACAGCACAAAGAATCCAGTCTCCCCACAGCTTCCCATTTCTCTGGCCCCAGGTTCTTACTACAGAGCTGTTAAGTTTTACATCAGTCATTTTTTAGAAAAATGCCAGGTCCCAGAGTCAGAAAATTACAGGAGAATCTGAACTTTCATTCCCTAAAGCCAAGTTGGATAAGGCTTGGAGCAACCTGGTCGAGTAGACCAAGTCCCTGCCCATGGGACCTTCAAAGTCCCTTTCAGCCCACAGCACTCTGTGATTCTATGAAGAATCAAGTTTCTTTATAAGCCACATGGCTGCTGAGGAGTATTTCAAAAGGCAACAGTGAAGACTGAAAATTCACGAGGAAAAAAACCCCGAATTTATGATGGTGGGAAAGAACCAATCCAATGGGGCACTCCACAAATTAAATGCCAAGAGCTGTTTCGGTCATCACTGTTGAAGTGTTTATTATGGGTGCTCCTGAGGGATTATCCCAGGACATTTGGGATGGGAACTGGGTCTGATAACCATTGGCCCCACAGTGGGAAGGAGCAGCCTGAGGCAGGGTGGCCCTGGACATGCTGAAAATGGGGATGTGGAGCCAAAGCTGCCCAACAGTGTCCTTCAATCTAGCATAGAGAGGGAGAAATGTATAAACTAGCTCTGACTTGCTTCTACTGTGTTTCCATCCCCCTTTGAATCCTGTTCATGTCTCTTAGTCAAGCCAACAGAGTAAGGTGTGAGAACTGGCTTTGTCCTGTTGCAAAAGCCCCGGAAAGTTGTTCAGATCCTTTCAGCCTCTGGCTGCCCAGAAACTGCTGCTCCAGCCTATCCTTCATCTGTCATCTGCTTCAGAAAAGGGGGTCTCTGCTTCCCTCTGTCTCTTGGCAGACTCAGGATCCCCCAGTTGTCTCCATGGGTATCCATCATGCCTCCTAGGACAAGCCAAGCTTCTGGATAAAGGCAAGGCTATGTTTGGATCACTGTAAAAAACTATTAATAAAAACATTCTGTGCAAGACACATCACAAGGGCCAGATCCTGGGAGATGTAAATGACCACTGGAGATATTCCAGAACCATCTGGACACAATCCTGTGCAAAGCAGGGAGGATGGACCAGATGACTCCACCAGTGCTCCCCTTCCAACCTGAACCATCCTGTGACTGATCTCAGCAGCAACTGCACACAAGGTAAAGCTCAAAGGAGACCCAAGAACTCTGGGCACCTCCAGGTAGCACCCAGCCCCTGCAGCATCAGGATCTAAGGGTGCCCTGTGCCAGGCCAAAGCTTTGGCAGAAGCAAATGATTGTGGAAAACCACAGGCAGGAACAGACTCACTTCCAACACACACAAAATTATATATATATAAAAAAAATAAAAATCAAAGCCAGCAGCTTGCACACAAGCATTGCATTTGCAATTCTGATTCTCTAATAGGAAACAGCTCCCAACTGGGGGAGGGGTAGACAGGAAATATTACAGCAACGTTATTTTGTTACACTAATTACCAATAATGGCACATACTAGGCTACCAACCACAGTCAATTCATTTTGAAAGCTATATAATAATGTTTAGGATAAGGAATTAATTTTTATAGCCACTGAAGCAGATTTACTTGTACTGTAATGCAGATTTATTACAAATTAAATTTCCTAACTCCAGAAGTTGTCTTGGAGAGGCTCAGCCAGACCTGAGGGGGGACATACCCTGCCACAAGGAAGGAATTTTGGCAGCATTAAGGCTCACAGCTTCAGGTCAAAGAGTGCCCAGACCATTATTAGCCTTTTAGCATGCACACATGTTTGGATATACCCACCACCATGAGCAAATTCAGCCCCACAGAGTGCACATGAGGAGGACCCAGTGGATGATTTTCATTGAGTCAACCGACTGTGAAAGGGTGGGGTTTAGGATTTTTTTATTGTATTGTTTTAAAAGATAAAATTTCAGTACTACAATTTTTTTTTCCAGTGTAGAGAACTCCATGAAAGATTCATAAAGTGAAAACTTTGAAGTATAGTCAAGAAGATGCACTCGTTAATTTACAGAAGCATCTCTGGTGTCAATTATTGACTATGAAGTCGCTCAGATTGTCTCTTCCACTTCCATGCAGGAGCAGATCTGCTGGACTCAGACTGTGCACACAGAGCCAAGAGCAAGGCTGGACCTAGACAGGAGACCAGAAGTGGGAGAGTCCTTAGCAGAGTTTCAAACATTCCAGAACAGGGACTGAACTTGATAATTTCTAACTGAAATGCTGTTTATGAAGTGATCTGGATAATTTCAATTTCTTCACTCTTGCTCATAAGCATCCATTACTACAGCCATCACTATCCAGCCAGGAAATGTCCAAGACCTTTTCCTTCAGGTGCATAAGCTGGGCTGATCTTGAAAGAGCTTCCCCCAGAACCTCAGGCTCTGGAGGTCTGGTTGGTTGTAGGTAGATGGATGAGGGCAGGAACCAAAGGGACAGCTGGGCTGAGCTCTGCATACTCCAGAAAGGGAGAGGATGCATCCCTTCTGTACCCAGGGAAGGAACAGCCACTGTTCACCTGAGCACTTGGGACCCTCAGAGCAAACACAGCAGATGGTGGGAGCAGAGACTTGGTTTTTGGGATCCATCTCTTTTGGGTGTGCAAGGAAGTTTTTGGTTTCCCACAGGGAGCCTAGGCTGGGGTAGAGTGAGCACATGTGGCCAGATAAGGAGCTCCACATCTGTATGCCCCACACCAAGGGACTTCTGATGGAACCTTGCAATGGAACCTTGATCCCTAACAAAACTCCATGGAAAATGTTTCTGATATCTAGCCAGCCCTGAAATATATCCAGAAAAACACCCACAGATGGACACCCACCAGGATGCCTTTCAGGGCACTGGACAAGGACCACGCTGTGTGCAGCTCCTCATCTGCATCTTGGAAAAGGGGCCCCAGTCTGCCAATCCAGCACTTGACATTGCTACTCCCTTAAAAAAAACAAAAAACACAACACTTATTCAGCCTAAGTCTTCCAACAGCTTCAGTGACAACTGGCAGTTCAGCACAGCAGCCAAGGCAGCAGGAGGGGCTTGCAGTGGTTTTTAAACATCGTCTCTGCACCATCTGATCTATGCAGGCACCAAACAAAAACCTACTCGAATTCCTTAGGAGGAAGAACAACCGAGCTGGAGTTGCTCCAATTCCCCTCCTGGCTCGAAGCAGCTCCTGGCCACGTCTCCAGAGGCCTCAGGCGCAGAGGCTCACACACAACATCGCAAAGAGAATTTGTCTGATACTGTTTTCATGTTGCTTTTTTGTTTAATGACACTTCTAGAGATCCCAGTGCATTAAGTTTCATCCTGGGAGGGAGATGCAGAGGGAGGAGACTCATTAGCTTATCCCTGACGCCTGGTGAGGAGAAGAAGGGAGGAGGGGTTTCCTATGCTAATTCTGCACAAGCCGATCTCCCACCGATGCTTCCCTGTGCTCCAGGATAAATGAGACTTTCCTAATTCTTTCCCCGCTGCAAATAAACAGACAGGGAGCCTGCACCATGCAGCTTGCACTGCCCTATTCATCACCGTGTCCCAACTGTAGGTAGCAGTGATTACAGCTCATTATTGGCAATTACCACCGCTGAGCTGGTAGGTGTTTTTCCCCAATAACTTTCAGCGGCTCCAAAGCTCTTTGAGGGTTTCTCTATGAAGAACGGATGAAGTAAATCACTCCCTCTCTGCCCAGTAGTGAGATCTTCCTTCCGAAAGCTGTAGCCATCAGATATCATAGTGCAATCACAAAAAAACAACTGGAAAAAAAATTTGAGCCAATAGGATCAGCGGTGTGCCAGGTCTGCCCTCTCAGCACGGCTGGTTGGCAGGGAATGTCTCTGCTTGGAATGACTCTTCTTTCGCCCTCTTACTCCTCAAAAAGCTTCTCCTGTGAGCAAGCGTTCATCCTCCTGCCCCTCCTCCAAACACATAATTCAATTCATACAAAAACCCCCACACAACAGAAAAGCACATGTACAGTCGGTGCTTCTCCCGCATATAAAGTAACGCGGCAGAGGACTGAGGGATGGACCCTTTGAGAAATTCATATGCCAGCCTTCCCACTATAGCAATTTCATTCTGTCTTTGTAATTGTCTGATATTACATTGTTCCCTGCCAGAAGATTAATTAGCTAGTCTTACCCTCCAACATACCATCCCTCTGCAACCCTCAAGGAAGCTGGAGTGGTGCCAAGTCGCACGGATTTGCTATTCTGGCTGGCAGCTGCTACTGTCGCTGCAAAAAAAAAAAAAAAAAAAAAAGAAAAAAAAAAGGCCAAAAAAAAAAAAGCCTCCTTTTGTCCCCGAACAGCAGTTGCTGTGCCAACAGACCCCCACGTCCCTGGTCTTCCCAAAGCCATTGCCAAGGAGGTGGCCAATTTTCAACGCCACGGGTTGGGCAGGGAGGCGAAATTAAAGGGTGGAGGGAAATAGAAATTAAAAAAAAAATAGAGAAAAAAACACCACCACACACACCCAACCCTCTGCGCCCCCCACGCCCCAGCCCTCTGCCTGGCATAATTACTCACGCTCGTTAAGCATGGCTGCATTGCGTATGCGAGTCACGCGGGACACGCGTGCTGGGCTGTGGGAGCGCCGGTGCCGCGGTCCTGTCTAGCAGTGGGAAGGGTGTGGGTGACACAACATCCCACATCCCAGCCCAGAGCCACCTTCACACCCTGGCCCACGAGCAGCCCATGCCCCTGAGGAGAGGGCAGGAGCGTGGGGGGAACCACCACCCTGAGCAGGGCTGGGAGCCGCAGCCACTCTTGGCAAGGAGCCCGGCCCGGCGCCACGGTGGATCTGCTGCTTTTGTTCCTTTCTCCATCTTTCATCCTCTCACACACACGCTCTGGATCTCTCCATCTTACCTTGAATGTGTTACCCACAGATGGGATCTGTGAAAGTGTGTACACACATACCTGTGGTCACCACACCATTGACAAATGAGTTATGAGGGCACATGGGGTTTCCTTCTCCTCAGGGTTTTTGTAGAGGGGAGAAGAGTTTAAAGATGGGGAGGTAGAAACCTTAAAATAATAGTCACCCATCTAAACTCCAATGCACACCACAAAACCAGTGCTGGCAAGCACATCACCTTTCTTTCCAGACAGCCCTCAAGAGGTCCTATTCTGCTAAAATCACCACAGCAGCTCCCATTTGCCGGTTCATTTGGTGTTTTGCCCCACTAACGCTACAAGGCTGCCCTGGCTGGCTCTCCAGCCACGTCCCCATCAGGGCCGTGGCACAGGGTAGCACAGAGGATTTCAGCAGAGGACACACCACAAGCGCCAACAGGTTGTGTTTAAGGTGAAAAACTGAAAGAAAAGGAGACCAGAAGCCCTACAACACTAACAAGCACATCTGCAAGCAGTGAGGGGTGTACTGGACCCTGTACAGCCCAACGTGGTTCAGCCCCAGAACTGAGACACTGGGACAGACCAAACCCAACTGCTTTGCTTCCTGTCCTTCACCAAGCTCAAAAAAAAAAAAAATAAATAAAAAAAAATTTGTGATTCTTTACATTTTTTTTTTAATTTGGGGAGCTGTTGCAGCAGCTCCCCTTTCCTCACAAGCACACACAACCCAGCTGGACGGGGACTGGCACGGGGGACACGGGACTGCCTTTGCTGGGCACGAGAAGCTGGTTGGAAATCACCCATTACAGGGCTGTGGGAAACGAGCCCATATTGTCACGGGGGCTAATTAAGCTCCTCCACTAAGACAGCGGATCTAGACTGTCTCAGCACCCGCCTTTGCTGGCAGCCCCCCTCCTCGGGTGCTACGGAAACGGGAATTAAGCGGTGATGAATGCAGTATTAATTAATTAAGAGAAGATGCACACGAAGGGGGGGGGAGGCGGGGGGTCTTTGGCGCTGTGGAAATTACCCAAGGAGGGGCTGCCGTAAATTTGGGGTTTTTTTATTGTTTCTGCTCAAGAGAAGGCGCCGGGAGGGACCCACACGTCTGGGTGGTGGGAGTGACCCACTGGCACCGCACCCACCTGTCCTCCATCACCGAGACATGGGGGGGAAAGAGGATATCTCAAAAAAATGACGAGGGAGTGGAAGAGGCGCCCGCGGCTCCGCGCCGCCATCTTCTTCCACTGCGGAGGCCGAACACAAAATCAATTTTGCACACTCCGAAATGGCTGTTCGGGAAGGTTTTCCTGCTCTGGAGAGGTTAATGGGGAAGCTCAACGCAGCTGACGCCGGGGGGATGCTACTTTTCAGTTTGCATATCAAGATTGTTTACACACATGATTAGCTAATATATTAAGCTTCTTACACACACACACACAAAAAAAAAAAAGATGGCAAAGCACATTGTTTAGCTTTGATTTGCATTTCTCATCCACTTTCTCCTTCACAATATACCACCCTGAAAAGAGGAAGGACTTGGCCATCGTTGCCAAGTGCTGGGTTTTGGAGCAGGGAAACAAATGGTTAAAACCCCATAAATGACTGCAATGCCCCATATGATTTGGCACATTCAGCCTCCCCACCAGAGGTAAATGCAAGTCCCCATCATGCAAACCCCTGGGGCAGCTCAGCCTGCTCAGAGGTGAATTTTGGGTGGGCACTCAGAAGCCCAGGCTGGCGAGACTCTGATCTCTGTGGGAAAGACCTCCATGGGAAGCCCACTTTGCCAAGCCTGGCTTGGCCAGTGGCATCGTGGTGCTGGGGGCAGGTGAGTTGTGGGCTGCAGAGCCCATTTGCACTGGGAAGTGCTCAGCACTGCAGTTTTTCCCCTCTGCATGACTCCCTGCTCCTGTGGGCTGGTCGTAATTTCCAGAGTCTCTTCTCTATCTCAAGGCTGGAGACAACCACCCTTGAGATAACAGTCTTTGTTTCACCATCAGTGGGGGCAGAGAAATTCAACTGCAGAACCCCTTGGGACTTCCCTGGGCTAACAGGACAGGTACTGTCATTTTCTGCTCCAGACATGTTCTGGGCATCTCCAGGACACCCTTGTCAGATATCTCAAATCTGGACCTGATTCTAACTCCTCCCATCACACACACTGCTGGAAACATAAATCAAGGGTATCCAGTGCTTCAAGTAGCTCCATAGATTCATCCCTGGCTTTGGCCCTTGAGCTCTGAACATTCCTGCCTACCAGGCTATGCCAGTGGTTAACTAAGCCACCAAACAGGCTTCACTCAGAACTTCTCCTCCACACAAACTTCCTCCTGAATGAGGGGCTGGGAAGTGTTTTACAGGATCCCTTTTAAACATCAGGCTGCACGCTCAGGACCTTTCATTATTTCTCCAACATGAAGTCTACACTGCAGGCTCAACACCTACATCTCTGCCTCTTGGACCAGCTTTTTGGGAATCATCCAAATACAATTCCCTTGTGCATTTCCAAATACACTGGCAAAGCTCTTCCAACTCACTGTCATTCTCCTCTGATGTGATTTTAAAACCACACTTCTTCTTTGCTCCTTTTTTCCCCTGCTACAGGGATAACCCCTCCATAACCAGGCATCACAGCAGCTACCACACTGTCAAAACAGCTGCTATTCTTTCCCTCTACTTCCTCCCCAACTCTCACCAGCCAGGGTGTGTTATTTATATAACATCTCTTAACATTGACTTTTTCAACACAACTTTTTCTTTAATTACTTGCATTTAAAATAAAAATGCCAACCTCTGCGAGCGACTGCCCTCATTACAGTATCAGTCCTCCAACTAATTAATATCTGTTAGCTTTGGCTTATACACCAGGATACCTAAATCCAAAATACACAAGGCTGCCAAGTTACTTTGCAAACAGAAACGCTTGCCTTGAAGAAAGAATCACGTTATCCAAATTGCTTCTGTGCAATCTTACCCTAACCCTTACTTTCAAGGTCTTAGAAGAAAAAAGAAAAGCTCATCCAGCTCAAAAGAGATTGCTATGAAACCAGAGAGGAAACCCAGAGGAAAGCAAAGAGAAAGAGAAATAGGTCTCCAAAAGAAAGAGAAATACCATTTTTCTACCCATTTTCTTGTACTCACACAGGTCACACGGGAAAGATTGAGCCTGTTTAAGCAAAAAAAACTCCCAGCAGCTCCCAGGCAGGCTCTTGCAAGGCACACACACACTTCTCCAGCCCACAGAGAAGGAAAGAGAGCTGAGTACAACTGATCTCAATCGCACCAGTAATCACCTTCCTTTATGGAGTTACGTTGCTGCAGTGCATGTCAGAGAAGCTTGTACAGGTGACAACAAAGCCAGAAGTCTCAGGAGTGCTTATGTAGCATGGTGACAGATAAAGGAGCCACCCCAGGGGGTACATAAGAACTGGCAGGGTGGAAAGGTGGGCACAGCACTCCTGTGAGCCCCCCCAGCAGTGCCTGAGTGTCAGTGCATCCAGCACATCCGAAGGCAGCAGGTTCAGAACTGATTAAAAACGGAAAAGCCTTATGTAAACTTAATGCATAATTAACCTGAGAAATGCACTCGCAGAAGACATTATTGAGGTCATGAAAGCATTAGAGCCACAAAAACAACTCCAGCAGCATATGAAGGATGAGAACATCCACTGTTAAATTATTTGAATGCTCATCTAATGCAAGGGATAAAACGTGCTGTATCCTAACCGGGACAAGCCTCCCCTCCAGGCAGATTAGAGGAGGTTTCTTATATCCTACTCAAAAGAATTTGATGCTGAAGGCCAGAAAGGAGGGCATGGGCTGGACAAGACCCTCTCTGAGATTTTCTGTCTATGTCAGGTCTCTGGCAGAGATCACAGGAGGGATTCCAGCCCTACTCTGTGTGTCTATGAGTGGGACACAGAGGTCTGCACCAGTAATCCTTGGCTGCCTTTACGCTTGAGACAACCAGCCTGTACAGGAACGATTCATCTCACCCCAAGTGCAGTCAGGGGGATTGTCCTTGTGAGATGCCTGTCCCAGGGTGGGCCAGCCCCACAGATGCCCCAGGCAGCACATGAAGATGGGAGATGCCCTGGGGAGCTCACCAAGCTGTGCTTGTGACACATTCCTGAAACCCCTGGATTGTTGGGCTTTGGGTGCTTTTAAGCCTTTACAAGTCTGGGCAAGGATGGATAGAAGTGTCTCCTCTCCATTTTCACCTCCTGCCTTTTCCTTTGCCACTTCCCTGCCTCAACATCACTGTCACAGTTCCACAGTGCAGAGGCACCTTTCAGACCCACCCAGTTCTCCTGAATGGTGATTGGGGCTCCAAGGCCCAGTGATCTTCCTGATGCCAACTAAAATCAAAGGAAGGCCTCCCACTTGTCAAGGTCCATAAGCAAACACCCACAGGCATTGCCCTCCCCTACTTTCCTGGCTTCTTTACACCCATAGCAGCTGTTCTACATTTCCCACTTTTAAAATCCCATGTTGATTTAAGGTCTCTCTTGCCAAAATCCAGCAAAACAGACTTCATGAAACATTTCATGGACACCAGGAGCTGCCTTTCCCCAGGCTGCCCCCCGTCTCAGAAGATCATGATGTAAATACTTGAGGCTCCTTTTGGAGAAAGCCAGTGGCTGTACTGGCAGCCCTGCACATCCAGTTCTGTTCCCAAACATCCCACGTGCACAGCACCTGCTGGGATCTCTACAGTGCCCCAGAGGGGTTTGTGGCAATGAACTCATGTGGGATGAGCCCTCATGTCCTCATCTGCCCTTGGACAATAGCTCTGATGCTTCCAGCACACACAAACCAGGGGCACTGCCAGCAGTCTTGCAGTGCAGTGCCAGGTCCTGTCTTCCTTTTCCAAACAATCCAAAATAATAACCCAGAATTTCTAAATAGTTAATTTTACTGGTAATTTTCATAAAATAAGCTTGGACTCCTTGTATTTGCAGAAATCAAATATTTTAAGGATGCCAGGCTTCAACTTGCTGAAGTGCCTCTCTGCCCCTTCCAGGACTAGAAAGGCTCACCTGGGGAGGAGGGATGCTCTCAGACCACCAGACTCCAGGAGAAATGCAAACACCAGCTGTCATGACTCCTGATAAATACAGGAGCAGAAATGACAACACAGAACATGTTTGGGGCCAGGTGAAAATCAAGACTAATCCAAACTCAACTCATCCCACCACACGGCACAGAGTCCTGTCTGCTTCAACAGGACAAGGCAGGTGGAACCCTGGAGTCCTCTGCTTTCCCCAAAGGGCTCAAGGACTGGATTACTCCAGCTACTCAGTGTAATTAAACCCTCAGCCCCATGAGTAGGGCAGGGATACCAGCAAGGTGATGGACCACACGTGGGAAGGAGGCACGAAAGGGGGATTTGGCAGTGAAAGCCTCGGCTCACAGACCTGCAGTGATTATGGAAGTCAGGGCATATCCTTAAAAGCTTCCAGAAAAGCCAGGTTTCCATCTGTTGCCTTTAATGCTTGGAGTCTGCACTTTCGCTGCAGAAAATGAAAGCCTGGAGCAACCTGGTCCTTCAAACTGGCAAGTTGTGCAGAATCCTGTAAAAGCAGGGCACTCTTCACACATTTCAGCCTTGTTTCCTTCATCCTCTTGCACGAGGCCTCTCATTACATTTAAAGAGGGTTTGTGGCATAAGCCATCATCCAGTTATCCTTTGCAAATTCCTTGGAAGAGCCTTGACAAGTACAACATCCTATGTCCCTCTGTTGTACCGAAAGGGAAAACTGACGGCTGGTGGCTGTGCAGGACCTCTGAGATGCAGTTCCCTCACCTATCAAGTGATAAAGCAACCCTTCCTCAGCTCACAGAGGTGCTATAACTCTTACCTGACATTTGCAACATTCCTTGGCAACCTCTGGCAAAGCCATTAGTACCAGAGGGGATGTGAGGCCACACTGCCACCTCTCTCTGTCCATACACAGCAAGTTACTGCCACCAGCTCACTCAACATGAGAAACTGAAAATGAAACTTAACTTTCATTTCCTTTATGTTCCTTTTGAAATGACATCTTGCACACTTGCTGGACAGGGGAGGTGACGCTGTCACCAGGTCACCATGAATACCTGATTCCCTGGACGGACATGGTTTCAATGTTTTGTTTTGTTTTTTTTTAAATAATATTGCAAAGACACTTGAAGACATTTTTCCTTGTTCACATGGAGAAAAAACTTGCAATCTCAGGTTTTTTAACAACATGTGTCATGTCATTCATTTTTAGAACCTTGGAAAAAAATCAAGGAAAAAGAGAAAAAGTAGTATTTCACATTTTGAGTATAGCTCAAGGTGGCCTCATACAGAAGGACCCACTTCCCAAATCCCTGGGCATTCCAGGTCTGGGAAACTGAGCCTCAGTAACTCCCCCTGAGATGGTGTGTCACCCAGCCCCTGCCAGGCCCTCCTTGCTCCAGGGTGGTTTCAGCACTTTTAACCCTCATAGCTGGAAACCTCTTTAGATCTCCAGTCATTTCCCTGGTTTCCACTCTGGTGTATTCCTTTGATCAGGATTAATATCTTCCTCTCACAGACCTTTTGATCCACCTGCACATCATCCCTGACTGCTGCTCAAACCCCTAAACACCCTACTGGGAAAAACCCATCCCTCTCCAGGGCCCCAGTCCTGCATGACTGTTCAGCTCAGCTCTACAGGGCCAAAGCAAAACAACATCCCAACGCTCATGAGCTTCCAGAAATCAACTGCTCCTGACTTAAGTAAACACAAGGAGTACAGAAGGCTCATACAAATGACAAACACCCATTTTCCTGTCTCAGCATCAGCACCTCTCAGGTTACTCCTCAGGTTCAGATCAGCTCCCTCCAACACCACTTCTTCCCTCCTTCCTTTCTGACCACATGGAGCTTGCCTGACTTGGGCCAGGATCTCTCCTCTGTGTAAAAGAGGATCACTGCTCAGGCAGACTCCCATCAAATGGGAACCTGCAGATCCACTGGGTCCTTGTTCCCCCATCAGAGGATCTTAAACTCACCAAGACCAAGGGCTCTTTCAAGGCTTGTCCCTGAAATCCAGGAGGAAGCTGCAGATATACTATGAGCACTTAGGAAGAAAAACATTACAGCATCTAAAGGTACTTTAAATGATTTAGATGCAAACTTGCCTGTAATAAGACATCTATTTTGGTTAATCTCTTAGCTGCAAATCTTGAAACTCTTGAACCTGCCTCAGGCTACTGTCAGCAGCACTTCATTTAACACTGCTTATTGGGAATAACTGCTGTTTCCCCACTGTAACCTCCAAACCTCTTAAGTCTCTCTTATTGCTCTGCCCAAATATACTTGCCTTCAGGATACACAGAGTTTTGTCTTGCTAAGAACTGGTAAGATGATTTGAACAAGCTGAATCAGAGGAGAACATTTCCCAGGCGAAGCGGCCAAGACTCAAAACACCATCCCTGCAGTACTTCGGGAGCGATTCTGCTTTTTAAGTGTTTACTTGGGTTATGAAATGGAACAGCTGCACTTTGATCACTGCTTAGGAGTAAAGGAGTCCTAGGGATGGGGGTGTTCATCCTCCAGGAAAGCCACTTGGGGCCAACTGCTCCTGCCTGCACCGGGGGGAGGGATGAGACCACCTCCCCTCACACACCTGTGGCTGTGGAGACCATTGCCACCCCTCCCTGCCCATGTTCAGAGCTCTCTGAGGAGACTGGTGTTCTAAAAATCAACCACATTTTTATTTTAAGGGGTTGCAGAGCCACGGTGGGCACAGAGCTGTGAGGTGTCCAGGCCATCAGCCCTGGTGCTCCCCCATCCCAGCTCAGCAGGCCTGATTTTAACCACAACCATTTGGATTGAGGACAGTTGGACCCTGAACATACACAGCAGTAACTGCATTGATGAGCTGACACAGCCTCAGCCCCAACAACTGGGGAATGCAGCAGCCCTGGAGCAGAGGTGATGACCCTCCCTGTCCTGCTGACAGAGGGAGCAGCATTAAGCAACTGCCCATTCTGTTCCCAAGCAAGAGCAGTTGCAGCAAACAGAGGCACAAGAGCCCTCCAAGCACATCTTTTAGACAGGGCACTTAACTATAACACAGGATTTTCCAGTCCTGTGTCTGCAGCAACCAGTCATCACTGCAGGCTTGCAGACCCCACCAACAGTGCAACTTCTGTTACCATCTTCTTGCAGCTCACTGGGAAAAGTTTTGGTCACTAAGTAGTTTACCTCACAGGGTACAGGAGAGAGAAATGGTTCACCAGGACCCCACAGAAAAGGAACAGGGCTCACACCACGCTGGCTCAGAGCATGCACAGACCTGAGCTGGGATCAGCTGTTATTCCCATCAATATGCCTGAGAAAGTACTCTAGCATTAGGGGATCACAGCTCACAGGGACAGCTTAGAGACACTCTCTCACATCCTTCTTCACCAAGTTTTACACAGAAATTTTGATGGAAAAAAACCCCCAAACCTCACTATGAAATATGTGTATATAAGCTGTGCTTAAATAACAATGTATCTGTGCAGGCTCTGGCTGCTAAAAGGCCCTGTCTGCTGCATACATCCACCCTGGTTTAGTAGGAGTGAAACTACCAGTTAATCCAGTCTCTGCCAAACCATAACTGGCACAAAAAGAATCAGCTTGCTGACTACAAAGCCACATTGGTATCAAACTCGGAGCACTCAGCTTTGGCACACCACAGTCCCTGGAAAGCTGCAGAGATGGAAATTGCATCTTTCCAGCCACTGCTCAAAGCCTCTGCTTCCCTGCATCTCCCTGTGCTTCAGAGCTCTGGAGCTAACCCTCAGTCTGAGCTCAGGCTGCAGACAACAAACGTTCCACCAGACAGAAAACAAACAATTTTCCCCCCCTTGCTCCTAAATATCCCACTTCACATAATCAAAACCAAACACACAAACCCCACTTCATCCCTGCTCGAGGCAAAGCACATGGAGGGACGTACCTGCACATCTCTGGGCTTTTGGAGAGCACATGAAATTACATTTATACTTAAAGCATAATAAAAACTCATTGAACCAACCTCTTCCTTCATGGCAGCTCCATCTCTCACAGAAGAAGTTGCCAGCAGGACAGAACCACCTCAGGAGCTCTGGGTCAGACCAGTCTCACATATCTTGGCTCAAGGCAACACTTCCTCCCCTGCTCTCATCACTCCTAAGAGCAAACAGCTGCTGCTTTTTAGCCCTCCGGAGGGTTTAGGAGTGGAGCACCTGCACCAGCAGCTGATGGCACTTACTGCTCTTCAATTAAGCTAATTTTGCACCAGCAGGGAGACAACTGTGCAACTGCTCATGAGGCCACCCCATTCCCCTGGTCCTTGCACTGTGACAGTAACATGCAGCAGGTACTAGAGGTGCCTCAGACAGCAGGAGCAGGGAAGCATCAGTGTCCCTGCAAGCACAGGAGGGTTGCAGGAGGAGTCCCTGGGCCCCTTACCATGGTACAGTTCCTCTTTCTGTGCTCTGTTTCCAGCAAATATCACACAGGCCAGTGTGCCCACATTGCTCTAATGCTGACATTTGTGATGTAGCACACTGGCCTGGCTGACAATAGCAAAAAACCCTTTTAAAATCAGCTTTCTCCTGTAACAAGAAGCACTGAGAGCGTGGTGTGCTCTGAAAAAGATAGCAGAGATGCCAGATTGAGGCAGGGTAGGTCCAAGACCAGAGCTTCCAAACCAGTGGGAAACATCCCAGCTATAGCTGCTGGCACGACCTCAAATCTGCCTGTTCCTCCTTCACAGCAGACTGCAGAAGTGCTCAGAAAAGGAAACATCAGGCATCCCTGTCATCTTCTTTCCTCCATAGGGCTGAAATTGGGTTTTGTGTCTCCTTCTGCATGTGCCAGAGGAGAAAATCTGTTGCAGCCAGAGCTGTGCCAGAGTGCAGGGGGACGTGGAGGGTGCCAGCGGGACAGGGATTTCTTTTGGGGCACAGAAGGCACCTCCAAGGTGCCACCCCTTGTGTTATTTTCACCCAGAAATGGGTCCCTCAGAAGGCAGCTAAGCTCAACACCCATAAATCTTTATAGTGAGGCAGATGGTCATCAGAGGTGCTTCTTCCAAATCCTTTGTATCTTCATCCAACAGCTTTCTCCACTGGATAAGATCCCTTCC
The DNA here is from genome assembly GCF_003945725.1 of Corapipo altera. Taxonomy (NCBI): domain Eukaryota; kingdom Metazoa; phylum Chordata; class Aves; order Passeriformes; family Pipridae; genus Corapipo; species Corapipo altera. The sequence goes on from NW_020884913.1 coordinate 7,242,036, forward strand.
ATTCTGGAGACTTGCAGAAGTCACTGTCAGACATTTCAGTTTGCTCAATAATTTCTTTCCTTATTAAATATTGCTAATGATAGGGTTTTAGACTCTCAGCCATACATCCACTTTTTGTTCTAGCATAACTTTCAATCTATCTTCCCTCTTCCTTCTACTCAAGTCTTTTAAAAAAATTACTGGAACAAAAAGGAAAGCACCAAATAATTGAAAAGAGCTGCTAAAACAGAAAGGAAGGAAAGCTAAAGGGAGTTATGATGATTGAAAAGTACAATAAAGTTGGAGGAAAGGAGGAAAAATTCTAATTTTTAATGAAATGGATGGTGAGGTGTCACCAGCACATGGCAGCAGATCCCTTTGGCAAGGGCTGTTCTCCCACCCCAGGTCAGGCTCCCACCTCCATGGGCCAACACCCCACTTTGCTTCCCTTGTTTGAACTAGAGATGCTTTTTCTCCTCTCTGTTTATCCTCATGCTAAATCTTTTCAGCTGGTGCTTTCAAAGCCTAACCAATAAAAAGCTGAAAGCAATAAAACTGTTTGTGGGGAAAAGTTTTGCGAACAGACAAAGCATAAAAATGATGTCTTAACAAAAGCTACGAGCAGAAAAGGAGAGGTTGGAGTTGAAAAGCTCATGCAGATGAAGCTTGAATGGTCTATTCTCACCATCATAATGAGCACATACATGATTAATGAAAATATTTATCCTCCTAACCCACTGCAGTGAGTTAATATTTAATCCAAAGTCCACGTGAAAGCCCAACCTCTCCTGGTTTCTCACCTGCCTCCTTGTTTCCTTGGAAATCTCTGAACTCTGCAAACTGACCTGAGATTTGGCTCTTTGGGGCTGATCTGAGAACCACGCTGGCTTTTTCTGGCTTTCTGCATAAGTACCACACCTTTTGATCCCGAAACTGCCGTCACTGGGGACCTACAAGGTTTCTTAGATAATCCCAGAGAGTCAGTGCTTTGTAACACGTCTCACTTTGATATTCAAGGCAAAGCCGGACAGCCCACACATGAAAAGACATCCTTCCCTTTCTTCCCAGGCTTAATTTCATCTGCAAATTAAACATATCGAGATGGATATTTATAGAGGAATGCCCTGATCCTCCCGGGAGGGCCGGGGAGTCTCCAATGTGTAATTTTGCTTTAGGAATATGATTTTAATCTTGACTTTCTTCTGAGGATGGTGGCAGGAGAGGAGAAGGGCAGGGAAGGGGGAATGCTGGTGGCAAGGCTCACTGAGCACTCCTCTGCTCTCACACAGTTTAAGCCTTGGGCTAATGCAGTGTAAGATGGCGTGGATGTACAGAAGGAACTAAGGTTCTGCCTTCTTCCCTGTCTTTGTCCTCTGCAAAGCTATCTCAGGACACGGTCCTTCAGAGGTGAAAATTTGTAGTTTTAAAAAAATGGGGTCTGTAAACTTTGCCAGCAAACATGTTCAGCTGTGGCTTGCCTAAAAAAAAAAAGCCAACAGGCCTGCTGTAAAAATGGTGCACAGATTAAAATAACTGCTAAGCCCTGGATTCTGATGGTCCTTTGTGACAAGGAGCTCACATAGAGTCAGTCATTTCCCTGTATATCAGCCCCCCATCCCACACTGTGGGTAATTGCCAACACTAAATAAAACTACAAAACGTGAAATGTTTTGGCTTATGTCATTTCCAGATATGCCCTGGAGCAGAGGATAAAGGATTTTTATTTTGTTTTCCAGCTAAATATTTTCTTCTTTTAACCTTCTTGTTAAAGAATGACTCAATGCTCTTCTCTTGCCCAGCATCACTCACTTAAACCTCCATTGTGCTGCACAAACACATGTCTACAACAAATTTTGGTGCTGGGAACCCCACTAAGGGGGCCTGGCTTGCTGTATTGAGTTGTCAGTGCAGGTTGTGATGACTGATGTTGTGTTGTGCTGCTGTTTGTAAGAGCTTGGTTGGGATGCTCAAGCCTATCACTGCCAACCCCCAGGCACGTGGTGCCATCCTTGCAGGTTATTCCTGATGGGAAGAGTTCAGGGCAGGGAAACTTCCAGGAAAGATGGTTTCAGTAGTATTAAGAAAAGGGACTTTGGTACATTACTGCATGCTATGAGGTATGTCTTTAAGCTTCAGTAAACTTTTGGAGCCCCTGGGAAGCTGGTAATGTGCCTTTGAAGGAAGCATGACTTATGAAATTGCAGTTTTTAGCTTAGCTGGGTAATGTTAATGAGAAAATATCGTGGGCTGTGGGTGGAAGTCTCCTGAATCCCATAAGTTAGGAATAAATTATTCTGTTTTCCTAAATGAAGCAGTGCAGTGCAATGCTGCTCCTAAATCAGGCTGATGGTGAGAGTTATTTATTAATTTGTACAGGACCAGACACGAGCTCAGGCAAATAAATACAAACTAGACTGCAGCAAAGAATTACAAACTTGGACTTGCTGTGGGCAAGAAAAGATTTTGCTGGGGTTTTGAGAAGGAGCAGGTGGGTTTGGACCAGCACCCTGTGTGATAGAGGTGGTGTGAGGAGTTGGCACAGGGGTGGAGGTGGAGGGACAAATCCTCCTTTCTGCTGGAGCTGCAGCAAAGATGATCAAAAAACCCCAGGCTTTCAACTGCAGTGCAGCAGCTTCTCAGTAATTAAAGCTTGAGATCACCAGCTCTGCCTGTGCCTGCTGCAGCCCAGCTTGCACATCAAAGGGAGATGTTTCCCATGGGGACAGGTCCCACAGCACCGGATTCAGGTTCTGATGGGCACTCTGGGCTGGTGTGTGAGACTGGTGGCCCAGGAAAGCCCCTTAACAGCAGCTCATACTGAGCAGGTGATGACACAGCCCCCTGGGCTACCCCAGGCTCGTGGTGACTCAGTGGTGCCCCATGTTCTGGGCAGCACAGGCTCATCCAAAGGGACCATCCCTGGAGGAGGGGGTGGCCCTTTGGGGCAGCTCTGAGGGCTTGGGCTCTGCAGGTACCACACAGCCTCAGCTTCCCTTCCTGCCAGCACCTGGCCTCCTACCCAGAGAGGATTTATTCCTCCCTGAACAGGTCTCCAATGACGTTATTAATCAGGGAGATGGACGAGTACAACACACTTTATTGTGCACTGTGGATGAGTGATAAGTCTGGGCGCCGATGCCTGGGATAGCAATCAGGAGAGGGTGAGTGAAAGGAAGAGGAGGAAAGAGCAGCATTGTGGGTAAATATGTGCACTTCTGGTGGTGATTACCCTCCAAGTAATTAGTTTTTAAATCAGGCAGACGTTTCGGGAACTACTCACTATGAGCTGCTTTAATTATTTATACTTCCTTTTATTCTTATTATTTATAGTCATCCTCTCTGGATGGGGATGCTCTTTGGAACCTGACCCACCTCCAGCCCACCCTGGCCAAGCAGCCATCTCCAGTGCTGCCAGGCATCCCGAGAGCCTGGGGGGTCCCCCTCTCCCTCCCAGAGCCAGGCAAAGGGGAGTGAGAGCCCATCGCTGCTGCGGAAAGCCCTGCTCGGATTGGTAATTAAACTCTCACTCATCTTCATTTCCCTCATTTGTTAAAGTGAGGCCACTCAATAAGCCATTAGTGCAAGGTCCTTTCTGTCAGCTACGGCATCGTTAGGCACATTCCCCTTGGAGACAGCTGGGGAGGGTGCAGGCAGGGGGAGCAGCCCGTTGCCTGCCTCCTCCTCTGCCCAAATCCTCCCCATCCACCCCTCCGAGGTCACTCCTGCCCTGTGGCCAAGGCTCTAGGGAGTGAGGGGGAATTTTGCAACGGCAAACCCTTCCCCCAGCTGGGATTTTTCCCACAGCACCACACAAACCCCTGTTCCATCAGAACATCTGCTGTTGTTGCTCTCTCTTCACCAACCCCACCTCTGTGGAGCTTCTCAACATCTGGAAACCATTCCCTGCACCATTCCCATGAAGGGACCTCTGACCCACTGAGCCCCTCCTCTGGCTAAACAAAAGCTGCCCTTATTGCTGAGCTGGGGAATTTTGCCTGCCTTCCCCTTGCTCCAGCCACAAACTGTTTCTCAATCCATCATCAGGAGAGCATCTGCCTGGGGAGCCCCGGAGCATCCTCTGCTTCATCTTCCTCCATGGACACACTCAGATGTCAGCATCTGCCTGGGGAGCCCTGGAGCATCCTCTGCCCCATCTCCCTCCATGAGCACATGCTCAGATGCTGCAAAAAAACCCAAGATCCCAGCACAAGAAAAACCACAATACAGGGAAAAGCTGCTGTAGATTCACCCAGGAGAAAGGCCCGTGGTCCATGTGTGTAATTACTACAACTACATGTTGATTTCCCCTCCCAAGAGCTTTTATTCTGGTTCTTGCTCTGGTTACAACAGCAAGAACATCTCGATCTCGCTGCTTTCTCCCCCATGGAGTCATTTGGCAACAAGCCATGAGAGTGAGGGGAGTTTCAGCTGAAGCAACCATGGAACTGCTGTGCAGCACAAAAATAAGAGTATTGCTAGGGATGTGTTTAGCATTGGGACAAAGTGGGGCCCATCAGCAACCTTCACCACACACCTCAGTGGATTCCATGTGAGACAAGACAATTCACTGCACCAAAACCCAGGTGAGAGCAAAAAAGCAGAGGAAAAATGTACATAAACCTGTCCTGTGCTCTACACCCTCACAGGAACCCAACCTGAGTGCTGTCCTCTTGGGTCTGTTTTCATCCAGTTCCAGCATTGCAGAATCCCGGAGGGGCTGAGGTTGGAAAGGATCTCTGGGGGTCACTCGCTCCAGCCCCTGCTCAAGCAGGGCCACTCTGAGCTGGTCACTCAGGACCATGCCAGGGTGGCTTAAGAGTTCAACTACTTGGGGAGAAAAATACAACAAACATGTCAGATGCAGATTAAACCACCAGAATGGACACTGTCTTGTCTGTAACACCAGAGGGAAACATGGTTTTAAGGAAGGGGAGCCCTCCAAGTGAAGCCAACTTCCAAGGGCATCCCAAAGCCAACCCTGCAGTCACAAAGGGTTTTGATAGACCATCTGCCTGCAGAGCCAAAGCCACATCTGTGTGAAAAGACAAGCTGCTGCCTGCCCTTGAACTGGGTGCAACCCACTTCTTCATAAAAATACCAGCAACTACAGTGGAAACAGCTTCCCATGGGAGCAGAGGGAGGGGATCCACCTGCCTCCCTCAGGATTGTGCTGGCTTCATCCCCAGGGTACTCAGCACCAGCAGCTCCAATGTGTTTTAGAGTACCTGGGGCAGGTATCCAAGGTGGGAAGAGTAAAGGGAGTTAGGAATAATTAACCTTCACCCCAAAGAGGGCAGAGGACAGCAGCTCTGGGGCTTGACTCTCCCATCACTCCCAGCCCCACAGGGTCCACCGTGGCTGGGAACAGACATTTCCAAACAAACCTCCTTCTATTTGCATTTGAAACATTTATTTTGGGAAATACATATTAAACACTATTATTTATACAAAAATGGACTAAATTTTCGTAATGCTTATAACCCCCAAAAGGCCATTTTAATAGATCTGGATGAAGGGTTTTTTATTGTATTATTTTTTTTTTCTTAAAAAAAAAAAAAAAAAAGTCAGGTTACAAAGGAGAAAGCAGCGTGTCTTGCTTTGCCCAGCTTCAACTAGAGGAAAAGAAAAGTTTAAGATGACATTTGCAGAAGTGCCTCACACAAAGACATTTTTCTCCCCTTTCAGTCTTTTTTAACACTTGAAATATATATATATATTTTCAGTTAATACACTTTTTTTTTTTTTGTTGGTTTTGCTAAAATATAGCAAGTCAGCAAGTAGAGAGTTGCTGTACCCCAACAGCTCCATGGTGCTGTTGTGGTGGGGGAGGAATGTGAGTGAAGGGCAGAATGGATTCTCACAATGCACCCCCCTGCCCACGCCTCTTTGGGAGGACACGTGTGGGCAGCCCCTGCAAACCCTGTACAACGTCATCTGGGCATCCCCACCGAGGTGAGAACAACCTCCTCCTTCCTCCTGGTCACCTGTGCCGAGGAAGGCTCTGTCCCCCATGGAGACCACGGGGCTCTGCACGTGCCTTCCAGTGCTAGAGGATGGGACACGCTGCCATTTTAGTGTGTGCCCCCCAAAAATGGGTGATTTGCAGAAAGTTTTATCCCTTAGAGAGGATATGGAGACTGGTGGAGTGGAGAACAGAAAGGGAAGCAGAGCTGGGGCAGGGGCAGGACTGCAGAGCTCTGCTCCAGGACCATCCTCTCCTGTGTCATGGTGCTACCTCACCCTTGCAGGGACTTATTTACTGGAGATACAGTGAAAGAGGAGGTGCTGGGGGGCAGAGCAGGGGGAGACATCGGGCACAGCACCCACAAACACAACCCCAGCCCTCCCCAGGGTGGCAGGGCTCGGTCTGCACATGCACAGACCCCCCTGCACAAGGACTAGCAAAACACAGGAGTGTGTTACACGGACACATGTCACACAGGGGAACCGGAAAATAAAAAATGATTGAAAAATGCCCAACAGCCTCCTCTGACGTAGGGAAAAAAGCCCAAGAATCACAAGGGTAAGACAGGACAACCCTCCACCTCCCACCACTGCTTTGTGGAGACGTTCCACTCTCAGCCCCCTGTGGACAAACACTCCCAGCCTTCAGCACACAAAAATCCCACCCAAGTGAATGAAAAATAAATACACAAGTGTTCTCAGGACATCAGCTACATCTGTGGTCCAAGGGAGAGGGAACAGGAGTCCCTACAAAGGTCTGCAGCCTTCTGCAGGCTGCACAGACAAGGCAGACCCTCCTTCCCCTCTCCCACACTATTGCAAGGTCACAGTCTGAAAAGGCACTTCTCCCAAAGCAGGTCGCTCTGCCTGGCAGGGGGTCGGTGACAGGCAAGGTGACACCTAAACACTCCCAGTTTATTGCATGTAGATGGGGTACAAGGGTTGGGTTGGGGGCTGGAGGGTCCTGGAGGGCTGCAGAGGGCTCGGAGGAGGCGGCAGGAGACAAGGATGGCACTGTCTTGCTCTCTTCGTCCCACCCGTACCTTGCTTCCGAAGGCTACGTTCACCTGGAGAAACCCTTTTGCCTTCAACGGACGGAGAGGAGCCTCTGCACGGAGGGGCAGGCAGGGCTCCTGGGGGCACCCCAATCCTGCTGGCCCCATGGATCTGCTCCCCTGGGTTCGGCTGCCGGGCCAGAGCTGGGGGCAAGCGAGAGCTCGACCTCCATGGAGGGACAGTCCCCAGCCCAGGAACGCTGGACTGGGGGCCGAGAAGCAAACTCATGCCACAAAGCGGGGGGTGAGTGGCCACCCCGCTCCACGCCGGGTTATTTGGTCAGTTAACATGGCAGGGGGTCGGGGACCGGGGGGAGGGGGACAGTGGCAGAGGATTTATATAAAAATAAAGAGGGGAGAGGGGAGAAATAGCGAGCGTGAGCGAGCAAGGTCCTGGCTACGGAGCGAGACGGTTACATTTCGTTAGCCACCAGCTCTTTGTCGGTCACGCCGTTGGAGAGCGAGCCCTGGCCCTCGTTCAGCCTCTTGACCCTGTAGGCTTCGAAGTGGATGTTGCTGGTAATATCCTTGATGTTCTGCATGTGTGTCCTGCGGGAAAGGGAAAGGGGAGCAGTCGCATCTTGCCGGGAGCAGCTCAGCTGCCCAGCCTTCACCTCTGCACCCCAACCCCTGCACACCCCAGATACTGCTCCAAACACTCCCCCAGCCCCAATGTCCCACCCTGCTTTACTGGGTAACGGTGTCTTTAGGGAAGTAAAGGCAAGAAGGGGCAGCCAAGGCCAGAAGCCTTCATTTGTGCTTGGGGATATGGGAGTTCTGGCGACAGAACACCCATCTGGGGAGATCCCGGTCCTGCAAGTCCTGGGAACAGGTTTTGTAGTACCACCCAACTACCTGTCAGCAACAGCTCAGGTGTGCAGAGTTTAAGAGCCAAATTTAGGAGGAGCTCAGTAACCCCCCTAGCAAGTCAAGGGAGCTCAGCCTCCCCCTCCCCTGCAGCAGGGACACCTCTTTGAAGGGGGAGCAGCCATCACTCAGACCCTGCAATGACACCTCAATGGAGGGTGATATCTTTGGACTGGGGGTAGGACTTGGGACTGGTGAGGGATCACTAAGGCCAAAAGATGCTTGGCAAGCATGCTGGAGCCACACTGCACACTGCCAGCAAACCTGGAGTGTCCCAACCGATCCACTGCTCCTCTCCTCCCTTAACTCAGCACTGTAGCTGAGAAAAGCCCCCTGGAGTCCCATTCAGGGGGACCACCCCTTGCAGAGGGGCTGCAGTGTGGCAGCAGGCTGGGAGGGGATGGAGGAAGGGATGGATGGAGGAGCAGAGCAAAGCAGCTGCTTCAAGCTGGGCTGGGCTCTCCCCTTTCTTTGGATGCCACCTGGTGACTGAAGACTACTGGGAGAAGGCAGAGTCCCACTGACCTGATGAGGAGGTCCCGCAGGTAGGCGAACTCACAGTGTGTCGTGTTCTCCACTGGCAAGAAGGGAGAGAAACCCATCAGTGTGCACCCATGGCATGGGGACAGCAATCCCTCACGGTAAGCAGGACCCCGGGTGGCTTCACCAGCATGTGGAGGGCTCAGACAGGGTCTTACCCCCAAGGACTACAGGATGCAGGACCCGGGAGTCCTCTTTGCTGCTGTGAAGCTGGTACCAGGTACCTGCCTCAGCTCAGCGTGACCAACTGCTCTGACTGAGCATCCACAGTCCCTTCCCACTCTGTTCCAACAACAAAACCTGTTGTTCCAGCAGCATCTCCCAAAGCAGTGTCCTTTGGGACCCCCTTGGGCCCCAAACAAGGCAGGGGAAGGGGCAGGGTGAGCTTTGCAGTGAGCACCAGGGCTGTATCCACAGAAGTGCTGGCCATGAGCATCCTGCAGCATTCTGGGCATGCTGGTGACAGCTGCCTGGGCTGCTGGTGTTGTGGAAGGACACAATCTCTTGGTGACAAAGGCTTTTGCTGTTGGAACAGGGCTTGGAGCAAGAAGGGTGTTTGCAAGAGGGAAAAATCAAGGGGTGGTGCTCCACCACAATTAGTCTAACAGCTCATATTTTACCCCTAAATTTACTCAATTTAGAGGACGAAGTCTGTTTTTAAATTATTTTTTTTTAACCCAAAGAGGCTTGTACATAGAATCACAGAATCCTTTGTGTTGGAAATGACCTCTAAAACTCACTGAGTCCAACCACTAAACATCATCAGGAATGGCAAAACAACAAATAACAGTGTTCTGCAAAGGCTGCCCATGGCCATGGCTGTGTCCTTGAGGTCTCCCTGTGCTGAAGGGAGATGCCACAAGCAGAAGGTGAGGGGTTTAATGAATCCCATTAAACCCAGAACTTCCAAAGACACAGCACAAGAGGGCAGCAGAGCTTCAAAATACACTGATTTTCCTGGCAGCTTTGTTAAACCATCCCTCAACACAGGATTCCCATAAAAAAGACTCATAAATGAGGGGAACCAAACGAATGTGAAATGAAGGGGAGGAAGATGAGAGGGGTGGCACTGGAGATGTGCCAGCTGGCTGCCAGAAACCAAAGACAAGGAAATGTGTAGATGTGCTGGAGCCAGGAGCTTTCATCCAGCCTTTAAACCATCATTGTAAAATGGGGGAGAAAAAAGGAAGATGCCAATGGGAAATGGAAGAGGGAAGAGATCCCACAAGGGCACCAACCAAATGCACAGTGGAGGGTACAGATGCCAGGGGAAGGCTCTAACAGGAGCTTGATACACTTGTGTGCCCTAAAATCCTGCCATCAGGTAGGATTTAACTGTGTAAAACTGTTTAACTGTGTAAAAAGCACAAGCCAGGCCATAAGACCACCAGAAGTGTCCCCTTCAGCACTCAGCAGCCCCCTGAGCCACACAAAGGCCACACTGGCCAAGATGTTTCCAGTCCTCAAACACCAGGGAATTTATCTTCTTTGGAGGGGCAGGGAAGCACTAAATACACTTCTGCTGTTTTTGGACCTCATTGCCTCCTGTCAGGGCTGGGAGATGGGCTCTGGGGGTAGGAAGTCAAGAACAAGGTACCTTCAATGGTGCCCCACTTGGTCTTCCTTCCAAGGATTCTTCTTCCATTCACCTGGTATTCCTGGTCACTGCCCACCACTGCAAATGGGATCATTTCCTGTTCAAATGAAAAAACAAGGTCATGTTTTCCTCCTGAAAACTGGTCAGGAAACCAAACTGGTGAGCAAAGTCCTACATCAAGCTGTTTTCAGGAGAGTTTCACGGGATGAGCTGGTCTGTCCCTGATATTCCTGAGCAGTGTTGCTTGCCAAGGTCTGCAGGCAGCCCAGGACCTGGGCAGGAGTATCTCTTGTGCAAGTGCCCAGTCCAAAACCAGTCTAAACCCAGTCCAAAACCAGTCTAGCCCAGCCCCTCACTGGTAGGTGCCAACATACAACCAGAGCAAAGGTATTATGATGCTTCCATGGGAATTGCCCCCAGCATCTGGCAACCTGTGGCCAGATTTCTGGTCAGTCATTTCCTGATCCAAGGTGGTATATTTGAATTTCAGAGCCCCTTGAAGATTTTTTTCTTGCTTGAATTTGTCCAAACCACTTTATTGAGCCAAAAAATTCCCAGCTATTTCCTGTGGCCTGGAGTTGACAGCCACAGAGCAGGGCAGCCTAGGGGGAAATTCCCTCCTCGTGCTGGGAAGGCTGCTGCCCTATCTAGGGATGGGCAGGCACCATGCACCCTCCTGCTTGCAGACTACTGAGGAATTCCTTGGAGATGGGGAAGAGTATGGACAGAAGAGGACACCTTCCCCAGGAGCCTTTGTCACCCTCTTTCTGCCCCTGCTCTGAGCTCTGGAAGGATCCTTGATCCTGGCCAGACCCCGTGGACAGGGTACAGCAGCCTCAGAAAGAAAGCAGAGGCCCTTTGGAAGGGACTCCCCCAGGACATCACCAGCCCCCAGAGCTGCAGGGCCCATCCAAGCCCAGCCCCTCACACCAACCCGGAATTTCTCGTTCACTAGCCGATCTTCAGAGTCTTCATCAAACTCCTTCTGAGGATACACATCGATCCCGTTGGCCAGAAGATCAGCCATTATCTAGGAGGGAAGAGCAGAGGAACATGTGAAGGAGGTGCAGGCAGAGGAGCTGCACTCCCAGCACAGCAGCAGCTCACAGCCCACCCGAGAGGCATTCTGAGCAATGCCCACCAGTCACAGCAAAGTCCAGCAGCAGTTCTTCCCTTTCCATCCTAAACATTGCCCACCTGAGGGAGAGACACCCGTGTTTACCTGCCACACACCCACCAAGTGCTCACCCTGGAATCTCTGCAAGAACCTGGTGCCAAGACATAACTCAGGCTGAGAGTGAGATGAAGTTATGTGAGCTGGGTGTTGTTTGGGGATTGGAAAAGACAACATGACATTACAAGCTGCCCAAGCAATGGGGAATGCAGCTGCCAGGCTTGTAACCCAAAGTTAAAAAGCTAATTTCTGGTGTTTGTTTATGCTCCTTGGAAAAGAAGCTTGATCTGAGGGGACAAGGACACAGCTTAGAACAGTGGCCTCTAAGGACTTTGCCTCTGTGCAAAGCAAAGAAATGTTGAAATCTGATTCCTGGGTGGAGGCTCAGCTCATGGGGAGCTCAGAGGATTAGCCTTCTCCTACAACACTGCAAACTCCAAGTCAGCCTCTGCACCCACTCCCATTGTTTCCTATGGCTATAAGCTCCTCCACATCAGTCCTACATTGCAGGCTGGGAAAGGAAGTGGATCCAGTGCAGGGAAATCCCCCATCCAAACCCACACACTATGTTTAGGGGAATGACCCAACAAAGCCAACTCCACAAGGTATCAGAGTCCCTCATTCAGTCCAGCACTGGCATCAACTTGCAGCCAGGCTGGTGCTTCACCATCCCCTGCTGACCCCAAACTGAACCCAGAACAGCTCTCTGAACCAGCTACACCCCCAGATGCAGACAGGGCTCTGCTTTTTGGAAGCACAGACACAGGCACACTGGAGTGAAGGGAAAAGGTCCCAGCCTGTGCCCACCCAGCCTGATTTCCTGCCCTCTCATCTCCACCAGTGAATCTGCAGCCAGGAGCATGAGGAGAGTGAGCAAACACACCATGTGGCTATGTGTTCTCCCTCCATCTGGAAGGATTTGGGGGGTCTGGTTATAATCAGGAATGTAATCAGAGATGGGGCAAGCTCGTCATGCACCGAGCCGGTGCAGAGCAGGCGAGCCGTGTGCTCCCTACCCACGGTGTTCCACTACACAGGGATGGCAGCAGCAGCCCAGTGTCCAGGTGACATTTTAAGTCCAAGACTGACTGACTTTGTAGTCCCAGAGTCACCCAAAGACACGTGGATATGTGCACTGGTAACTTCTGAATGGAGCCTTCAGTCTGCAAGAGCCACTGCAGAGAGCAGATGTGGCACTGTGGACTCAGCCCTCTGTGTTCCCACACCAGCTCTTCACAGATCCCATGCAAACAGGCTGACATGCCAATTGAGTCCAGCCTGGATTACCTTTCAACTCCATTTCCAGCTATCCTCTAGCCAAGGAAACTGCTTGCAGAGTTTGAAGTTTGGATTCAGCTCTCAAAACCAGACTGGATATTTCAGTGCCTGATCCTGCTCACCAAGAACTGGGAAGACACTGGTGTGGGAAGGAGTGGCTCATCCCCTTCTGCACAGAAGCATGGAACAACGCCTGGCTAAGGTGTTGTCCTCTCTATAACTAATGGACTCTAAAACTGCCTTTTTGGCAAGACCCATTTCCCTTCACTTCCCTGCAGTTCAGACTCATGGACCAAGGAGCTTGGTGGTTTGCCTACTTCTGCAGGGAATGCTGAGGCCATCACACCTGCAGCCACATCCATCAGCTACACAGATGGATTTACAGTCCCTTACCAAACCCCAAAATGGGTTATTTCCACCTCTTGGAAGCCTCAGGGGTACACGGAGCAAAGCTCATGCCTTGCTGTGGATTTGAACAGCCTCTCCTTGGCTCCCACCACCAGCTCCTGACCAAAGGAATTTCATACCTTGCTTCCCTCTTAAATCTTGCCCAGCTGAGCTCAGCAAACCCACACATTTTTTTGCCTGGTCCCTGTATCAGCGCACGATGCCGCACAGGGAGGTTTTCGCTCCCAAAATAACAGAAACCATCCTGAAAATAACAACAACAATAACACAGGAGGCAGGAGAAGCAGGCCTGGAGACGTAGAGCTCCACGCTTATCCTGCACTGACAAAGATCCAAGAGAAACACAAGGAACCGCTTGGAGCGCAGGCCTTTCCTCCGGCCACGTGGGATCGCTCGGAGCTGCAGCCCGAGGAATGCGCTGGGCTCCCGGCCAGGAGCTCGCCTGCCCAGCCCTGCCGGGGGAGCCAGGAGGGGGAAAGGGGTAGGAGGGGACGGGGGACAAGAGGTGGGAGCCCGGGGATAAGAGTCACCGACCCCTTACCCGCTGTTTGAAGTAGTCCCTCTCCTCCAGCGTTAACGTGTCAGCCTTTGCGATCACGGGGACGATGTTGACCACTTTGCTCAGGCGCTTCATGAACTCGATGTCCAGCGGTCGGAGCCTGGAAAACACAGCAGGAAAAAAAAAAAAGGGGGATTCGAAGACGCTCAGTGAGGTGGGAGCTGCTGCAATCCCCCGGCAGAGAGGGGCATTCAAAGATCAGACAGAGGGGGAATCACTTCCTTTCAGACAGGACAAATAAAGACATTTTCTTAAAAGTGAGGAGATCGTTTGCAAGCACTTAAAACATTTCCCTTTCAAAGCACCTGCTATCGCCTGTGAACCTTCAAAAAGGCCCGTGAAGTGGCAGAGGGCTTTTATCTCTGCAGGGCTGCTCAGCCACAGAGGACTGCGGGAACTTGCCCAAAGCTACACGTGTCCTTGGTGAAGCCGGGATGAGAGCACGGACAATGCTGGCGGCAGGGCCAGCCCACTGCCATGTACAAATCAAAACCTCCTCCAGCTCTATCCAAGCTGGCACCAGCCATCCAGGGACAGCACAACACGAAAATGGCCACAGGTGACTATTCCTGCTCACACTCTCCCTTGTGCTGAGCACCAGTCCACTGCTGTGCATGAGCCAGGACTGCATCTCACATCATCAGTTGGGATTAATAAAAGCTCTGTGAATTCTCCAGGGCCTCAGGGAGCAAAGAAGAGATACTGCTTGTTCCAGAGCGCAAAAATGTCAGAAAATCTCTACAACAAAAGTCTCTGCAGAGGAAAACTGAAAAGACTGCATAACCCCAGTGATTAGTGCCTTGGGAAATCCCTCTCTGCTGAATGCCCCCTGCTGACAACACAGACACGGTCTCTGGTGCCACACTTCTCCACATCCAGGTGTTTTTACTGCTGGGGGTTCCCAAACAAGCTAGATGAAAGCCCTTCTTGGGACACCTCCAATTGCTGCAGGAACCCCTCAGTGGCTCTGGAGGTGATGAGGACACACACACACGCAGGACAGTGGAGCAGATGTTGCCTTGAAAAAGGAAACCTGGAGGTCCCAGGGTCCAGGAACACCTCTGGGTTAGGAGCCTGTTTGAAATGAGCCCTCATTGAAAGCACACTGAAGGGGCAGGAAGGTCAATGTCAGAGTCCCAGAAGCAAAGGGACACTTCTGTCACTCACACATACCCAAGACCTCCAGAGCTGGCATGTGCCAGCAGGACATGAGCTCAATTCATCTTTGGGGCAAAGAGAGGTGAAGTCACCTTCTGGAGGAGCCACGGGCATCAGTGGTAGAGCTGAGACCAAGAATGAGACCTCAACCCATGGTAACAGGGAAGAAACCAAAACAGATGGAACAGCGATTTAAAAAGGCTCAGGTGCAAGCAGGCACCCAGCAGGAGCCCTCTGGGGGGAAACAGAGTGGAGCACCCAGGGAGAACATGGCCAAGAGAGCACCTACTGCCAACACACTCAAGCAAACCCCATCACAGCCTTCTCAGGCCCTACAAAGGGCTCAGAGACCCCTGCAAACCCAGCAAGAGCCACAGGAATGCAGAAGGGAAGGGACTGACCCCGCTCCTCAGCAGTCACCAGGCAGCATTCCCATCCCATGGGGTCACCCCTGCTTGGCTCCAGTGCCAAGGGAGGGATGTCCAGGAGAGACCCACTCAGCTCACGCTGATCTGAAAACAGCAGCTCAAGGCTGCTCCAGAACAGCCAGTGCTGGTGACCCAATGAACTCTCCCCTGGTCAAACCCACTCCTCTCCCAGGGATCAGGCTGGACTGTGCCAGGTGGACCTTGTCCCTGCACACTAATGAGACACATAGCCCAGAGCACATCATTAGCACATGGACAAACAAGGTCCTAGCACAAATCAAGAGTCACAGATCACCCTGGGCCCCAGGAAAGAACGATTTTGGCTATTAAAGAAAAAAAGAACAGAAAAAAACTACAAGGAACCCCCCATGGACACATCTAAGCTGACTTGCTGCTGGCAAACATTGTTTGGAGCTCTGCATAATGTATTTCCCAGACCTCCAAGGAAGTAATGCAGTTATGCTCCTTTCCCAGCAGAATTCTTTCCCCTCCTCTCTCTTTGCTATTTTCCAAACAATTTTTTCCCTCTAAAAGCTTCTTCCCTACTGAGTCTGTGTTCCTGCCTCTTTCATCAGCTTTTCCTTTAAAGACCAGGATGCATATGTAGCAAATGCAGATGAATTCACAATGAGGCAATCAACTGAGCTTCAGCTCAAACTACATGTTAAAAGCCCAGTTACCCTCAGATCCCTCACAGATACCCAGAGGATGAGGATGCTAGAGATTAGGAGGCAGAGCCAGAGCCAGCCCACTTCCCTGCCTGTGTCCACCCCATCCACAC
Organism: Corapipo altera; assembly: GCF_003945725.1. Taxonomy (NCBI): domain Eukaryota; kingdom Metazoa; phylum Chordata; class Aves; order Passeriformes; family Pipridae; genus Corapipo; species Corapipo altera. Next base: position 7,257,824 of record NW_020884913.1, read on the forward strand.
AGGCACAGTGACCATGTCCATCTGCACCCAAAGCCAGAAGAGCCCAAGGCACCTTTCACAATGTTGTTCTCTGATGGGCTCCTGCAAGTGCCTCATCCATGGGAGGTCACCTCCCTGCACCATCCTGGAGAATATCACGGGATTCCCCAGAGGAACAAACTATATGTTATTAGGGTATTTTGCAACTTTCTAGATATTCTACCAATTTCTGATGGGTAGCCCCCAAAAAACCTTAATTATTTAAAAGAAAGTGAATCTTTTCACTAACAACAAGACCTGTCACTAGACATCATGTTCATGTGAAGACACCAAAGGAGAAAATATAGCTTGATGATGACAAATGCTATCTGCTCCAAGCAGATCACAGAAGGGAGGGTAGAGCTCAAGAAAAAAAACGTAACCTGTTTTCTTCCCCTTCCCCAAATGGTCTTTGATATCATTATCTTGCAACTAGACATACATGCTTTGGGCTTTGCTGGGAGGGGTGGAGGAGCTCTAAGGGGAGTACATGGGCTGGAGCAGGAGGTGCAGGATGGGCTCCAGCCCAACCCAGCCAGGGCTGGTTGCTCCCTCATCCCCTCTTGCTATGGGGACGGGAAAAGCTGTGCAGCTGGGCACACACAGTCATGGCTGGGCACATGTTCTCAAGGCTGGACACACGCTGTGGTGGCTGGACACACATTATTTCTGCCTTGCCCTCAGCCACTGCACACAGACAGGGGCTAAGCAGAGGCTCATTCCTGCTGGTTCCCCTGAAATGCTATTAACAGGAATCAAAATTCACAGCGAGCTGCAAAGTTATTTCCTTTTGGTTGTGCCCCAGATCAAACTCACAGCAAGAATTTGAGCCGTGTGTTAAACAAACACCGGTGAGAACCCAACAGCCACCCAACCCCATCACCTGCTGGAGGGAGCTGGTGGGCACCTGAGAGGGGCAGCCAGCGAGGAAAGCAGCACTGGGGGCAGTCCCTCAGCCAACAGCCCTGGTACAGGCAGCAGAGGGGCTGCTGAGGCCAGGCAGTGTTCCAGAGCCCCATTTTCGAGCTGAACAGAGCTTTGCAGGGGTTGGAGCAGAGATATTTATTGGGTGGCAGAGACAGAGTTGTGCAGCTGCAGCTGAAAGCCCCTGCCAGCACTGTACTCAGCCTTCATAGGAATGGTTATATGGGAGTGTTACAAGAAGGACAGGCTGTGTGCAAACTAGATGGGCTGCAAAGCCTGGCCTGAACTCCCTTGCAAACTTCCTTGCACAGCAGAAACTTCTCCACCGATTAACCCTTGAGCTGCCCAGATGGGAGGGCCAGACTGAAACAGAGCTGAGTAATCCTCTGCTCTGGCCTCTGAATCTCTGCACCTGGTTAACTTTGCTTTTTATCCCCTCTCTCACCTTTTCATTTAAGAAAAAAGTAAGCTCTCACCCAATGACAGGCTTAACCCCACTGCCTGCAGCACCCACGTGCCAGGGAAGGGATGCTGAATTCTGTGCTGTGCCCATCCACATCAGCAGGGAAGGGCAGATGGAGACAAGTCACCGTTGCTTTGGCTTGTGAAGGCAGCAGCTCCCCTAAGAACTATCCCAGGAGGGGTGGCACCAACTTCCCAGGATGGCAAGTGGGGCACGCAGATGGCATCATGTGGGCATGGTGGGGTTCTCTGGAGTTGGGTGTCCCCAGTGCAGGTCTCTGCAGCTCTACCAGCCACTGCCCTTGCCAGCCATCCTCCCCATCCTCTCCCAGAGAAGCTGGAGGCACCACTGTGAGGACCTTAATGGCCTTCCCATACCCTCCTGCAAGGAACCACGGATCACCTGCCTCAGCTGGGGCACAAACCTGCACTCAGCCTCGTATGACAACTCCAGAACATGAGCTCCCAAGCAGGATCTGCTGCTACTGGCACTGCCACAGCAGCTCCACCCCACAGTAGAGGTGGCCACATCATCTCTTTGTGGGCACCACTGGGGAAAGCCCGTCTATGGTGACGAGAAACATAACTTGGGCTTCACAAGAGAGCAGAAAGGAAACCCAACGCCTGCTCGAGCTCTCTGAGAAGCAAAATTTCCCACTGACTTCTCCCTCCTGCTGGGGTTTGCCCCCTTCACTCATTTCCTCTGGTTCTCTCCATCCCGTGGCAGGAGGGGGCGTGTGAGCCAGTGACAGTGGGGCAGGACAGAGCGGATCCTGAGTGGGGCAGGACAGAGCGAGCGCCAGCCCCAGCCGGGCTATCAGGCTGCGGGGGAAGAGGATCAGCACAGGGCTCAGCAACAACGGCCCCCAGCTGCCGGGCCCGCTCGGATATTGGAAACACATGTTTGCTGGAGAGAAAGAAAAAAAGCAGCTGAATATCCACACAATTGCTGTGAGCCGGCGGGTGAGAGAAACCAGAGCGCGCGGCTGGAGAGGCTCCGGCGGGGGACACGGGGATGGGGCTCCGCATCCTGCGCTGCCCAGGCACCCAAAATTTCCAACCTCCGTGCAGGTCAAAGATCCTAAGCATCAGGTGTGTTTTTTTAAGAGTGGAACAGCCCCAAGCAATGAGGAAAAGCTGGAGTGCAGCTCACGCTGCAGTGGCCAGGCCTGCCGAGGCAGGGTCTGCAGATCTGGGCTGAGATAAGCGGGACCAACACGGTGGACTGACCTAAAAATGTCATCTCCCTTTGAAACCTTTTCTGCTTTATTGTATTAAACCATAAACGTTTTGTCAGCCCCTCTGCTCCCAATCAGTTACCCAAGAGGAGCATAACTGGCCCATGCAGTCATTTTATTCCAGTGAAAGATGCATTTTTGGTCTACCCACTGACAGAAGCAAAACAAAGTATTTTCTATTAGAATAAATCTCCACATGGGGAAGTGGAAAAGGCTGACATGAATACAGTGCTTGAGGCTTAAATTTACTTTTGAAAACAGACCCAAAAACATCCCCATGCAGACAGAGCCAGAAGTAGAAGGAATTGACACAAATCAAAAGGAAACTTAGGTCTCGTTTTACGTTGTGATACTTCAAGCCACATTTTTCAAGACACTTTAAGCGCCCCAGATTTTCATGGTGGGCTGTGTGCCTAGGAGAAAAAAAACAACAAAAAAGAAAAAAAAAAAAGTAGAGCGAGATCTGGGCCTTTGATGCTGTCACTTGAGAAGTGCCAGAGCCAGGAGAGCTCTGGGCTGAATAAACAGCATCCCACTTGCAGACCAGTCAAACAACCTACAAAATACCCTTACAGGGTGAGGGTGTTTGCTCCCTTGGAAGCACAAGGAAAACTGGCTTCTCCCCTTACAATGTCAGGGGCACAGTAAGAAAAAATTAACGTTCTGCTTGCAAAGGCAGCACCTCCAACCAATTCGAGAGCTGGTATCCACCCCTGGCAGAGCAAGCCAGGTGAACACAGCAAAACAAGCAGCTCCCTGGAGCTCAGAGAGGCTTTGATGGCCCTATGGAAGAGGAAACACCACATTTTTCTGGGGTACAGCAGCTCTGCTGTGTTATTGCAAGGGCTCCAGATGCCACAGCCCTGAGAAGGACAGCTCCACGCTGTCCTCAGGCTCCTCAAGTCTCCAGGAAACACAGGAGGATCCCAGGCAGAACTGTGAGCTGCCCCAGACCGAAGGCAGGAGAGGGAAGCCCGAGGGGGTGACAGGGACAGCGGGGTACGTACGAGTGGCCCGTGGCTGGGATGAAATATATACAGCAGTGAACCCGCGTGTCAGGGATCCGCTTCTTCCGGTTAATGTTGGTTTCCTCCTGCAGGTACTTCTCGTACTGGTCGTTGATGAACTTCATGATGGGCTGCCAGCTGCAGAGAGAGAGGAACACGGGATGATGGGGTTGTGTGAGGGATCTGGACCACCCAGACCCTCCCACCTGGCCTGCATGAAGCAGAACCCTCCAAGGCAGGGACACTCAGCATCTTAGAGAATCCCACAAACCTCACGTGTTCACTGCTTAGCAACTCCATGCACTGATGAAGGGGATTTACTGGCTGGTTGAGACAAGCATGTGCCTAAAAAGTGCTCCCTTCTCTCCTCCTGGACCTGGCTGAGGGGCAGGACATGGCTGGGAGCACACCTTGGCCCCTTGCATGGTGTCATAGCACAGGAGCAAGAGCAGAATCAAACCCCACAAACCCAGCTCAGCTCATGGTGAGGAGAAGGCACCTGCCACTGCCCAGCCCTGTCCAGCCCCGGGGGCCATCCCACAGAGCCAGTCACTGTCCCAGGGATTCCAGGGACAGTTCAGCCTTCAGAGCCACATGAGCAAGGTCCGGGGACTGGCCCTGCTGGCACACAGCTGCTCCTGGCCACAAACAAAGGTTGTCTCATGCCCCGAACAGCAGGATGTTTGTGGGCTCTCACAGGACCCAGGGTCAGCCCCGGGGCACATGGCACCGCGCTGCCACCACAACAACCCTCCTCCCTGCTCCCCACGGAGCATGGGTGGCACAGGACCAGGCTACAGCCCTCAGCACCAGGTCAGGATGGGCCAGGACTCACCCGCCTTCCCTCTGCACTGGTCCCCATGGCACTCACCAGTTCTCATTGTTGATGTGGTCTCCAAATCCCGGGGTGTCAATGACCGTCAGCTTCATGCGAACCCCCTTCTCTTCAATCTCTGAAAGGGAAAGGAAAGCTGGAACGTGAGGCAAGCTCACCCTCCCAAAATCAGCTACAGGGCTGGAGCTTGCTCCCAGGGGAGCTCCACAGCTTCTCACAGCCACAAATCAGCACTCTAAAGGAGCCCCACATCTGCCCTGAAACGCCATCCCCATGGTCACCTCATTTGTTCCCTTTCCAACAATATTAAGCTAATGATGATGAATAAAGAAAAAAATAGACGTTTTCTCATCTCTGCAAACATCACAAGATGGTAAAAGCCCCTTCAGAGATGAGGGTGGAGGTTTAGTGTAGGACAAGAACCCCTGCAAGCCCCCAGAGATACAAGGCAGAACAGGACCAAGAGCCAAAGCACCAGGTGGGACCTGCAGAGCCTCACCGTGAGTGATGGATTTGATTTCAATGGTCTTGGGGATCCGCTCCTCAGAAGTGGGCTGTACAGATTTCCGGCTGATTTTGGATTTGAAGAGGGTGTTGATTAATGTGGATTTCCCCAAGCCGCTCTGACCTGGAAAAGAGCAGGATAACCCACGGTCAGCACTCACTTGTTTCCGGGCTGTTCTGTGAGGGGCCAGGGAATGGGGATGCTGACAGACTCAGCCTGCACCGGATCTGCCAGAGGGAGGGAAGAGGTGCAGCTGCTCCCCTGCAGCTCCCCCGGCTCAGGGAACTCATGTCCAGCCAGGCAGGAAAATTCTGCAGGCAGCAAACTCCTTCCCTGGCTCGCTGGGAGTGAGCAGGTCAAGAGCTGGTTGCCTGCATCCAGCAAAATCACAGCTAACCCGAGGACAGGCAGACACTACTGGGGATGTTTGGAGTGCTGCACTGACACTTGGCAGCCCTGAAGAAGGGCATGGGAACCGGGGAATCCCAGGAAGGAGCATCTTGACATATCTATGCCTTTACTCTTGCACTGTCCTCTGTCCAGCTCCACAGGAAAGCCTTTGGAGCAGCTTGGCAAGCCCTCAGCTAGACAGGACTAACAACAGCAACAATCTTACAAACCTCAGCCCTGACCCATCTGCTGCTCCTTCCCTGGCGGACTTGCTGTTGCAATCAGACCAGCTGGCTGCACAGATCCCTTCAAGCAGGTCTAGGCCAGGAGCTTCTCTGAATCCCACAAACATCATCCCAGGAAGCACATGACATTCCACAACTTCCGAAAAAACAGCTTTCAGAGACAAGCATTTTCATGCTTTATCTCCCAGAGCTGAGGCCAGTCTGCAGAGAATGTACACCGGCAGCTCTCAACTCTCCAGATCAACTGTCCCATGAGCTCGGAGAACAATTTTTCCACAGCAAAGAAAACAGACCAACTCCTCTAAATCCAGGAAGCAGCTGGCTCCTGCTTCAGAGCAGATATTCTGTGCCCCCTACAACCACTGTAGAGTTCCTGCACACACCGTGGGGACCCCTCCAGCCCTGTTCTGCCAAGATACGCTGCAGCCAGCTATTGTGGCATTGCCACTGGCATGTCCCTTGTCCCACACAGTGTCCCTAAGCAGAGTCAGCAAGGGTTTCACCCATGTCCTTCAGGACCCTGACCCATCCAGGCTGCCAAAGACAACTGTAGGGCCAAGCAATGCATGAGCACTGGGCATCACCTCCTGGCATCACTTCACTCTCTGATCAAACACCAATTTAAAGCTGAGTTTACAATGTTACCAATGGCATGGCTGCAATCCAAAGCAGGAAAACTCTGTCATGGTTGGGCTGTAAGAGAAACACATGGACCAGGCTGGGGACAAGTGCTCCTAGTCCCCTGCTGTCTAAAACACAGGACCAAGTACAAACAGGTCTGGAGCTGGGCACGCAGAGAGCCAAAGCAAAGCCCCTGCTGCAGCACTGCTCATCGTTACATGGATCACCTGGGGAGAGGTGAAAGCAGGGTGACACCCTGCCAGAGCTCCAGGCAGTGGGTCTCTGCATTCGTGCCTGCCCAAACTGCCGGAGCTGCACTGCCTGGAAAGGGATCAGAGGTGAGAGCCACGGATGCAACGTCCCCATCTGAACTGTGGCTGCAGGCTGACCTTGCTGGGAGATGATGGGGCTGCACCCAGGGACCCGACAGCCGTGGTGCAGGTGGCTGAACACAGGGCAGACTCCCTTCCAACACCCCTGGTTTGCAGCTCACTGTCTTTCCCAGAGCTGAAATCCAGCAGGGAAAACTCAGCTGAGCTTGGCCACCTCTCCTCTCCTTCCAGCTGCTTTGCACCAAAAACCGAACACAGAAGATGTGCTTTGGGTTTGTTTGCTTTTAAGCTTAGACATTTTTCTCATCTCTGCAGCCTTAAGCAGACACAGGGCTAAGCCAACCTCAGCCCACTGCCCCCTGTCAGAGCTCTGGTTGGGCTGGTGAAACCCTTTTGAACAGGGACCTTGGTACACTGGGCAGAGGATTTTCACAAAGCCCCATCACAAGGACACAGTGAGGAATGACAGCTCCGTGGCAGTGATGCTCAATTCCTACCTCCTGCACAGGAGAAGTCACCCCCCACCTCCCTCCCCTCCTCTCCAGCCTGTAAAACAGGGATTGTAACAATTTCAAGGTAAGGACTCACAGCTCAGACTGGATGGGAATAAAGGAGCTGAATTCATCCCTAGCAGCCTGACCATCCCTAGAGAAGCACAGCAGGGTGAGGGCTGGCTGCTGCCTCCCAGCCTCAGCCCAGCACCCCCTTCCCAAGGGACACCCGGTGAGGTGCTGCTCCTCCCGCGTCCCTCCTGTGTCTTCTGGGAGGGCCAGAGCTCGACTTGTTTATGCTGCCACGAATTCCCCAGCCTGTAAACAGTCAGCCCAGCGCCTGCCAAGGGGAGAACAATGTTTTCCAGCACTGCAGCACGGGCGTTCGTACCACACACAGAGCTGCCAAAGCATAGCCAGGCCCGTTCCTGAACATCTCTCCACATCTGCACAGCAGAAAGCTGAGCCTGCTCCTGGAAAGATGGGAGCCTCCTCTGACAGGGAAACGTGGGCTCAGCTTAAGTAATCTTACTTGCAGGCTCTCAGGACCAGTGCAGTGATCCCTCTGCCTTGGGAGTGCTGCTCCACTAGCAGTGAAGAGCTGGATTTGTTAAAACACCTCTCAAGAACTGGTTCTTCAGTGACCAGGCTTGCTGTGATCACACAGCCTGGTGAGCCCTCCCTATAGAGGGAATGAAAATATAAAAATGGGAAAGGCAGAGCATCAGCAGAGCTTGCTGGGAAGCTACAGCTTCCCATAATTCCAGGGAGACCCCCAGGGGACACATCACAGGTGTCCCTGCATGAATGGGAGCCTTATAAAGCTCCTCCCAGGAGGATGAGGGATGGTGAGGCCCCATCACCATGACACTGGTCATGGCCTGGGCTTTACTCTCCTCATCCCCCTGCAGCTCACATGACAGATTCAGACAGGGAGAACTGGCGTCTGCCCAGCCCAGCCCCAGGGAGCACAGCCCAGCTCACAAAAGCTGATCCACAGGACCAAGCCAGATACAAATAGCTGGAAAAAAGCAGAAAAGGCTCATTTCTTTTCCCTTTTCCTCCTTGCCTGGTGTCCCACAGTGCCTGCCCAGCTCTCCAGCACACCCAGCATTTTGCTGGTACCATCCCTGGCTCCAGGAGCCCAGGGGCTGCTGGAGTGCAGATCCCAGAGCTGAAGCTGCAGCCAGAGCAGTGTGGCCTCTGGCCGAAATAAAGTTCCTTCATCCCATCCGCTCTGCAGCCTGGGAAAGCTAAAGAATAGGAGTTCGTAGGCAGCAGGATTTGGACAGACAAGTCCCCAGCACGCCCTCCCTGCACGTGGGCACCCTGTGGGACACTTTCATCCCCCCTGTGCCACCCTGCAGGTCCCCAAAAGAGCCACCAGCAGCAGAAGCCTCTCAAGCTGAACAACCCAGCTATGCAAACCCCTCCTGCTGGTCTTTATTCCCACCAGTGAATCACTGGTTTTGGTATTTTTTCCCTCGTATTTGGAGCCTGGCTGCCTGAATACAAGAAAACTCATGAGCAGGAATTTTACCCAGATTGCTGGAAATACCAGCTAAGATGAGGGCTCTGGTATACCAGCAGCAGTGCAGCCCCTTGAGCCCTTAAAACACCCTCTGACTGCTCAAACCAGTGCTGGGCTCCCAGGAGAGCTGGCAAGGGAGCTCCTGTGAGTCCTGACACCCTCCAGGGTGTTCCCCTCCTGGATGTGCCCATGGGTAACACACCCCAAGATGCTGGAAGACGCACAGGACTATGGAGCACATCACACTGACAGCTTTAATGACAGCTGAACTCAAGCCAGCTCCCTGGGAGCAGAGTTTGCTGACTCCAAAGGCAGGGACCCCAACGCTGAGCCCGAGTTGCTGCTCCCGAGGAGACTCCGGGGAGGACAAACATCATCGTGGAACAATAAAAACAACTGGCTGAGCACGTTTCGAGCAGCTGGTGCAGGGGGAGAACTCACCCACGACCATGATGTTGAACTCGAACCCCTGCTTCATGGCTTTCCGTCTCAGCTGCTCCAGGATGGCATCTATCCCCACGTAGCCGAAGTCTGCAGCCGGTTTCTCCGGCCGCGTCGGCGCCGCCGGCTTGGGGCCGGCATCCCGTGGAGCGTCCGTCATGCTGGGTGCGTGGCTGGGAACTGCCTCTGGACCTGGGGAAGCAAAGAGAGGGTGGTCAGATGGGCAGGCAGTGCCAAACACGCTGTGTGCTGCTCCTGGTAGGGAATCAAAGGAGCTGCCTCTGCTGGATCTGAAGCGGGAATAAAGCACGTGCGGAGAGTGGAGACTCAGGGCACCAAAAGGCTGAGAAGGGAGGAGGCATGTGGGAACTTCCTTCACCTGTAATTACACTCAGTTTGGGACTTCCCTTCTTAACTCACTGGATTCACCTTGATTCCTGCCCACTTCACCAAAGCTGCTGCAGCAAAGGAATGTGAGGGGGTGTAAGCACACCAGGTCCCACAGCAGCCCATCTGTTGCCGTGGAGCAGGACCCAGCACCCAGAAAATCTCAGCCCGCAGCTGGGAGTTTGTTTACTGAGTGACAAAGGCTTTTAGCACTGCAGCCCTGTGCCCAGGCACTGCCACTAAAGGCTGGCAGACCTTCTTGCCCAGCCTGCCAGCTCCTCCATACCACAGGAATTACAGCACTGTGCAAACTGCTGGTTTGAATGCCCCATGGCCACGTTTTGGGGAACTGGATGGCTTTGCAGACACAGAGAAATCCTTGGCACCTACTGACATGTGCTCTCCTCAGCTCCAGCTGACACAGATCAGAAGCTGCTGCCCAGGCTTGCAGAAAACCCAACACATTTGCATCAAAGTGGGTCGTGCCAGACAACACCCACACAGCCATGGAGCTTTTGTGATCTCGATCTAATTCTGTCGATATTCACCCCAGAAACCCAAACCCTTTGGTGTCGCACAGAGACAGGGTGCTTGTCTCCCCTGCAAGATGCTCTAGATCAGCAAAGCCCTTCAGAAGAAGCAAATGTACAACTACTGCTTTGTAACAAAAGCCAGGGAACCATCCACTTCCCCAGGCAGGAGCATCAGCCTCCAGGAAGGACAAACTGCCCCATGTGCTCCAGGATGATGCAGTCTGCTCCCACCCAGCCCCAGCTGCTCCATGTCACCCACAGTGGATACAGCAAATATCCCAAAGGCAGCATATGCACAAGGTCAGCCCAGTCCCTGCAAGCTCCTGAAGGCATCAGCCACACACAGCATGATCCTCAGATCCAGGCATGGAGAGGGAGGTTACAGGAAAACACACTTCTAAGAGCCCTTAGCACCCCAGCCTGTTGCTGCTCAGTGCCTGGGTGCCTACAACCACCATCCTAAGCGAGCATTTTATTGTTGTTCAGCTCTTTGCAATGCTTATTTATTTTCTTTTTATCATTTAGTATTATTAATGAAAACATTACTATTTGCAAAGGACTTATTGCAAAGTCCTCTCCCCTCCAGACAGCAATACAGCTCTCAGCTCATCTCACCAAGGTTATTTCTGGTCTCCCACAATGTGCTGCCTGGTCTTCTCTCCCTCCCTCTCTCTATGGGAGTGAGGCTGGGCCAAAGGGGCTCCTCCAAACACATGCCCAGTATCCCTTCTCCTCTGGTGACAGCCTGGAGCCACGTCAGAGCAGAGCCTGCTGGGTTCTTTGAGGCAGAACCACTCTCTTTCTGCGAGCACAACCAGTTTCCACACGCTCAATATAGGCCAAGGAGAAAAAAAATTATGTAAAACCAAGAAAAAGCAAATCTAGAACTAATCCCAAAGACTGTTGGGGCACTTTGAACACTTTTTTCCAACCCTCAATCCCGGGCTGTGCAGCTGAGTGTTACTCACGGAGCTGCTAGAGAGCAAACACACTGTTGCTTACACACACGGGAGCATCTTGCTCCTCCCAGGGACACTGCACAGCTGGAAACGTGCTGCCACGCTGCCCCTTGCAATGCCAACCAGCCCAGTGTGCCAGGGATCTCACCACAAATCCCAAATTAGCTCCGTTCCAAAATGGCAAGGCCAAAAGCAGAAAAAAAAAAAAATCCCTACAGAACACTAGAAAAACAAAATGACAACTAAATCATGTGGAAAATATGCTGCCACAAGCAACAGCGCTGGGTTATGCAATGGGTGTAACTCCTTCAGGCACCACTTGTGTGCACCAAGTGCCCTGGCCCTGTGAGATGGGACAGCAAACTGGGACACTGGTGCAGGTAAGGTGCAGCAGCATGCATGGAGAAATAAAGAAATTAAACAGAGAAGAAAGCCACTATCCACTTGTGACAAAGGCCAGGAGCATCTCCAGTACCTCCTGGCTGCTCAAGCTCCACTAAGGAGCCAGCAGCGTGCAGAGGGGCTGACCCAGCAAACCTGTCCCCAGCAAGGGGAGCAAGCATTATGTGCTGCCTCACCACAGTTGCCTTCAGTGGAAGAGGGAGGGCTTGAGGCTTCACAACCAGACCAAAGCCACAGGAAGGAGGGGGCAGTGGCAAGGCAGCACCTTGTCACATGGAACGTGCAGGCGTGGCCGCCCTGGATGTGCTCGAGCAGCACCACCAGCAGTGCAGCCCATGCTGCTTCCATTTATCTGCTGGGAAAAGGTGATCTAAAGCACCTGGGAAAAATACAATAAAAGTCAATATATTGCAACTAGAAGCATCTGCAGGACAGCACGGATGCAAAGCCACCAGTGTCCCAGCAGCACCAGCAGACAGGCTCCCAAGGGAAATACCACAACCCAAACCTGCAATTTTTTCTTCAGCTTCCCAGCACTGAGCTGGTGTTTTCTTAGCAAGGACTCCAGTATCCCACTTGGGTCCAAGGGGGTTGTGCCAGCAGAGGCAGCATGCAGGGCCACTCTGCAGCACAGGCACATAGGGATGCTGTGCCAGGTGGCAGGGAGCACTCCCCGGGGTCACTCGTCTCAAATAGAAAGACCCCAGAAATAAATTGGAGCAGAGCTGTGCATGTCTGGGACACATCATGAGCAGATCCTGGACTTGTCTGACCCACTGTGCTCTCTGTGGTGTCAAACCTGTGGTGCTGTAAGAGCCACTATCACTGAGCTGACCCTTATGGAGCACTGCAAAGAGGGATGGGTCAACAAACACCCGATTACTGTCTGAAATTCCTGATGGCCACTGAGTCCCTGGAAAAGCAGGATTAGACCTCACATGCCATTGCTCCACCAGTGTCACTGTAACCTGGCTGTTGTCCCTCCCACAGGGGGACACTGCTCTGCTGATAGGGCAGAGAGCCCAGCTCTCTCCTGCTCAAGTGTTCCTGGATAAACACAAAGCACATGGGAAGATGTGCTTGTGCCATATTTAGACCTTCTCTGCCAGGAAAACCCTCTCCACGTGGGCACCAAGACGGTCAGGGCAGCACTGCACCGAGCGCAGACAGAGCCAGAGCTCCAGCTCAGGCACGGGCTGACTCAGGACAGCTGCTCCAAAGTTGATTTTGCCAAAGACTCCAGGCTGTTGCACTATAATTGATGCATGTCAGGCACGAGCCAAACCCAACATCTGTGAAGCAGCAGATGAAAGGCACCCCATGGGGAGGGAAGCCTCTGGGAACCCCCCGGGGACCCTCCTGCTCCTTCAGCCAGCTGGACTCTGTGCGTGGGACGGGCTTGGCGAGGGGCTGCAGCAAACTGAGGGCTCAGAGACGCTGTGCTGATGCCACAGCTGTGCTGATGCCACACGGCTGCCACAGCCCGGGGCACTGCGGGCAGGGGATGCAAGGACAGCCATGGGGCTCACCTGAAACCTGGAACCTGGGCTGGCAATCCTCACCGAGGATCTGGGAAAGGGATATGTAAGAGACTGGTGTCTCCACTGCAGATACACAAAGGTCAGAGAACCCTCGCAGAGCCTGCACTGGGACCCCAGGTCCTGGCTAGACCCAGCAGCTCCATGCTCTGCTCCAGCAATGCACAGGGAGCAGGATGGTGGTGATCTGGGAGAGCAAAGCTGATCCTGGAGTGGGGCTGGTCATAGACCTGGTGCTCAGTGGCTGCACAGAACAACTGGAAAGAGGCCAGGAGGCTGCACCTCTGCCATGGTTGCCTGTCAACAAATCCAAACCATTGGCAAACTACACAAATGCACATGCAATCAACGGCAAAATGCTAATGTTTGCAGAGTAAATCCAAGAAGCACCCCTCAGATGCCAGGAGCATCAAGCACTGGCCACCTTTTGGTGATGGTGTAACCAGTTTTGCAGAGCTACAAGCACCCAGAAGACCAGGACACTGTAGTGGGGATAGCTCCCCTTTCCTCCACACAGCAGACACTGGAAACACCATGGGCTTATGGATTTATGCAAACATAGAGAGAAGATGCAGAGCAGTGAACAGCACTGTATCAGAGTGTGAAAGCAAAATCACCTCCTGGGCAGCTGAGCATCCAACAGAAGTTTTCAAGGGAGCAATGTGGACCAACTAACCTTTTGATTTTTGGGAGCAGCTATCTTAGAAAATTGTGCCTGCAGGGAGTAACAGAGACATTTTTAGATCTAAGGAGTGAATTTATAGCTCCTGGTTAAGCACAGCTGGCCAGCAGGACTGCAGCACACGCAGCCTCCAGGGCCTCTCCCCTTGGCACACTGACCCAGAGACCACAAGCTATGGAAACAGATCCAACCTGCGGAGGAGGTGGCAAAGCCACAACTCTCCCTTCTGAGGGGACAGGAGGAGTCAAGAGGGAGGCAGGGAGTGAGCAAAGCCAGGACTGGATGCAAACCCAGCATGGCCCAGGCACTATTGCTTTTTTTGTCTGCCCAGTCATTGCCACCATGGGATCCCCTGGTGCTGAACGTGGCAGGTCCATGCTGGCCCCACAGGGACCTGTGGGTACCAGGGAATGTGAAGCACAGTTTGGTCTGAAACATGGGGAGGGGCATTCAGCACCCCAGAAGTGGGCTCAGCCTGGCACACAGAGCAACTGCTGCAGACCCTGTAACTAAGCGACTTTGCTATTATTCAATTGCAATCATCTGCACCTGGCTGGCACTGCCAGGCCCGAGCTGGAGTCTGTCCCTTGCATCTCTCGGCATCAGGCTGCAATTTCAGGCTGGCCAGCAGCCCAGGCCCACCTACCAACCAGTTATGTTTCCTTCTCAGCTTGCATTTCCACCTGGGTGCCAACAAACACAACCCAGAAATAGCAGAGTATGCTTAACTACGCTCCATTAGACCAAATCCACCCAAGAGCTGTCAGAGAGGTGGCCAGGTGCCTCCTGAGCACACAAGATGCTCCGGCTTGAAGCTTTTTACTCAGGTGGGGAATAAATCCGTTTTCGGTGAAAAAGGAGACAGGGATTCCTGCTCTGGAGTGAGCACTTCCATAGGCGACCAGGCACGGCCACAGCACCAAGCCACAGGCACAAGCCCTGGGCACACATCACGCGCAGGTCCAGCTGTCCCTGCTTGCCACGTGCACTTCCCTCCTCACTCACTGTGTGCTTCCCCTCCCTGCTCCGGAAGTAGCTCCTCTGCAGCTCACCCCTCCTGGCTCTTTTATTTACGAGAGATGGATGCTTCACCCCTCCTGGCTCTTTTATTTACAAGAGATGAATGCTTCAGGGCTCCCAATCGCTGCTTCCCTTCCCATCTTAACCCCCCAGCTGCTGCAGGCTCTGGTTGCTGGCATTTCTGGTCCGGGATGCAGCGAGTTCATCCCAGAGGTCAAACTGTGGTGCCAACTCCACGACCTCAAACAGTTGCCTGTGAGCTCCTGTGCCCCCCCAGATCTGGCATGAGGCTGACCCACCACCCTGCCCCAGCTTGGACACGTGCAGCCCCGGCAGCGCAAACAGCAGTCCTACATCCTCATTTCTCCAACCACGTGAGACAGCAGCTCTAAACCACTTGTAGAAACCTGCAAGGAGTTGTTAGACTGTTCTCCATGTTTAAAAAGAAGGAGATGATCATGAACAACCCCAAGTCTTGGCTTGGGCATGTAAATATCTCTGGCCACACAGCCCCAATAATCTCCCTCCATAAGCAGCTTCCCCTGGAGCTGGAGTGAGCTGACCCCAGAGCAGCCCTTCCTCACTGGGGACAGCCCCATCACAGAGGAACCCTCCTGCACACAGACGCCAGCAAAAGCTGCTCCATCAACCAGCCCCTCACACCAGACCCCAGCAGCCAACACAGTCCTTGCCCCCTCAGACAGGCTCAGGGTGCCCGTGCCCAGAGGGATCTGAAGACATCCTCAAAACTGATTCCCTGAGAGGTCTGAGGATGGGACCTCGTCCCAACCCCTGTCCACCCACCCTGGATGATGGTGCTCAGCACAGGAGGGACATGGAGACCCTTCCCAGTCCCCGGCCAAGAGAAGATGCCCTTCACCCCTGTCACAACTGCTCTCCAGAGCTCTGTGCTGTGAAAACAAAGAGGCAGGTAGCACTCCCCAAACTCAGCTTGTACAGAAAACCCTGCAGGAGGAATGAGTCCACGGCTGTGTGTGTCCAGGGCCGCCGAGCCTCACATCGGGGCTGGTGCCTGTGTCCCATGAGACACTGACTGCAGCTAAGGCAAAAAAGGGAGCAAGCCAGAGGGATTCACATCCTGGGGGATTGCAGTTTAGCTTTCCTTCTTTTTTCTCCTCCTTTCTGTTCCCCCCACCTTTCTTTAATTTTCTTTTTTTTTTTTCTTTTCTCTTTTTGCTTGGCTTTGTTCTTTGAAGGGTAGAGGGGTTTTTTAATTTCTTTTTTGTTGTTATAGTTTTCTTTCTTTTACTAAAGGCAGCTGCGCCCCAGACGCCCCGCGAGCCCGTTTGCGGGGGGCAGCAGCCGCAGCCGGAGCAGGGCGGGCAGGAGCCCGGACCCTCGGCGGGCAGGGCAGGGGGCGAGGGGGTCCCCCCCCGGGATGGGCAGGGGGTGCCCCCCCGGCCACAGCCGCTATTCATCCCGGACAATGCCGGCAGCGCGGCCAGGCGGTGCCGAACAACGGCCCCTCTTGTGGGGCACAGGGGTGAGAGGGGCAGGAGGGGGCTCGGGGACGAGCCCCCCGCAGCTCCCGGGTACCCCTGCCCCGGGGGGGATCCCGTGCCCCGGGCGGGACCCTCCGCACCGCGCTCCGGTGCTCCCCGTGGGAACGGAGGGACCCCCCCTCCCCGCGCTCTCAGGCGCTATCCCCAGAATAATTCACCCCCAAAAAAGCGCTTCCCCCCCCCCCCCACCATAATCCCCCCCTCCGCTGCCCCCCGGCTCCGCGGAGCCCCCGCCCCCGGGCACCGGCGACTCACCCGCGGCGGCGGCGGCTCCGGCAGCCGGCGGCTCCCGCCTCCTCCCGCGCTGCCCTCCGCCTCCTCCCCCAGCGCCCTTCCTCCTCCTCCTCCTCCTCCCCCATCACCCTGCCTCCTCCCCCTGCAGCCCGGCCCGGGGGGGGATGGAGCCTCTTCCCGGGAAGTTGCTTCGCCCCCGGGCGGTTTCCATCCCCCCTCGCCGCTTCCAGCCCGGCCCGGCCCGGCCCAGGGGGGCCCGCAAAGGGTGAGAGGAAGAGGAGTTTGGGGGCACGTCCCACCCCATGGGAACCCGAGGCCACTCCCGGGTTCGCGCAGGAGATGCGGGGGTAATTCCACGGGGAAAGAGAAAGGCTGGGACAAACGGAGCAGCCCCACTCCGAGAAGAGCCCAGTGCACCCACTGCTCCAGGGGCAAGGGGCAAGGTCCCGTCCCCATCAAAGAGCCCAGGGAAACCTGCCTTTTGCTTTTGAGCATCCCGAAATTGTCCCGGCAGAGCCCCAAAGCAGTCTCGGGTGGGTGTGAGCACTGGGAGCATGGGCTCACTTTGCTCTGCAGCTGGTTGAAAATCCCTGGGCTGCACATCTGTCAGGGAGGAGACAGCAACTTACACCCACGGGCATGGTTGCTCTCTAAACTGATGTCAATTAAGCTAAATAAAGCTATTAGCTGCCTCCACAAGCCCCTTCTGCCTTACACCTTGATCCCAGAGCTTCCCCACCCTTCTCTCTCTCCCTCGAGCAAAGGGAAGGGCCTGGCTGTTGGAAGGAAGCCACGATGTGCATGGGGTCAGGTAGGTTGGGCTGCCTGACCTGGCCGTGACATGTGATGTCCCAGCCACCTTGGTGTGGGGCAAAACTCCCTTGGTGATGTTCAGCAGTGATGGCAACACACCCAGGGGCAGCAGGCAGGGAGAGCCCTGTAGCAGTCACACTGTCCTGGCTGCAGGGCCAGGAGCAGAAGGGGCTTTCTCTCCCATCACAGCCAAGATGAAGCCAACCTGCCTCTTTTGGACTCCTGGTTCTGACATGTTACTTCAACCTACCCTATGACCTCGGGGTACTTTTCCCCCCAGCTCCCTGCAGTTCTCAGATGTGCATTCCCAGAGAAAGGCCTGCGGGTGACGAAAGGGTTAAGACAGATTTGCACATTTGCAGTCTTCAACACCCAAAGGACACCATTTCCCACGAACAGCCCGTGCACTGGACTAGTACTTATCCTTCCTTTTTGACCTATTAACAACATCACCAGCCTCTGCCAGACTCCTGCTCTTGATGCGAAACCTTCCACCAGTGGCACCACAGCCCACCCTGCCCTGTCTCCTGCCCGTGGCTCTAGCGTGGCTGTCACCTTCCTTCACCACTTCCTGACCACCAGCAGTGGTGGATCTTCCTCCACACAGGGTAGCTGCCACACCCCAGGCTGGCAGCATCCCCTCCCTGCCGTGCTGGGCTGGCACTGTCCCCTCCCGTGATGCCCAGCAAGGCTGGCATGGGCTG
The DNA here is from genome assembly GCF_003945725.1 of Corapipo altera. NCBI lineage: Eukaryota > Metazoa > Chordata > Aves > Passeriformes > Pipridae > Corapipo > Corapipo altera. Next base: position 7,275,659 of record NW_020884913.1, read on the forward strand.
TCCTGCAAACAATTTGTTCTCAAGAGAGCAAGACTCTCATCCCCCCACATCAGCAAGTGCCACAAACACCAATTTCTGAGAAACTTCCACCCAGCACCCAGACAGGAAACCCTCAATCTGTTTACCCTGCAGCTGCACACAGCTTTCTGCCGGATTACACCACTTTTTATGACTTATTAAAGCTTTAACCCCTATCAATGGGCATTAGTGTTTTAATCTCCCTAATCTCCTGGAAAATCCAATGCTAGATTCTAAACTGGGCTTGCCCAAAGAGCAGCTGGGTCTGTTTGCAAGTCACTCCAGCCTTGCTTTAGCTGGAAAAAGGCAGGAAAAGGTTGCGCCGTGCTCATTTGGGTGCTGTGCTTGCATGAAGAGATAAGGAAGGATCTCAGGTGCATGTGGGCTTTGCAGATACAATCCACTCTACATGTCCCTGCCATTAAGTTAACCACATCTGTAAGGTTGTGCTGGTGATAAAAGTCCAGTATGGGGTTCACTTGCCCAAACCAAGATCAGCAGAAGGGGGGTGAACACAGTGTGCTCAGCCACATGAACCAACACCTCGCTCCTTGGTGTATTTTTCACATTGAAACCATGGCCATGTTTTAGTCTTGCCTGCAAGGGAAAAAAAACAACCATAGAAAAGTTTCCCCTGTGGTCACTGAAGCCCTGCAAAGACACTTCATAGAATCACAGAAGGGTTTGGGTTGGAAGGGACACTAAAGACAATCTCATTCTGACCTCCCTGCCATGGGCAGGGGCACCTTCCACTAGATCAGGTTGCTCCAAGCCCTATTCAACCTGGCCTTGGACACTTTGAGGGATGGGGCAGCCACAGCTTCCCCGGGCAGCCTGTGCCAGGGCCTCGCCACCCTCACAGGGAAGAAATTGGGGCAGGATGAGAACTCAACACTATGTACAAGCTTTTTCTCAGATTAATTAGTAGAAAATATTTTGTTTCAACTCGTATCTCATCTCTCCCAGGAGCGAACGGAGGTGGGGGAGTAAGCAGCTCAGAAGGACAATAAAGTGGCATTCTTGGCCTCAGAGCAAGTACACAGGACTTTGGGAGCCGTGCTGCTCCTCATGACAGCTCTCGGGTGACTTTGGAGTGTTTGCACAGAAGAGGCACTCACAGGGCGACAAACAGCCTCCTCTGGGATTTGTTCTTACAGGAGCATCTCTATCCCTTGAGGGAGAGCAGGGCCCTGCCATACTTCTCCCTCTGCTCATTTCTGGCTCTGCACACAGGCAGGACCCATCAGTGGAGGAAGAGGCCTCACACCTCCAGAGCAGATGAACAGGAGAGGGATTCAGTGACTCGCCCAGGATCACGCAGAAATCTTACAACAGAGCCAAGGACTGGATCCGAACCCCCTGACCAAGAGTTTTAAAATCACAGACTCATTTTTCTTCTCTTTAAAACAGTAATGATCAGTTAGGAGCAGTTCTAGAGAAGGCCCCTTGCTGTTGTAAGTCATACCAAGGGATTTGAACTACAGATCCAGCTCTTAGTCATGCAACTAATGAGAAGTATTGAGGAAGACTCCTGCCTGCCTTATGCAGTCCAATCTGTGCTACTTTATGGGACATCTTTGCAGGTGAAAGCAGGTCCCCATGTCATGACCACACTGCACAGGGCATCAGGGACAACTTCCTCCATTAGTGCAGGGCTGGCAGGGCTCACTGGACAAGGTGGTCCAGCACTGATGCTCAGGAAAGGGTGGGAGGCAGCAGGAGGAACAGCAAGGATTTCAACAGTACCTGAGTTTTGGAGAAAATCCCAGCCACAGTCCTTTGCACCAGAAAACCAGCTGTCCAACTCTAAGAAAATATCAAATCCCTTGAGCAGAGCATGAGCAGGACATATTCTCTTGCAGGAATGCTGAAGGGACATTTCCAATTTTACTGCACCGCAGCCCCCAGCTAAAAATGCAGTTAGGGCTTAGTAAATAATTTTTATTGTTTTAATATTGCAGCAATCCTGACTACCTGCAAGTCCCCAATGACTTTGACGGACAGCTGGAAATCCTGCCAGCTATATTTATAATCTCAGATCAATAGCAGAATGAAAAGCACATCCAGAGACCTTGGTAAAGCACCAGGAAGCTCAGTGGAAGGCAGCATGACCGAGAAAAGGACATGGGCTTGCAGATCACAAGACTAAAATTTAATTTTTTTTAGCACTGAAAGAGCCACCATCACTTCTAGCAGGAGCAGAAAGGATCCCACATTGCCAGGAACATCTAAAACCAACTTTAATGCTTTTCTAAGAGCCTGGGTGCAGGTCTGCAGGTTTTACCACCCAGGGAGGGTTCTGGCAGGCAGCCACACCATGGTCCCTTCAGTATGTGCAGGGTAACTCTCCAGAAGATCTCTAAGACCTACAGATCAATGACATTTCCTCCCCTCTGGCTGTATGGAACTCTCAAGTCTATAGATGATGCTGGGTTTTTTTTCTTTCAAGCTACCTGGCTTTTGGCATTGAGCAGCTTCTCTGAGCAGCCCATGTCAGAGAGACACCTCTGCAGGTATCCCACTGATTCCTTCATAAAAGGAGCTCTTGGGTGGCTTAAATCTCCCTAGACAGAGAGGGCAGTGGAGCAGCAGGTAACATGAGGTGCAGGTGCTGCTGGGAGCATCCTGGGACCCTCCAGAGCAGGGACATCCTGAGCCAGCACAGGGAGCAACCACCACCAACCCCTCCACGCCGTGGCCAGGAGTGTAGGTAGCCAAACCCACCACCATCACTGCACCACTGTCCTGTTGAACCCACATTACACTCAGCACCAGGGCTGTCCCAGCTTCCACCACACCAGAAACCAGAGGCTCCTCCAGCCGGACACCTCCAGACCGCTCCCATTCTCCAGGAAGGAAGGAAGGAAGGAATTATTTCACACGCTGCCATCAGCCGTCACGCGCAGCTGGCACAGTGTCCTTGCAGTGACTCACTCGCTCCCTGGGGAGGCCGTGCCTCGATTCCCGGTGTCGCATCCCAGCAGAGTCCCTGCAGCAGCCTCCCTTCCTCCAGCAGATTCCTTCTGCAGAGGATCTGCAGCATCCGCTCACTTAAGCAGGGAAGGCAGAAGACTCCTTGCCATGCTTGAGCAATCCACCATTTTCCAAAAGGGAACAGGCTTTCCTGGGAAGCCACTCCAGAGTCACAAATATTTGAAAAAAGCGAGAATAAAAAACCCATTCCTCCCAAGATCCTTTTTCCTTGCAGGGAGCACTGGTTTGGGTACTGCCATGCCAGTTCAGACAGACATAAAGCACACTCAGCATTTTCCAGGCACTCCCCCTGGTCTCAGCTCTGAGCACAGGTTTTGCTCAGCAGGGACTGGTCTGCCTTGGCACTGAAATGCTGCTGCTCAAGTCCCCAGGACAGCTCTGCAGATGGCACAGCTCAGCCATGGCCAAGGAAAGGCACTTGGCTCTTTTGGCTCTGACTCTTCCTTAGGAGCAATTCCCATCCTTCCTCCTCAAGGGCACGATCTACTCCCCAGACACCTCCACAGACTATCACAAAGGACAAATTACCCCGGAAAAGAGTAAAACAAACTTCTCTGTATCTCACCCTGCCAGCAACCCCAGAGCCCCACTCCACAAACCCCTGCATCCTGCCCTGCAGAGAGAGGGGAAGCAGATGGAGCCTCCATGTGTCCTGCACTCCAAGGGGCACCTCACAGAGCCCCAGCATTCTCCAGCGCTGCCTCTGTTCCTCTCATCACCAGCAGCATGGTCAAAGTGGACCCAGCAGCAGGGGCAGAGGATGAGTTTGGTGAAAATAAACGACAGGGAGTGAAAAATTCAACTGCCTGAGGACACCCCAAACATGCTCAAGTTGTTTAAACTCTTTTTCACCCCAAAGGAGTATCTCCTCTCTAGATGGGGAGATACCCAGGCAGTGACATCCCTGGAGGTCAGGCATTCACCTGGTACAAACCAGGCTGCAAAGTAGGTACTGGAGTGTCCTAAGGGTCCCTGCAGGCCTTCTGAACATACATGCTCATCACCCGCAGTGTGATGGGTAGGCGTCTGTGCAAGCTGCACACAATGGGCCTTTCTCCATCCTTTGTCTGCTGCCCCTTTTCAAACCTATAAATTCCGTTTGGACGTAAAGAAGAAAGAATTTAGGGCATCCTAACCTTGAAAAGAAGGAAAACTCCATTCAAGCTGCCAAGCTGCCAGGCTGTCTCCTGCAGCTTAATTAACAGCAACCCATCCCCAGCAAGCCACTGCAGCGCCAGCTGTCTCCTCGGATGGAGGTGCCTTGCTAGGAATAATAGTGCTTTGTGTTTTGATGGGAAAAGGTCAGGAGGATAGCGGGGCGGAGGAGGACGGGTGGGAGGGAAATGCGTTGCTTCCCTGCAGTTCCCGACGCTGTGAGCGAGTCCCACTCAGTCCCCATCTGCTCCTGGGCTCGGATCTGGGAGATGGCAACACCCCTCCAGCAGCCCTGGGGCGATCACGTCCTGACACTCAGCAGAGAGAGGGACACAGGGAGAATTCAGGCCTGTGGCCTGCACTCCCACTGCTGCCTGGGGAGCTCCTCCTGATGCCACTTTGACATGATCCAGGCCCCCTGTGGGGAAATCCCTGCTCTGCTCTTATCAGGAGCCTCCCTGATAACAGCACAGGATCCCAGCTGCAGGGAGCCTGCACTGGGTGCCCCTGCCAGCTTTTCCAGGCCACCAGAAAGAGACATTCCCTGTTGTCATTTGGCTTTTGCCTAAATAAGCAAGCCAAGCCAAGGCTCAGAGCAATGTGGGTGAATCCAAGGTGATGCAGCAATGCAGCACAGGGGAGGGAAACAAGGCAAAATGGGCTCAAGTCCTGCGTGTGCAGCACAAGATGCCACAGCCCCCAGGGCACAGCCATGAAATCCCCTTCATTTCTGCTTGGCCAAAGCAGATCAGAGCCCAGCACCAAGTACTAAACCAAGATTCTTTGGATCCTGGGCATGGGAGCTAAGGGCTCCCAGGAGACAGACAGGCTCTCTGCCTGCCATTGCCCTGCTGCTGGCAGCACTGGGCTGGGCACTGGTGTCCTGAGGAGCACCACTGACACGGTCACTGCTCTCTAAGGAGCACACAGGCAGCTCTCACGCTCTGCCAGCTGGCCCTGCCTCTGCACTCACTGCCACTTTTTCCCCCTCCTTGTTCCACCTGTGTCCATCTGTGCCATCCAAGCAGCCTGGGGCTGCCCCAGCATGTAGAGGGCTCTGCTCCCCGTGCAGGATTGGGGCACATCTCCCCTTCCACTCATTTAGGGGAGACAAATAATGCCAAAGAAACACAAAAGAAGCAGCATTAGGGCAGGTCCCTGTCTCACACCCATGTCCCCTACTCAGGCACCAAGGCTTTGCACTTCATCCCCTGGCTGTGTAAGGGGAGGACACATCCCACAGTTCCCCCACCTCCAACCACAGCCGCCCCAGGAAAAGATCCCTGTTGCTTAGCAAAGGGCCATTCATCCCCAGAACTGTGTGGGATGACAAAGGGTTAACCCGCTGCAGCTGGGCCAGAAATACATCCAGGACAAAGAGAGACTTCATGTCACCCGCATCCGCCCAGCACTAAGAAAAAGGAGCCTTAATCCGATTCCCAAAGAAAATGTGGCTTTTACAGCCCCGCCTGGCCAGGGCCCTCCAGCAAGTTTTGTATCCACGGCAAGAGTTAACCTAGTTTGAGAAGAGGCCAGAAAATGGGAAGAGAAATCACTTTTCCACAAGCTTGTGAGAAGGGAGAGCTGGGTGGAGGCAGCTGGACCCAGGCAGCTTTCCTGCAGCAGGATCAGGGGGACAAGGATGTCTTATCTTGGCAAAGTCTGATGGCCCAGAAGCATTCCCAGAGCAGCCAGACCTCAGCTGTGGTTTTCACAGGATTTATCAGGGAGTGGAGAAAGCAGCACTGCTCAATTCCCGCCGATCATTCCCTACCACAGCGATCACCAATGGCATGGTGAGGGACCTGCGAGCACCCCAACACTGCCTGGCATTTTGGGGAGCACGGCCCAGGATGGCAAGGGTGAGCCAGTATAAGCCAGAGATCTTCAGGGTGTTAATGGCAGAGCTCTGCCTCCTCCCTGCCAGGATGGGAACAAAGCCAGGGATGCTGCTGGGAAGCAGACAGTGCTCACGTCCACTACAGAGGCCGTTGAATGGCCTTTGCCTTCATCTCCCAGCTGACACCCGGGCACACATCCCACAGTGCAGTGTCCCACCCCGTGTTACAGGATGGCCCCCACAGCTATATCCCTGCAGCAAATGGGGTTTTGTCAGCCTGGCCCCTCTGCCCCGGCTCCTGTTACCTTGATATGCCCACTCTCCTCTGTTACCTTGATATGCCCACTCTCCTCGGGATTTTTGGACAGGCACTCTCAGGATGCCACTGAGCTGTATTTGCAAGATTAACTCACTCCAGTTTTAGTGGTTATTTTTTAACAAAGGATGTAGCTTTACCATACCCTTCCCCTCAAAGCACCAATCAAATTTCAGGGATAAACTAAATAAGGTACAGTTGTATCCAGTCATAAGGTCACAGCACCCAGCAGGCATAACCCCAGGAGAGCAGGGCTTCCCTTTCCCAGGCCAGCCTTTCCCACGTAGCAGAGCAAAGCCCAGACACGTTATCCAAGGATCAACAGCTCCAGCACAGGTTTCACCCAGCCCCAGCACAGCTTCGACAGGGCTGGATGCGGCGTCAGGGCCATACGGAAATCACAGCATTTAAAACCACAGGCTATAAAAATTCCACCGTGCTCAGAGAGGGGAAGTCTGGATTCCCTCTGGAGAGGCGTCCAGGAACCACCACTGCCGGGTTATTAGCTACCAAGCCATTAGACCCTGCCACATCTGCATACCTTGAGCTAGGGCCAGCACACACCAGTGAGAATGTACAGTGCTGAATGGCTGTGAGGTCAAACACATTCAAACACCACCATCAAGCTACCCACGAGTCCCACAGGTATTCTGATCTCAACATGGAAATTCATGGATAGCAACTACAATAGCACGGAAGGGGTCACAGCTCGCAGGGCTGTCGCAGTCTCTGTGCTCCAAACTTATTTTATCTCAACACGTACTTGTGCACTCAGAACGCCCTATACAGCAGGGCACACATGCTGGACAGCTGTACTCCCCCTGGATGCTGTATCCTGCAATCTGGAATCACACCTGGATGAGGGGATGGTGCTTACGGGTTCATGTGTAACCGCAATTCTTGCTCTTTTGCAATCTTACAGGGTAGTGCCTGAGCCACCACTTGTCTGAAAACCAAAGCTCAACCCAGCACTGCCTGCACATACAAATCTCCCATCCACTGGCCCAGGCCCACTTATCTCCCAGGGGAATTCAGTCAAATTAACCAACAGCCATGAGCACCAGGGAACCCAGGAGGCTCAGCCAGCACACCTCCAACAGCAGCGTGAAATCCCTTTCCACCCTAGAGCTGCACCACCAGTCTGCTCCATCTGCCGCACCCACCATGCACAGCAGCAGGAATTCAATAAAATTAAGCAACTTTAACCCAAAACTTGCCTGGCGCTCGGGTAGGTTGTCCCTGCACTGCTCTGGTCTGTGTGTTCCTGCAAGTTAACCCTTTAAAGCAGCAGCAGCAAGCCCAGTGTGACGTGCAGGGCACACAGCACCTCAGCTCACGCAGGGCTGCATGTCTGTGGCTCCAAAGAGGGGTTTGGGGGCAAGATGGGGTGACCTGTGATTTATGGAATGGGTTGTCTGACTATAAATTCTCCAAGAAACCCCTATTTAAAGAGGTGGGTATATGCTGGAAGTCACAGCACAGGGCAGCAATACCAGCCCCATTGCAGCCCTGCTGCTCCCCCAGCCCCGACCTGCTCTGGCAGAGTCGAGATTGTGTCAGCCCTGAATACGTCAGCCCAGATCCATCCCGGATGCTCCTTCCCTAAATGAAGTGTGGTCACACCAGGATGGATATAAAAAGCCTGGCCTGAAATCCTCTTTCCCGCACGGAGGCTGCCTGTAGACAGGAGCAGCATGGGCAGGAGTTGGACCCCTGGCTGCTTCCAAGGAGTGCAAAGGTGTCCAGCGACAGTGAGACACTGGGATACAGGGGGAAAGAGTGATTCCTGGAGGCACACACTGACATGGCCCAGGCTGCTGTGCCCAGCACCTCCAACCTCTGCTGGAATAAAGCGGTAAAACCTCTGTGCTTGGCAAGTCCGGAGGGATACCCTGTGTCACGGTCCCAGGGCAAACCAGCCCGCGGGAGCAGCAAGGGGAGAATGCAGCTGGGACATTCAAATTATGAAAAAAGAAAAAGAAAGGGAGGACAAAACCAGTTTGAGGTTCCCAGCTGGCCAGTTAGCAGAGCTCCAGTGCCATGACACCGCACAACTGCGGGAGGGGACGGCGGGGACGGCACATCCATGGGGACCGAGTGTGGTGAGACCCGGCTGCCGCCCCCGGAGCCCCGTCCCCAGCCCCACAGCTTCTTCTTCTCCTCCCACGGCAGAGCTGGGAGAGCCCCTGCGTCCCCCTTGGATCCCCCATCCCCAGGACCCCACATTCCCATCCCCGAGCACTCACCGGCGGCTGCAGCTCCAGTGCGGGGCCTGGACCGGGGGGCGGGAGGGGCTTGGCCGGGGCTGGTTCAAAAGAGCCAATTAAAGAGAGGGGGAGGCGAGTCCCACTTCAGTGGGCTGTGCCACGCGTGGGGACAGCGAGCAGCTGGCACCCCCCACACCCCGCTCTCGGGGCCGGGGATCCCGCAGGCAGGAGCCTGAACATTCCCCTCCAAGGAAGGGATCAGCCGGGCATCCCCACGTGCCCTGTCCTCACAGTGTCCTCAAACCGGTGTTATCTCTGTCCCCACGGTGTCTACATTCTAATGACATCCCTATGTGCCCCCTCCCCATGCTGTCTCCATCCCTGCAGTGTCCTCATCCCTTTGATGTCCCCATCCCTGTGGCATCCTCTCACCCCTGCCCTTTTTGGGGAGCTGGGATGTCCTCAGGGCTCTGGGTGATGCCAGTGCACCCCACAGTGCATCCTCCTGCACAGGGGGGGACGTTTGCACTGGGCACAGTTTGCAGCTCAGATTTTGGGGCTGCTGCAAGTGCTGGGGCAGGTTGGGTTAGAGGAAGGGAGGGCAGGAGGTTGCTTTTGGGAAGCACTTTCCACACAGGCACTGAGAGCTACAGAAAAGGGCTGGGGAGAGGAGCCCTGCAGCCACTAAAGCACACAAGGATGCTCAGAAGATGGGTTTTCCCCAGTGCTCATCAGGACAAGGGGCCATTAAACACCAGGAGGTTCCTCTCCCACATCAGTTCACAACCAGCTTCCAGAGCAGAAAGCAAGGAGGCAAATATGGACTGCCAGACCTCTCTTACGTCACCAGACACACTCCCCATGATGCCACAGAAATGCATTTGCCAAAAGTAATGTAAGAACATCTCCAATGCAATCAGCAAAGCCCACACAGCCACACATCTGCCAGGCTGGTGAGGCTGCAGCAGCCCCTTCCCACCACCTGTGCATTTGGAACCCACACCTGGGGCAGGGCTCCCAAACTCAGCACAGACCCCGCCACAGGCAGCACTCTCACCCTTGCCTGGCATCACCAGCAACCAGGGTCTCTTTTCGCCAGAGGGCTGTGGGAGCTGGGGGAGGACACTGCCCGCACCACGGTCCCAGCCTGCTGGGAGCTGACACCCCAGGGAGCCCCCACTGCCTGGACCATGTCAGGGTTGCTGCCACCCCGTTTCACCCCCAGGCCCCAGGACCTGTCACCAGCCACTGTGACTCCCCTCTCCTGCTCTCTGCCTGCTCCAACCCTGGTGGGTGAGGCTCAGCCCCACACAGCAAAATTCCACAGCCAGCCCGAGCGGGTGGCAGAGCTGGCTCTGCCTCCTCCCTTAGCACAGGCCCTGACAAATCACTCTGCTGTGACTGTGCCTGCATCATATCCCTGGTATTTTCCCCCCTGCTAAGCCACTGCTCTCTTTTTCCTCTCCTTACCCTTCAAACCCCCATGTACTCATCACATGGCCACGCTCCAGCTTGCCCACTCCACAGCTCCCCACTGGCACGGCTCTGGAGACATCAGCACAGCCCTTGCCACAGCTTTTTATTCCTCAAGGCTGGGTAGAGCTCAAGCAGAGAGAGACTTACTCAGCCAAGGATGACGAGGAGGACAATGCACGCTGCCCGGCGCCTGCGAGAGCCAAGGATGCTTCAGCACCTATTTCAGCTGCCTCCCCAGCGAGTCTCCCCCTCAACTTCTGAAAAGTTTTGCTCAATTCCCTTCGAAAAGGTCTCACAAAGCAGATCCCTCCTGGCTCTCTGCCTCCCTCACCACCAGACATGAAAAGCACTCCAGTTTCTCCCCGGGTAACGCGGGTAAAAGCCTCCAACATCAAAGGCACCACACAAGAGTTCTCACCCCCTCCCCGTCCCTCCCAGGCAGCAGTGCTGGGGCTGCCCTCCCTTGAAAGCTCAGCAGCCTCAGTGGTCGAGGCGCCAACTGTGCTCAAAACAGGGTTTTGATTTTTTTTCTGGGTTTTTTTTTTTTTTTAAACTCAGCCACAAAGTGGGGGACCAGGGGGCAAATCTAAGACGGGCTCTCCTTTGGGGGCAAGGCAAACAGCGTGGTGCCAGTGGGGGTTTGCTTGCTGTCTGGTGTGTGGTCACCCGAGAAAAAGGGGAGCAGAAATATTCCTTGTGCCAGTCCTGTCTGCTCGTTGCCCAACTCTAAAGGAAGCCACTAAGTGTCCTGAAGCAAAACCACAAGCACCCTCCGAGTGAGCAGATTCCCATGGATTTCTCAGCAGCCTCTGCAACTCCTTTCCTCCGTCAGCAAAACAGAAACAACATTTCCCCTCCTTTGCGAAGCACTTTGATATCTGCACAGCAAAGCAGGGCGAGGGAGGGGTGTTTACTTTCCTGGAAACAGGGAGCAGCATTTACACCCAAAACAACACGGCCTCAGCACAAAATTCCGGGGGAGAGGGAGCAGTTGCAGATGCAGCAGGAATAGCCGTGGATTCAGAAAATGAGGGCCAGAAAACAGCTTCAAACACCGCAGGGATTTCAAAAAGTCCTAGGACCACATGGTTTCTTGGCCCATTTAAGAGTGTTCCTCATCCCTTCATCCCACACAGACGTTGTTCCTGCCAGATCACCGCCTGCCCCGGAATGTTAGGTTCATTTTATTGCTGGAACATGGAAACAACCTTCGTTTGCAGGGGGGAGGTGGGAGGGCTCTGCCGTTTAACACTTGGCTGCGCTCACGCTGTGATTAATATCACCCGATGCACAGATACCAGATGTTCTCGGGGCAGGCTGGAGCGTATCCTAAATTGCACCAAGATGGAATTTTTGGGCAATTTTCAGGGAGTGCTGAGGGCAGGCACTAATGGGAGAGCAGAGATTTACACAGATATGCAAGAAAAGAGAAGCCTGTAGGGTTATGGCACCAGTCATAACCCCCAGGCCAGTTGCAATACCATGGGCTGCACTTATAACCAACACCTTGTCATTTTGGGGGCAATTACTCCAATTCCTGATCTTTAGCGAGCCACAAATGCACTAAATCTGATTTCCATATGCTCCATACTCCTGCCTCTGCTGATTCCCTGGAGCTTTAGTTCCAGGATGGAATTGCTGTCTCAGGAACAGCAAACACTGGTAAGGTTGGACCTCTCCATGCTGCTTCCCCAGGGTCCCACTGCAAGTCCACTCCAAAGCAACCCCCTTAACCAAGTGCCTCACTCCATCAGCAGCTTCACCCCGCCCCTATGGGGAGGAGTGCCTGGGGTCACCTACATGGGTGTCCATTTAATTAGAACCAAATCTTGTTGTGCTGGAGATGGAGTCATTCCAGCTTTCTGGAGGCCATGCACTGCCCTGCTGTACAGCTGACCTTGATCAGGGTGACTTCTGGCTTACTGCTGGGTGCAGAGTGATGGGGGCATCAGCTCATGGTAAGTGTAGCTGAGATCAGAGTCCTGTACCCTCATGACACAACTCAAGACTTTCTCTGGGATGGGGAGCACCTCACTGTCCCAAGCAGCCACGGAGCAGCAAAGTCTCCCTGGATCTCACTGTGGCTCTGCAATCACAGAGGGACTCAACCAGCAAATACTGAGGTCCAAGTAAGGAAAGAATCTGCTGGAGTACCTTCAGCATGGTAGAACTGTGTGATGGCCACTATGAGATTTCAGAGATCTCTCTTTGTGCACGGTTCCTTCCTGCTGATCCCAAACGTAGGCCATGGCTGATTCCTTGAAAAATGAATTCAAGCAGTACCTGGACCCGCTGGTTTTCTCTTTTCTTTGCCCAGGTTTGGGAGCTTTCCCAAACCAGCTTTCCCAAACTAGAGAGGTAGCCAGGCTGTGGTTCACATACCACTTCAATAGCCCTGGGTGCTGCTGATTACATGAGTGGTGGCAATCACCAGGGCTTGTACCACAGGACACCAACTGGAGAAAAGAAAGGAAAGAGTGTCTAGGGCAGAAAAAAAGTGCTAGCTGTGTCTTCTGCTGTAGGCATTAAAAGAAGCAATGAAAAAGAGCATTTCCCCTCCCTGAAACTCCATAGACATGCTTGCTTGATGACAGGGAAAACCAGGGACTGTGTCCATCTGTCTGAGCAGGACCTGCAGCGACTCTGGGCGTGAGAAACCCCACATTCCACATCCCACGGGGCTGCCTTTGTGCTTCTACTGAAATGACAGGGTCTGGTTGGCACCTAAAGCCTGATTTGAGAGTTCATCAGGGCAGGAAGGAATGGTAATTTCCCTGCAGGCTCCCAGCTATGGCTATAAAGGACTTCACTCAAGCAAAGTCTCCCTCTGTCTCTCCTTCATTTTTTCCCACCACGGAATTGTGTTGTGCATACAAAACCATTGCTGAGTTGTGAATTTACACCCAGAAACCAAAAGTAAAAGATCTCTGTTATTCACTTCTTTCAGCAAAGGTTAAATCCTACCAAATACATCAGCTTTTGTGGATAGGACAAGCGTTTGGCAGCCAGCAGGAAGGAACAGGAACGTGGGAATTCCTCCTACGACTTGGCAACAGACTCTTCCCCCAGCACGTGAGCCTTCTGGGGTCTGCTCAGCCTCTGCCAAGCCAAGAAAGCCCCTCATTAAAGCACTCAGTAATCTCACAGGACATCCTGTAGCTCAAGGAGGAGTTTAAATGAGGGGCTGGATGGATTCAAGGTGCCCAATCCTCAGAGAGAAATAGGAAAGGTGGGGCAGCAGACCTGGAGCTGTGATGTCCTGACCTGCTCTTTGGAGAAACACCTCTTGTCCTACACACAGAAGGTGTTTACAGCAAATCAGCTACTGAATCAGTCATGCTAAGCTGCAACATGATGTCTGCCTGCCATGGGCTCCTTCACAACATGAAAGAAGCTGTGCTAGTATTTCCAAGTTCCTCCCCCTGCATCCAGGAGGTATTAGAGGGGTATCCTGCCTCTTCCTCCCTCACCCCAGCTACTCCCATCATCCCACTCCCCACGACACAGCACATCTTGGGGTTTGATGCTCTTTCAGCATCAGGGTGGTGGGGCAGTGCTGTGTTCAGAAACGCAGAAGAGCCAAGACATACATCCTAAATGGTATCTGGGCACCTAATTCCAATCAGGCTGTAATGGTCCCTAAGAGATTGCAGGACAGAATCAATATTTGAGAGATAAGTAGGGGCAGGCCTGCACCACAATCACACCAAGTGGGGAATGAAGCACTCAACACGTGCACCCAGGTCCCCATCACCACCCCATTACTACATGGACAGAGACCAGCACTCAGACTGAGAGCAGGGTGTCCACACACCCATGATGGAGGCCAGGGAGGCAGATGGCTGCATTTGCTGGGGAAGGGGAGAGACCTAAATTAGTAGCTGCTGTTGCTGCTGAATAAACTCTCAAAGCCACTCATGGGGAGCCACCACACGCTGGGGAGAGTCACCTTTAATAAAGCAGAGCTTGGAGTTAGGTGTGAATGAAAGGAACATTTTTTCAGTCCTGCCATGCACACTTGGCTCATGTTTTGATTTTGGGGTTCATTTGTACCTGTTTGGCTCTGTTAAACCCAATCCCCAGCTCTACAGCACCCACAGACCTAACACTTAACAGCAGGTCATACTTTCCAGTCCAGTGGCAGGAGATGCTTCCATGGTATCCCAGAGCAACCAGGATACATTCAGAGCAATGCCCTGAACCCAAATCTGCAGGACACAAAGGGTCCTTCCAGCCCTGTCTCCCTTTCCTAGAGCCACATCTCAACATGGCCAGCACAGAGTGGAGGCCAAGCTGATCCCCATCACCCCACGGAACCAGAACAGCCCTGTTGCCTCCCACACACCAACTCAGAGAAACCAGAACAGCCCCATCACCCCACAAGTGCTGCTCAGAGCCTCCTCCCCGGGCTCTGATCTGCAGATAAAGGCAGAGGCTTTGCTCTGTGACACTCTGTGCCTCTTAAACGTCACAGGGCCCCAGTGAGGTTTGAGGTTTTCAGTTCTACAGGATACAGTTCTCATGTCTGACACCCTCTTGAAGTGAGAGCAGAGAGTGCTGCTCACTTCAGCATGTTCTTGGGGTCCCAGGTCCCTCCACAACCCTGGAAGTACTCTTGGGGATCTATCAACCATCAGTCACATTTTTGGTCCTGAAGAAAAAACATTACTGAAGGCTCCAAGGCCCCAGATCCAGAGTTTGGGACCATTCAAGCAAAGGCTGTGGTGCAAATTTATTTTTTAGATGAAGAGCAATGAGGAAACAAGCTGTGCCCTTTTGAGGCAAAGGCTGGGTGCTGGATTCATCCCTTTGGGGATGGAGGTAGGTCCAGTGCAGACCCCCTCTATCTGATGGAGATGGATGTCCCTGCCCTTCCCATCCCAATCTATCCCCTTCCTGAGCAGTGAACACCACATCAGGGCAGGGCAGGACCTCATAGTCTCACAGAGTCTTGCTAAAACTCGAATTGTCCATTCATTTCAGATTTAAGACGAGCTTTAAGGAAGATTTAAGACAAACTTTGCTCCCCTACAGACCTGTGGTCCAGCAAGGCAAGCACTGCCCTCTGCCCTGCAATGAGTCCTTTCCAAACCTCTTCCCAAACCTTTCTGTGCCCCTCCCACTGCTGCAGCCCCAGGGCTTCCCATTCCTCTGCAGGAACCGTGGGAAAGGTGAGAAAGGAGGGCACTTCCCATGTGGGGATACACTGGCCACAGTCACCCGGAGGGAAGGGCTGGGAGTGGGAGGCCGAGGATCAGCCAGCAAGAATAATAAAAATAAATCAACCATGCAGTGATTACACAGCATCATCGCTCCTTCCTGCAGACCCACATTTCCACCACAGCTGCTCAGCACAAGCTGAGGATGCTGAACCATCTGACGGGCTCCAGAACACTTCTGGGAAAAGATGTTTCCTTTTCCAATGAGTTTCCCCCATTCCCCCAGCCCACCTGAAGCTCTGTGGACCCGAGGATGCTGTGTGGGTATCTGCTTCACCAGCTGATGGGGTGAACAGGGTAAAAGCAGCCTCCAACCCAGCATCATTTGGGACAGCAAAGCCTTTTTACATACATCCCCTGTCCCACATTCTGTGTGACCATCCCCCTGGACCCTGCACAGTGTGGCAGCCACGTAGGCAAATGGGGAGGACTCCAAGTCAAATAACTGTAATTCTGACCCCAAACAGCCCAGTATCTGCCCCTCCAGTCCTGCAGCCCCCCATACAGCCTGGTGCAGCCCACTCCTCCTCTCCTGCCTCCCAATACCCTGCAATGGCAGCCCCAAGGCTGGCTCACACTCCCTCAGCTTCGCCAGCCCCAGCCTGCTGTCTGAGAGCTGTGGGCACTGCTGATGGATTAGGGGGCTGCAGACACAGCTTTCAGCCAGCTGTAACTCCTTCTGGGATTCAAATCAGCCTCATCTTCCCCTCCCCCAAGTTTGCCAGTCAAAGCCTTCATGGGAAAAGCATCCCATGAAAAAACCTTGGAAAACAAACAGCTCAGCCAAATCCAGAGCCCCAAGGGCAGCACTTCTCAGGGTTTAGGGGGGTTATGTGCCATGGGGAAAGGTGGGCACCAGCAATCTGACCTCCCCATGCCCAGACCTGCCTGTTGAGGATGGAACTTACCCCTCTGGATCCACGCTGCTGCAGAGCTGCCTGGGCTCCCACCATCCCACATGAAACAGTGCAGGAAAGGAAGGGGTCAAAGCGGAAAGCCTGGGAGGAGGGTGTTTGGAGCACAGCATAATGCTCCATTCATGGTGAACCCGCCCAAAGAGCACCCACATGCTCTGCTCCTGCTCCTGGAGCTGGAACACGCCTCCCAAAGGGACTCAGGTCCCAGCATTGGTGTAATTTTCCTTCCATTAGGAGCAATTTTATGATTCTTAGTGACTGTTGGAGGAAGTCAGGAGTGAGCTCAGAACAGCCCAAGCTCTGAACTGTACCCTGCTTGTTCTGCCCGCAGCCCTGCAGCCCCCACCTCAGTCCTCCACTGCAGGTGCAGACCCCCAGCCACATGGCTCAGGTATTTTTTACTCAACTGATAACATTCTGAACAAAATTACCTAAATCTCCATGCTCCAGCCAACAAACTGGGGTTTGGAGAAGTTTCCCATAACAGGGCAGTAACCCCCAGGTAGTTGAATAATATCTGCAGATGTGACTCCCACTCGAGAGCTCCAGCGAGGACCACCCACTGCCCTCCCCCCTCATGCCTGCCCTCCCCCCACTCTCCCCCACACACATGCTCCCATTTCTCTTCCACCCTTGTCCATCCATCCTGGATGCACAGCTAGCTGCTATTCCCTGCCTGGCCAGGTAGATGGTGCTCAGCCAGCACCAAGTGGGAATTCATCAGAGCTGGAAGAATTAAGTTGCCTCTGATTAAGTCAGTAACTCGATGTGTTTTTTGCTGACAGATGCAGAAAGTCCCATTCCAGCCCCAAACAAACGGGACCAACTCAGATCCATCCATCCTAGACATTCACCTTTCACTTCAGGCTGGAAGGTGGTGGATAAACTGATACAGACACTTTGTCATAACCAGTGCTTTCCCATATCCCATTTTCTGCTGGAAACTCACTCTGCTGACACTATAGCCCCGCACCTTTGACCAATTCTCCCCACACATTTCCCACAAAACTAAAACACAGCCAAGCCCTGAGGAGCAGGAAACAATTTGCCCATTTTTTCCCCCTCTACAAAGTCAGGGGGATGAGGGACTGGGGGGGCCCCTCATCCTGCTGGGCACAGGCAGCAGTGGGGGGTGGTCTGGGCTTTCCATCCCATCACCCCCGGGTCACCCTCCTCTGCCGGGCCGGATGTAGGATGTCTAATATTTCTCCAGTTCTGTTTTAACACTCACACCATCTTGGGAGCAGGAAGCTTAAGCCATTTCCTGCAAGGCATTGCTCTGCCCTTCAAATATTTTCAGCCTCGGTGCAAGCTGTTTTAAAACCGGGCCTGGCAGCTGGAAATGCAAAATCAGAGGAGGGGCTTGTCCAGGGAAAATTCAGTTTGTGAAACCCATCCAGGCCCCACTGCCGCAGAGCAGCAAAACAAATATTGCTGCAGACAATGAAAGGGAGCAATTAATTTTGCATGTCTAAAAAATGAGAAGGAGAAGCAGAAACTCAAAACAATGTTCTCTGTGTCCCTCCCAAGGGACACAACACTGTTACCCAGCAGAAAGCCACAACCATGTCCCCCTTGTCTCTGCAGCCATGATTTGAAGCTTTCCCAGCTTTGCTCTTTCATTGCAGCCCAAGTCACGGCTTTGGTTTGCTTGCTCTTCAAACGACTGTCCTATATACAATCTGCCCCACACATGGGCTGAAATAACCCCAAAGAGACCCTTTCCACTCGTTCAAGTGGCGGAGAAGCCAAATGCTCTTTCCCTGAAGCTCCACAGGGCAATTTTGGGCAGTGCCAGGGCAGAGCTGGAAACCTCACAGACCCTGGTCAGAGGAGCTCAGCCCCACCCTCACGTCACCCTCAGCCAAGGGGGGAGACAGATGGATGGCAGCCCACCCCCTGCTGCTGTCCCTGGCTGCTCCAGCCCACGCTGGTTATCTCTTCTCAGCTCTTCCTCAGGTGACACACACACTTGTGACCTTATTACAGGGAAACAAAGCCTTGCCCCAAGGCCCACGCAAAGGGCTCTGCTTCCCCCAGCTCCCACCCACAGAGCTGCTCCTTCCCAAGACTTTTCTGCCCAGGAACCGAAGACACAAAGCCGAGAGGAAACCCCAGAGCTCCTCCAGGGCCCTGCAGGAACCCTTCACCTCCCAACCTCAGGGTGTGCACTCCTGGGCTGTAAATAAACTTTTATTTACTACACAAAGTAGGGCAAGGAGGACCATGTCCCTGAGGGATGGTGGGAGGAACATCAGTGTTACAGCAGGATCTCAGATTTTATCTGACTCCACAAAGCAATTCCTGGAGGCCTCAGCAGGAGCCACGCAGGGCATGACAACATCTCTCCAGTGGCCACATCCCACCCAAATCCTGATTGTCCCATCATTTCCAGGTCTAACAGGAATCTCTCTCAGGGGCAGGGCTTTGCCCAGCCACCCTATGCCCAGGACTGCCAGGTTTGGAGAGAAGTGGGCTGGAGCAAATTCGCCTCCTGCATCCCACACACCAACAAGCAACCAAGGTCCAACCTTTGCAGATGCACCAGGATGGATTTACTGCTGCCCACCAGAACCACTCACACCACTGCATTATCAAGGTCTCTACCACATCTCAGAGCACTGAACTACCTAAAGCCAGGGCATCATCCTCAGCAGTCAACTGCATCCTCTTGTCTTCCCCAAGGCCACCAAAATGGATGGACAGGGGATCTCAGGGGTGGTGTGACCCCAAGGGGGGCCTCAGCAGCCTGTGAACTCGGCCTCCCACTTCCACCCCATTTATCTGCCTGCTGGGATGCAGGAGGAAGCAAGTTCAGCCAGAGTTTGTCTAAACAATTATGTTTTATCAGAAAAGCTGCTCACATCTACTCCTTTTTCCCAGGACATATCTGGACAACTCCAAGGTAATCTCCATTCTCCAAGCTGTCTGCACCACATGGAAGCAGGGGAAGAGGACATGAGGCAAAGAGCATCCAAACACCCCACCAGTGCCTGCTCTACCTCCCTCAGTGTCAGCAGCCTCCAGTCAGGAGGCAACATCCATCCCATATCTGCTCCCTGGGACACATCCAAAGTTTGCCTTCCAAATCCTTTTTTCCTCTCCAAACTATGGGTTTTTCAAATTTAGGGGAAAGTAGGGTAGAGTGGAGAAAGTTTTGATACAGGAACCATCTGATACCCTCCCTCTTCTCCTGGACAGATGAGGACCTCTCTCTTTGTAGAGCTACTCCAGTGACCTGGGCAGAGCAGATTCTCCCACCCTGCACAATCCCACTGCACCTCTGTGACTGAATCCAACAATTTCCTTATCACCAGCTGAACCTGCATGAAGAAAGGACCCAACAGAAGGACCGAAATCCAGGCATCTTGCCACGTTCACCAGCTCCTTGTTACAAAAAGAGAAAGGGGAGTGGGTACTGGGATTCCTCCAGGACAGTGAACAAGTGGACAGCAAAGACAGGAACACAACCAGGCTCTCTTGCCAGACAAATTTTTGCCAACTTCTCAGTGTTTTTCTGGCTCTTGGTCCATGGACTCATTTCCACTACAGATGGGGATTGCCAGTGAATGCCCTCAGTGCATCTTGCATGTGATGGGGCATGAGCTGCACATTCGTAGCTTCAGAGACTGTAACCAGGGACTCATCCTGTACCTCCATGCACCAGAGCTGCAGAGGAGGGTTCAGATCACACCATACTGGTGCATCAGTAGAAAGCTGATGCTTTCTACTAGCAGCCTCCCAGATCAGAGCAAACAAAAATGAGTAAACAGAAATTCCCCTCCAGGATCAAAACACACAGGGGAAGAAAACACACGCAGGGGCTCCAGCCCAACTGGGTAGGGCAATTCCTGTGATGTCCCTCCAGCTCTACCTATCCCACATGCAATACAGCCCAGGTGCATTCATGTTGGAGTTGAAAGCAATGCCCTACAATGTAAGACTCATGAGCTTACACAGCTGTAACTGAGAAAGCTCCTTACAAGAGCTTATGTATCATTAACTTTTATCACTGCCCTCTCCTCCTAGGAACCACATCCTTTCGGATTCCCATCTAATCTTCTTTCTCAGATCTCCCCAAACCAAGCTTTTTTTCGAAAGAAGGAAGGAATGTCTGTCCTAGTCCATGTGCAGCAAGAGAGGAGGAAAGGGGAGAAGGCAGAACTGCCATAAAAAGTTAAAGTATTCTCGATAAGCATCAAAGACAGTCTGACCCACGAACTTAAATAAATGATCGTCCGCAGCAATAAAACAACCTGACCCAAGGGGAGCAGGTTTGCTGGGGGGCTGTCAAGCACTGCTGATAACAAGGGATTAGTGGCTGGCACAGTTCTGTTCTGCTGCAAGATCCCTTTTCACCTCCACCTCTGATTCTGGGAATAATACAGGATGGTAAAGTTTTTCTCACCCAAACAGAGACATCTCCAGCAAACCAATCCCATAAGCTCTCTTTACGTTCAGCAGAGAAAAATAAACCCTTTGAGGACATAATTTACACCAGCTAGAGGCAGACATCCAGATGATTAGCTCAAGTACAGACATCTCAGACAAGACAGGGTGAATGCCATGGATGGATGAAGCCATGTGCATGGGATCCACTGGGAGTATTCTCTGCAAAAGTCTTGCTCGTAGATGGATGAAGATTGAATACACAGAAAGATAAAAGGACATGCTCAGCTTCCACTAAATATTTTTGTACCTCTCAGAAACATAAGCCAGGGACCACACTAAAGCTGCACCATGGAAAGCCTCTGCAGAGCCAGAACTCAGAGAATACCCAGGGGCTGGTAAGACCCCCCAACTCAGACACCGTCTCAAGGGTTGAAAAGCTAAACATAAATCCAAGGTTATGCTAATATTTGCTAGGGCACCATCAACCTTTGAACTTCAAGGTGTTGCAAGATGCTTTGTTTCAGCCATTCTTCATTGATGTTGTACAAATTGCCTTCGCTATGCAAAAACCAACCCACTGCTTCCACACAGAAGAAACCGCAGTACAAGTCAAGCAACCCAAAATCCCCACGCTGTCACTCCTGGGCTGGCACAGCAATCTTAGATGGCTTTTCTAAAATTATTTGCTTTCCATAAATGCATAAACATCTGCAAAGTTTTGTTGTTTGCAAGACGTTTTGGGCCAGACCCTTCGTTGCAGCTTTGTCCCTCAGTATGTCCAGTGCTATCTTCATGCCAAAACAAACCAGAACCACTCAAGAGGGTAAAATATTGATGTGTGTGACCCTACAGAAACCCAGGGAACTTTTTGTGTAGAGACCCATTCAGAAGAGTAATGAAAAAAGTAACCCAAATTTAACCAACCCAAAGGCTCTCTCCCCACATCCCTCCTTTAAAACCTGTAACAGATGTAAGAAAAATTGGGCCCAAAGAAGTCTGAGCATAGGCTGTAATCCAAGACCAGCTGCTTTTTCCATTTATAGCCACGTTCACTTCAGCTTCATCACGGCATCTTGGACAATGCAAAAGTGTCTCTGTGTCTGTTTGTTTGTTGGAGGAGTTAAGAACACAACTGGCTTGCTGTCAACTTGTCTTTTTTGCTCACGACAATGTTTGATCTTCTCAAAACAAAGTTATCTCTCTCTAATCTCAATTCAGTTCCTCAAGTCCTGTGACACAGTTTATGGAGTTGGCACTGCACCCAGCCTATGGTGTCCCTTCAACTGATGGCCAACAGAAACATCTCAGACACGGACAGAGGTCTAGAAATAGCTTAAAAGAAAATGATTTCTTAATTACAGAAGGTTCATCACCATTGCCATCGCTTCCCTCCCCCGGCAGACAGCAGAGCAGTCACAAAATGAGCGGCCAGGCCTTACTGAGGGAGATCAAAGCAAACTCTTTGTTTTATCTTGGTCAAGATAACGGATTTTATTTGCCTTATCAGCCTCTAGGATGATTAACTTAAATGTGAGAAATCTTGGAGATGCCAAAGGAGCTGGTGGGTGGGGACCATGTTCCCCAGCACGACTGCCATGGGCTCCAGACATGCAAATACCACAAGATAAACAGAGAAACTCTTGGGTCTGGTTCCTGCACACCACCCTCAGCCAGGGCTGTATCTCCCATCGCCTTTCAGCACCACTTAGACGAACACAAACCCCACAGCAGGCGGGAACACTCACCCCTGTTTCTCAGCCAGCAAAGGCACCTCTGCCCAGGGGCTGCCCTGGTTTGCAGGCACAGAAGGTGCAGAGCCAGAGGGTCCTGAGGCTGCACAGGGCTCACACCCCAAGCACAGACCCCACGAGCCTGCAGCCAGCCAGCACTCCAGATGCAAGGCACTTGGTCACCTTCTGCCTGGAACAGGAGGCTTTGACCTCCACAGAGCCATGTTCACCCACAGATGCTTCCTGCCAGGTTCGGGAGGTGATGACGTGGATTCCCCAACCTCACCCACACACCCAACCCACCCAGGGAAGAGGTCTGCCAGGTCACCAAGCCCATGGCCAGGATGACTCTGCAGCTCAGCAAAGAATCACAGACTGGTTTGGAAGGGACCTTATGGACCATCCAGTCCCTGCCATGGGCAGGGACATCTTCCACTATCCCAGGTTGCTGCAAACTCCATCCAACCTGGCCTTGAACACTTCTAGGGATGGGGCAGCCACAGCTTCTCTGGGCAACCTGTTCCCATGCCTCATCACCTGCACAGTAGAGAATTTCTTCTCAATATCCCATCTAACACTGCCCTCTGGCAGTGGGAATCCATTCCCCCCTCTCCTGTTACTCCAGGTCCTTGTCCACAGTCCCTCTCCAGCTCCCTTGGAACCCTTTCAGGCACTGGAAGGGGCTCTCAGGTCTCCTCTGAGCCTTCTCTTCTCCAGGCTGAACACCCCCAGCTCTCCCAGCCTGTCCCAGAGCAGAGGGGCTCCAGCCCTTGGAGCATCTTTGTGGCTTCCTCTGGACCTGCTCCAGCAGATCCACATCCTTCTTATGTTGGGATCCCCAGAGTTGGATGCAGCATCCACAGCTTCACCCTCTCCTGGTCCTAAATCACGTGTGGCAGGGAAGGGAAGTGGGAACCATAATGTTTCCTATGGGAAACTATTCCTTTGCATAATGAAGCTCCACTGGGGAGATCACTGCTTTTCCTTTGGGCCCTCAGGGACTTCCAAAAAGGCAAACCAATTCTCCTGGCTGGATGTACTGGAGCCTGGAGGCGGGCAGGCTCACTGCCCAGGGTGGAGCATCCATGTGGGACCATGACAGTATCCACATAAACTGTGCCCACACAAAGCAGGGGACACGTGAATGCCAATGTGACCAGAGATGAACATAATGAGTTTGGGAACAACATTCCTGGGAGGCAAGGATGTGCAGCACAAGCACCAACACAACTACATCACCTGGCCTCCTTCCTGGCATCCTCAGTGCCCAGAATACACTCCAAAAATGAGGGTGCTCCCTGCACAGTCAGGGACAGAGCACATGGTGGGAGGGGGGAGCAGGCAGAGCCAGGCCCCCCCCCAGGTGCAGGCAGGAGGCCACGCACGTGATCCACAGCTGGATCAGGCAGAGCCTCCTTGATGGGACATGATCATCTCCCCCACACGTGCTCCCGCTCCTTCCTTCCAAGTCACTGGCGCTGCAGGTCTAGATTTTTCCAGATTATCTCATTTTTGGCACCTGAGTTCAAAAACTGGGACTCTGCCTTTCCCACTCAGCCCCTCCATTTGGTATCTCAGGCTGCATGCACTTTCCCATTAAAAATAATAACAAGAACAAAAAAAGACTACCAGTAATCTAGCCCAAATCTGTCAGCTGGTTTTAAGGAAACATTTCCCTACAGCTTTAATCTCTTTGTACAGCTAAAGAGCAGTGCAGCTCTGGGAGTTGGAAATGGTGACTCACTGCATCTCCACTCAGCTCTTCATCCCAGGAAACTTTTCACTATGTTAATAGTTGTCCAAATCCCTCTAACCCAGCTCCAGCCCAGCAGACTCGCAGTTGGTGTCACTCTTGGAGGACAGCACAGAAGAAAAGTCACCCCAGGGTTTGTTGGGTGTCCATGGTAGGATGGAGGTTCGAGGCTGGGGGGGGATCTGGGCTGCATCCCCCACGACAGCTTCCTAGGACAGAGCAACAGGCCCCTGGCTTATACTAGGATCTCAGTAGACATCAAAGTTTCCCTCTGGTGTTTTTTTTTTTTTAAAGTACTTTTTTACTGCTTTAATTTTAGCTCAACTCTAAAGGAGTTCTTTCCATAAGGGTTCAAGCTGGAAAAAAAGAGTGAAACAGCTGAATTACTTCACTATCCTGATATCACCCTGCTTGTTCTGCAGCAAAAATAAGAAGGGGGGCCCTGCTGCCTTTTAAGAGGCAACTGGCACCTTGTGTAGCTGTCCCAAAGTGCAGCATCAGGCAGTGACGGGACAAAGATTCCAACCAAGTTGAAAGCTCAGAGGTGGTTCAGACTGTTCTACACATCCCACAGCTATTGCAGAGGAAGGTCACGTCCCTGCTTTAGGTGAATGTTCCTGTTATTCATTGTATCTGCCTTGATGTATCTAAATAAGCTCCAGAGCATCCAGAAAGGACCACTGGGCAGGAGCAGGCAGCAGTGCTGTGGGGCAGAGCCTGCCCTGCTGGCTGCGTGCTGTCCTCAAGGCCTGGGCACCCACAGCAGCTTGTGTGGAGATAAATAGGATCACCAGATCAAACCAGCTTTCACTTCTCATCTAGGATTTCTTCCAATCCATCACCTGAGATCCCAGAACCGAGCCTTCACCTCAAATACAAACAGGTTCGGATGTGGGAGGAGCCGAGACAGACTGTTAAACCAAAATGGAAAACATTAACCTTTCTGGGACCAACGATGCCTTCCCCCCTCTCCAAGCCTGACCAGCACCACATTGCAAGGCATGAGGAACAACAGAAGACCAGGACGTTCAGCCACACAACGTCAGCATCAGTGAAAGGAGGCACCAGTGGAAGGGGATGCTGAGGCAGGAGGACATGGGAGGATTAGCTAAGATAGACTCAACGTGGCTCTTCCTGAGGGTTTGCCTGTCCCTCAGCCAGCTCACGAGGATCCCTCAAGATCTCTCCTTTACGAAGGGCTGGCAGATGTCTCTGGATGAAGCACTGCTGCTCCCACAATGATTCCCTGTTCCTCTCCTTACAGGGAGGCACCAGCTCCTGCCACACTGGCACAGGCACCACACACCCTGCTCAGACCTGCCCTGCCAGCACAGGAGAGGAACATCCTTGTCTGCCAGCTCCATCCTGGGCCAGTGCCCCGGGACTGGGAGTGAACTGCTGCCCACAGCAGGAGCTCGGCAGAGGTCACCACCACCCACGGGCAGTCATATTTGGATATGAAGATTTGGTAAGTCCTACATAGCAAAGGCAGCCTCCCACAGTGCCTGAGGCTGTGGGTTCAGAAACAGCCCTTCCCTTCACCTTCTTATGTCTGTTTTTAGTTGCTTGTGCCTCTTTCTGTCCTCTGTGTGTTCTGACTTTGCCCACACCCACAGCACAGCACAGCTCAGATTTCTCTGGACAACTCCAGCTATAGCAATCCACATCTCCTGGTCATCCCATCACCTTTCCTTGTCCCAGCTGGGAGCACCAGCCAATTCAGAGACACGAACTCCAGCTTTGCCCAGGATGCCAGTGCAGTGGGACATCACACTGTGATGGGTACCATGTCCCACCTCCCTGTCACCAATGGCCCAACTGAACCTTACACCAGCAGAAGCAAAACCAGTGCTCTCCTGGGAGTGCAGGAGAGCACAGTGACTCAGAGACGAAGAACAGGGACAGGGAAAAATATTTTTTGCCCCATCTAGACATCTCCTGCCCTCCTCCCACCTTGGGAACCACAGCTCCAGAGCAGGCTCATCCCACACCAGCAACCACACCACCTTAATGAAGTTCAGGGCTATAATTACTCCTTTCCTTTGTGGTTTGTTCTGAACTGCCAAGCTGTCTGTGACTGCTCTTCTCCTCCAACCGGCCTCTTCCTGCACAACATGCTCTCCTGCATACCTTCAGCAGTGGGACAAGGGGTTAAGGGCAAGGCAGCTGAGCCTGACAGCTGGGGAAGGCAAGTCCCAGCACAGCACTGAGGGCAGCTGGAGGCAGCTGCCTGCACCCCCTGCTCAGCTGTTTGCATGGGACAGCAACTGAGCAACAGGACTGAGGGGCATCCACTGCCATGGGAGCACCTCTTGGGTGACCCAAACACTGGGAGAAGGACTTGCCATGTGTTGTCTCTGCTGCAGACATCAGAGAGCCAGCATTTTCACTCTGGGGGTCGTGGTGGGGCCAGAGCTGCAGTGGAGCTGGTGAGTATTGGCAACATGCCTGCACCCATCCATGGGACATCCTGAGGGTCCCTGTGCAGCCTCCCCAAATCTCTCTGTGTGCTCACACCAGTGACAAGGAGAGATGCCATTCACCCACCCAGCATCACCTCAGGGTGGGTTTTGTGGACCACAATGGGAGGAGTACCCCAAAATGGGGTCCTGTGTGAAAGCAAACCCAGGCAACCTCAAGTGATGGCAATGGAGGAGGTGGAGATAAGGAAGGGGACAATTGCTCTGGCAGTGACTCTGGTCTGTGGATTCATGCTGACACAGAGGGAAAAGGAGACAGAGCCCTCACAACCCCTACAACTTTGTCTCCTGGCTCTTCATGGCAGCGGAGTTGGAACTAGATGATCTTTAAGGTCCCTGCCAAGCCAAACCATTCTGTGATTCTGTGACTTTTGGAGACATTTGGACTGAAAGCCCCTTTTGTACCAGGACCAAGGCTGGCTCATGCTGCAAGGCAGACTTCAGACAGCTGGGCTC
This sequence comes from Corapipo altera, assembly GCF_003945725.1. Lineage (NCBI taxonomy): Eukaryota > Metazoa > Chordata > Aves > Passeriformes > Pipridae > Corapipo > Corapipo altera. Next base: position 7,302,612 of record NW_020884913.1, read on the forward strand.
ATGGGTAACACTCATCCCAGCAGCTGTTCTCCCTCTCCCCCTGCCCAGGGCAGCTGGAGGATTCAGCAGCTTTAGATGGTCTTCTGCTCTTAAAGTGCCCAGCCATTCTCAGTTCAAAGCCTGGGAAACTCAGAGCAGCCCAGACCCAGTAGGACAAGGCTGAGCACCCACCCATGGGGGAAGATGGGCCTCCTGGGCACCACACACATGGCAGTTAGGGACAAAAAAGGGAGGCTCAGCCAAACCTTATCCTTGGGCTAGGGCTCAGAGCCCAGCCATGCCCAGTTGGAGATGGACTAACCTGTAACCTGCTGGAGGTGTTGATGCACTCTTTCAAACCCAGCTCAGAAAAGCCACGCCTAAGCCACACACAGTGAGAGAAACCCACTTGAGTCCTGTGGGTTTGATATCAGCTTCACTGCTGACTCCTGATTTGATTTCAGACCATGCCCACACCGAAACTTGCCCTCTCCCTCTCCACAGACCCTGTACTGCCCTCTGACTGCAGGGCTGCACCCAGGGAGAGGGGATGGAGCAGGACAGAGGACCAACCCATGGTGGGGTGAGACAAGGGCACACGGCCCAGCTCTGGGGCCAGGCACAGACCTCCCAGGTCCTGGGAGGGACCACATCATCCACAGCCCCTGGGGAAATGCACGGGGTGGGGAGGGGAGGTGGTGCCTTGCATCCCTCACAGGAGAGAGCTCGTGGGTGATGGGGAACGGAAAAATAATTAACAGGTCAGAGGAGGAAAAAAAAAAATCTCCTAAACATTCGGGAGAATAAATGACGGCTGGCGGGGGAGGGAAGATGGCTTTAATATGGGATTAATTGAAAACAAGATAGAGCTAATATAAGCCAGGGCTCCAGTTTAATAGTGGCTCTGGTCCATGATGTTATTAGACTTCGGCTCCAAGGTCAATAAAACCCTGACTCCTGCTAATGAAGAGGCAGTTTCTGCCCCACAACCATAAGCAACAACACTAAACAACGAGCCATCCCAACAATGCTTCCACAGCCCCCGCCCCTCCTGCACCCCAGAGCCTTTCCAGGATGCTGTGCGGGTGGGTGGGTCTGCACACAGGGCCTGAGCTGGCAGAACTGTCTTTTTCTGCAAGCACCCGGGCTTTTAGCATTTTCTCTTTTCTTTCCTTATAGGCCTGATGGCATTTCTTATTCAAACTGACGGCTCCTTCAGCCAGGATAACCCCCAGGATAACAGCTATGCATGTAGACACATCTGAGCACAGATCCAAGAGCAGCCTCGAAAGGCGTCACCAGCAGAGCTGACAGAGCAGCACACAGTGCTTGGCAGCTCTGCATGGGGACCTGTGGCAGGTACCAGCCAAGGTCTCACCCCAGCAGCTGCCCAGAGCTCTACTCACCTTCTTCTCTCTTTGGTGGGCTCTCCATCGGCACCGGCTGCAGCTTTGGCTCTGCCTGGGGAGGCTGGGCGGGCAGGGGAGGCTCTGAGCTCTCCACCTGCCGTGCTGGTGGGGCTGAGACCTCAGCAGCCTTTGCTACCTGGATTTCCACGCGCTTGGTGGCCGTGTCAGGCGCGGGAGCGCTGGCTGTCTCAGCTCTTCGCTGCGGCATCTCCGGGATCTTTGATGCTGGTGCCTCCACCCTCCGGAGACCCGGCTCCTGGGGCTTGCCGAGGGTGATCTCAGTCCTCCTTGGGGTGGGCTCGGGGGGTTTGTGACCCAGCACATCTGCTCGTTTGAGGCCAAACCTTGACAACCCTGAGGTGGAGTTCTCCACCTGCTTGGATGAGATGTCAATGGAGATTTCTGTTCTTCTGGACACTGGCTCGGGCAGTTTGGGTCCAGAGAGCTCCACTCTCCTCAGAGGGGGCTTGGGTGATCTTTGGACTGTGGGTTCTGCATGTCGGGTGGATGGCTCCGAATTCCTGGCGCCGAGTTCCTGAAACTTCTGCGTGGAGCTGGACACGGTGGACCTGAGGAGGGTGTTCGGGGCCCGTCTTTGTGGGGTGGAGGAATTCGAAGACTGATCTACCTCCTCGACCTCAAAAGATCTTTTCAGAGCTGAAAAACATGAAAAGGAGTTCAGAATTTAGTTACCATCCACCTGAGCACCTCCAGAGACACTTACAGACACTGTGTAAGTCTCATAACTCCACTTCTGCTCCTTCATCCGAGGGTTCACAACCCATTTAAGCAGGTGGGTACTGAGGGCCACGCTCTGCCTCTTCAGACAAGTTACAAACCCAGTAACAACATTGAAACCAGGGCCAGGAAATTCAACCCCAGAGCAGAAACCATCCCCACACTGCCCTCCATCCCACTCACACCCCACAAATGCTCAGAGGGGAGCAGAGGGTCCCATTATAGTATGGCAGAGTGGAGCAGAGCACTGGATTTGAGGGGAGCCAGAAATCCAGCTCCCAGTGCCTCCCTTTCCCTCTCACATCCGAAGGATGGTAAACACAGGCTTCCCACTGCTAAGAAAATCCAAGTTGGGACCAGGAAAACAATCCCAGAAGAGCACCAAATCCATATAAATGCACCAAGAAAAGCAAAGGTGGCAGCCACAGAAGGTTCATATGCTTAAAAACAAACCTAGAGGCTTCGTGAGCCAAAGACTGAAGTGCTTTGAGTACATGGATGTGAGACTCCAATACAAGGGGCCAACTGGGCCCATCAGACCCCTGGGCTCTGCACAGGACCCAGCCAGATGGAAACAAAAGGCTGAACTCCACAAGAAGGGAGGGAATGCAGAGAACCACTGCTGGACCTCCATCCAAACACCACAGGCTGCAAACACCCCCTGTGCCCCACAGCACCCAGTCAGGCACAGGGTCAGGGCAGGATGAGGCACAGCCCTGGGGTCCCAAAGGAGTCTCCACGAGGTGAGGCTGAGCCAGCATGCTGACGGCCTTGGCATGATGACAGCCAGGCTGCTAATGAGCAGCACAAGCATTGTTAACGAGTCCACCCATGCTCTACATCAAAAGGATAGTAACAGTGAGATTTAGCCCCTAAGAACCTGGCCGTGAGATCCCACAGGACGCCACAATCCAGGGGAGAGACTGGAGCACAGCCTTCCCTCGTCCCGGGATGTCCACCAACCCCTGGGGTGGAGCTGGAGCAGAGCCACCATGCAGGAAGCATCTCTGCTCTGACCCCCAGGGCAGGGCCTGGGGACGTGGGGACCCTCCATGCCTTGGACACATCCATTCTCTGGAGAGGAGCCATCTGTCCCGGCTGGGACCAGCTGGTGGGACGAGGGGGGCCGTCCACGTGGCAGCCACCCTGGCTCTGCTGTGCCACGGGCTGTGAACACAGCTGCTGACACCAGGCAGATGCAGCCACCCCTGTCCTGCCAGCAGGGGCTGGGGACAGCCATGGTCACATCCCGTGGCAGCAGCACAGGGAGTCCCAAAGGAGATGGTGAGGAAAATGGGAAAACGGAGCTGGGGCTTGTGTGTCAGACAAGACACACAATGGGGGGGCTCACAGGGAGGATACAGCTTTGGGCTGCTTTCCCTTTCTTACGGGAAACCAAAAACTGCTCAATAGGAATGTCAGGCTGCAAAACCAGCCTGGATGGGCACTGAGGAGCCTGGGACCGAGAGCCTTGGACAAAGAGCTTCCTCAGGATGCTGTGTGACCCAGCAAAAGCCTCTCTGTGCTCAGGGACAGACATGGGCGGGCACACACACACACACACACACACACACACACACACACACACACACGTGTCCCCCTGCTGTGGTTCAGACCCTAGCAAGGGAACTGCTGGGAAGTGATGGGCATCTGGAATGTACTCCCAAGGAGGGGGTCCCAGCTGGCATGGGCAGGGAGGGATGCACATTGCTATTCAATATCAGTGTTCACCTGATGGGAACAGCATCACTGCTGCTTTATGGCTATGGAGAGAGGAAAGTACAAAGCACGACACACATCTTCCACCTTCTAAAGCCCAGGAAGGGTCCCATGAAGGGCACCATAAAATGGTCTATCCTGCTTCTCAGAAATATTTAGACATGTGTGGAAGGAGGGAGGGAGGCAGTAAAGAAAACTAAAGATGCTTTTTCTCCAATTTATCTGCTCTGGTTTTTGACTTCCACGGAGCTCTCCCAGCCATGTCATCACCCGCTTGCAGAGGTGAGATGCTCTCTGCAGCAGTTCCTGCCCTGCTGTCAGTGCTTGGCACAGTTTGTGTTTTGCAGGTCTGTGTCCAAGTCTTAGTTCTCAGCACCCCCAGAATAATTAATCCAAAAATAGTCCCACGCTTGAGAGCTTTTTCAAGGTGTTTAAACTCTCAGGTCTCCAACACTGGGCTGGAGCTCAGAGTTTCCAGCACAGGCTTTGCTATAGTTTTTCTTCTCCATCACACACTTAATCCAGAAAATAACATTTTAGCTATTTTTTTTTCCAAAAAATCCCAAGTTTAAAACAATGCACCGACCAAGCCCAGTTTGCATTCTGCAGGAAAACAAAGAGAGCGGAAGGGACGACCCGACGGGGAGCCTTTCCCGGCCTTGAGCAAAGCTGGGTGGGCAAGAGCAGCAGAGGACACAGCCCAGTCAGACACTGCCAGCTCCCTGATGGATGGGATCACAGTTCTGTCCATGTCAGGCTCTTAAAACCTGCTCACCCCTCCTCCAGCCAGCCAACTCAGTCTCCATCTACTCCTTTCAACAAGCAGCCCAATAACCTCCTGATAGATGTGTCTTGAGCAACAGTTTGAGAGTAAATGCTCTCAAGGAACTCAACAGCAAAAGAAACACTGGCAAGTACTTTTCCTTCATGGACATTGCCTTGGAGATCTCTCAGTACCAAGTGGTTTAGGCATTTCTTTTTGACCCACTAATGATCTCTGGATACAAACAGCCCTGCTGACCTCCAGGGTTCATTGCATGAACCACGTCCATCATCTCCGCTCCTCTGAGCTCCACTGCCACTTCCTAAAGAAATGGCAGGTCACTCAATGGCAATACTGACCCACATGGCCCTTTCTTCTGACTTCAAACCCCTCAAACTGCCCCAAGCCCGTGGTAAACCTGCCCAATGTCACAGCGTGGTCTTTCTGGAGCACAGCCAGCCCTTTCCCTTATCAAAAGGCTGGACTGAATAAAACACCCAAAAATGGCTTTTTTCCAGGTCTTTCTGGGCCCTGTTGCAGAAAGGAGAAAAAGGTCAAAGCCCAGACACAAAGGGGTTCAAAAAGCCTATGGGAGAACTGCAAAACCATGATTACAGCTGCAGGAGACCTGAGCCATCCAGATAACACTTCCCATGTCAGTGCTGCAGTCCCAATGGGCAATAAGTGGGTACTGAAGGGCTGGGCAAGGAACTGCCACCCCAAAGAAGGGTTAGAAATGGCTCAGCAGTTTCTGACAGCATAATCATGAGGACCCCCAGGTCCCAGTGGCACTTCCTCTCCAGCAGTGTCACTGACTTGCCTGGGGACAACCTGAGAGCTTTCCCACCCACGGCTCTCTGCAGGGTGTGGGGTCCATCTCATGCCTCTGGTTACACAAGGATTTCAGTGCCCAGCTTGTTCTGCTGGCACATTTGGCCACTGCCCTGAATTCAGCCTGGTCTGGAGAAGGTCAAACATCCCAGGCATAAGAAAGGAGAAGGACTGAGAGCAACAGGGTTTGTGTTTCCACCTCTGAGACAGAGACCCACTGCCATAACCATGATCCTCAGGAATGTCACCTTCAGCAACAGTGGGAGGGACCAAGTATGGCTGTAGCTCTCCTGCTCTGCATCACCTCTCTCCTCCTTGCAAGAGAAGAGGGATGGACCTCAGGAAGCAAAACAACTCTCAAAAAGAGAGAAAAAAACTTATAAATAGCCCGTCCTGCCAGAGCCAGGAAAGGAAAGTAAACAGCCTCTGCTCCAGATGACCCTCCTCCTGGACTTCCTGCAGGGAAGTGTCCATATTCCTCACAAAAGGAGCTGAAGACAAGGCAGTGCTGAGGGTCTCCCACCCTGTTCCCACCCATGTGGTGATGGGGTCCCACACCACAAGTCATGGCTGATGCTCCAGGTCCCCGTGGGTCCCTATATCCCTGACAGCCCGGGCCAAGCTCTCCCTGCCCCGAGCAGGGTCCAGGCTGGCCATGTTGCAGGGTTATCCCCACTATCATATTTTCCAGGGGATTTTCGGTGCTAGCAGGGCTTCCCCAGCCCCACCAGCAGCATCTGATCTGCTGGTCGGTGTCAAAGGCAGCTGGCAGGGAAAGCAGGGGAGGTGACAAGCATCACCCTTCCTTCTCTTCCTCTGGAAGTGCACATCCATGGGGGCCAAGCACAGAACAGCACAACCATCGCCACACACTTCCTTTTAACCAATTCCAAACCAACTCCGGTATCTCTGGCTCATTGTTGAAGGTGGTAGCTCCCCTCATACAGCAGAGAAAGCCCAAAATCCCCTAAAATGAGATTTCCAAGAGCTTCCTATCAGATGCAACCTCTGCCACCGTCAGCCTCCACCCACCACCATCATGTCTGGGCTGGGTTCTGCTCACCGTGGTGTCCCTTTGGGGACCACACCTTGCAAACCTCTCGAGGTCCTGGAGTTGTGCTCGGCATTGTGCAGCTATGGTTCTGCTCTGCAGGGCCAATTCTAAAAATACCACTGTTAATCCTGTTGGATGAGCGGCTCTGCTGGCTGTGCACAACGGCACCTGCTCCTGAAATCCCCCAGTCTTGACCCAAACATGGTCCCTGCCAGACAGGCACTTTGGGGCAAGAAATGTGTGCCTTCATCCCTGGCTCAGACACTCCCCCCCACCAAGCACAGGGCCTGAGAATGAGCAAAACATTTATTTCTCTTTCTATTTCATGCAGCAGTGCTGGGGATGGCTGCACAGCGTGGTCACTGTGTCCTCCCGGTCACCCCATGGCCAGGCACCAGCAGGTCACACGCCATCAGTTAAAAACGCTCTTTAGGGACCTTGTAAATTGGGAAGAGAGGGCAGAGGTCTGGTTCAAATCCCAGCAGCTCATACAACAGTCAAGATCCTTCCAGAGAAGTCACAAGCGAGTGGTACTGCTGGGGACTCCCATCTACACGCTGTTCTCCCAGAAGGTGAGTCCCTCCTTGGGGGTCCTGGCCAAGCCAAGGGTGCCCATGAAGGGCTCTGGCTTCTGCCCAAGGGCTCCACATCTCCTGGTGGGAAACACTGGAGTACACAGAATGCTGCCACCATGGCTCATCCCCTTCTGCAGCCTGGCTCTGGGCACTCTAGGGGAGTCAATGAGGAAACATCTGGAACATCTGCTCCTTCTTTCTTTCCTTTTTTAAACAGAATATCCCAGTAACAGTGCAGGGGATGCTTTATACAAGAAAACCTCTATGCACAGAGCTCAGGAGGAGACCAAAATAAACAACAAGAGATGCTGACTCCTCCGGGACCTGCTTCCCAACTGGAGCCTCCAGCTCTGTCGCAGCCGCAGCGCCCAACTGCTTCCCATTAAACATCCTCTGCCTCTCACGTGGTCTCTGTAACCCAGGGGTTACATTTGCTTGCTTGCTTAAGCACGGAAAGCCTTCCTTGGGTTTTTTGACACATAAGAGCCTTATGGGACCGGGCCCGGCGGGTGCCCCGTTATTTCCCACAGTACAATGGCACCGTTTGAGAGCACGGACTCTCCCTAAACTGCTACCAGATGGTCACCTCCTGTTCCCGGGGAGGAAAGGGGGGAGGCTGCAGGGCTCATCTTTCAAGGAACCCTTGGAAACCCAACACAGCATTAACTGCTCACGGTCCTTAAAGCTTCCCAGACCCCTGTCACCAGGCAGCAGGATGCTCGCGGAGGTTTTCTGGTCCAGGCTGAGTGCAAAGGGTGTGTTTGCCCACATTACCACAGGGACACTTGGGTCTGGATTATCCAAACCTACCATCCACGATGCTGCTGAATAGCTGCCACCATCCATAACAGAGATGGATGCAGCTGAGTGAACTAAGGGCTCAGTTACAGGGACAAGTAAGTTGTTCTTCATACACCTATTGAGTATATCCACTGTATATCAAACCTGAAGGTCCCACAGCAGAAGAGGAAGGGAGCTGCACCCCTTCAGAGAAGGATATCTCTACCTCATCCTCAACAACAAGGTGCTCCCAACTCCACCAAGCCCCTCAGTGGGATCAAAAACACAGGGTTGAGATGGGAAATCACCGGCAGTGCAGGCAGCAAGTGATGCTACACATGCTGGTGGGATTTCGTGAGTACACTGACAACTTCATAACAGCCCAAGAAACTCAGATCCCCCCTCTTACATCTGGAGAAATGAAGGAAAGAAACTTTATAAGCACCTTTCCCAAGGTTTCTGGTCATTCAATATTAGAGAGAAGTCAGGGCTGCTGGATCCCCTCCCTGTGCTTGCACCAGGAGGCTTCACACCTTTCTTTTACCAATAAACCAACCCTGCTACAATACATACGTATAAACACATAATATTTATAAACAACAGCAATCTGCTGTTGTAGCATGACTTTTACGCTATGCTAGGTCAGTTTATGAATGCTTTATGCACAAATAAATCCTTTTTCTGACTTCACAGACAGCATTCAAAAGAAGTTGCAATAGTTTGCATGGTCAGACACGAATCACATGTGGAAGACAACACAGGCAACGTGCTGTCAATATGCAGGGCCTTTCTGAACTGTGCAAACAGAACCAAGGGGTGAGTTAGAGTGGAAATCTGGGAATAAATGCAAGTTCAGGTGTCTGAGATCAAACCAAAGCTTTTCAAGCAGCATTTCTCTCGCTAACAGTAAGCTATAAAACAGCCCAAGGCCCATGCAGCAAACCTCTCATCTCCCAGAAATGAACATGCAAAAGCAAAGTCAGGACTAAGAATAGAAAAAAAAAATAAAATCCACACTCAGATTAATTCAAAATCCCAGCTTTCCAGTCCCTATAATGCAGTTCTCAAAAGATTTTAGCTTGATTCTCTATTACACTTTGGTTTATATAACCATTAGCCCTCAGCAAAATGTTTCCAGATCAAACCAGTATATTTTACATCTCTTATATTCATTTCATACTTGTACAGAAAATTACATCAAACACAGGGTATCCAGCCCAGCAGATTGCATTACTGGCTCTGCCACAGGCTCACTCCAGCTTCTGTCTCCGGTCTGTGCTCCAGTTTCCTTTCATAAGGGGAGGAGGAAAGAGAGAAATAAATCTTTTCTGCGCCTCCCAAGGGACTGCTGATTCGGTTTGGTTCAGCTGTATTTCTAAAATGCCTTAAAATGATTACCCAGAGACAAAAGTATGATACAGATGGTCTTGCAGACCCCAGACTGCTGCGTGCTGATGCCACAGATGCCACCCTCCCCGAGCCATGACTGCCAGCACCCACACAGGGGACATAAGAGAGTGACTCAGGTGAGTGACCAGCCTCAGTGTAGGGACTGGGTGATTAAATCATTTAAGTCTTCACTTGAGAAGATGCTTTGATGGGTTGCAATGGGTTAAAAAGCTACAGAAAAGGGTGAATTAGGAAGAGAGGCTAAAGAAGGGACCCAGAAGCCCTTCAGCCCCACAGCACTGCCCATGCTGCCTGCTCCCCCAGCCTGCACTCCCCACTGACTGCTGGTGTCACTGCAGCCAGCTCTGATGACTGTTGGAGGGGACACCCAGCACTGCAATAAGAGCAGTTGTCCAAATGTCCTGAAGGCTGGCAGAGAGCAGAACCCTCTTCCTTTCTCCTCCCTGGTAAACTAAACATGCTTTAAAAAAAAAAAAAAAAAATCCATCCTTTTTTGCATTTCCCCATATTTGCACTTCCAGTGACCAAGATCAAAGAAAGACTCAAGTCCTAAGCCCAGTCCTCACCGTACTTCTTGCCTCCCAGATCAGTCCAGCAGACCAGTGCCAATGCCCTCTCCACTAACCCTTGCCACAACTCCCAGGGCTGGGACATGCTGGAGGGCACCCAGCTCACCAGGAGTGAGGGGCTGCACAATTTTGTGATGTTTACTCCAAGTGCCACCTCTCCTGCCAGGAGGGCAGCACTGACCGATGTGGTCACAGTATCCCCTGCCCTGCAACCCATGAGAGGCTGCCTGACACTGGCAGTGCCTACACCCAGGCAACAGGTTGGCACCCTGTTAACCCAAATTGCCCTAACTTGGGTGCCAGCAACAGGGTACCATTGCAGCACTGGAAGGATGCGGGGGGACAGTCCTCCCATGACACCTCAGCTTTTGGCTGAGATGCAAACCAGCCAAGAGCCAGTTTGGATGGACACTGCACATGGGCCACCACTCTGAATGTGTCCCCAGGAGACCTAAGGGCTGAGCTCCATCCAGCAACCTCAGAGAAGCAATCAGGGTAAAAGCCTGAGTCACAGCCATCAGGAGATGAGAGTTTTTTAAAGTTGAAGGCAGCAACAAACCCCTTCTTGCCCAAGGGATCCTCTTCACCAGCATTATTTGAGGCAGAGGAGGAAGTCAGAAGGGCTCTCCTGCACCCAGGAGGGCTCTCCCTGCACAAGCACCAGCACGGCAGGTGGGTGCAAACTGCTGATGCCTCCATCAGAGGAGTGCCAAAACCAAATAATACCCTAGCAGGTATGAAATGAGAGGTGGCCAGGACACAACCTTATCCTCACGCTGAAGGGGACAGCTCACCCCATCCCACAAAGAGTTGCCCTGATGGACCCCGACCCCCACCAAACAGGCACAGCCCCATCAGGAACTGGACTCAGCTCCATTGACTCATTTTACAGGCTTGAAACAAGATTAACCAGGGTTTAGGATTACTTGGCTTGTTGCCTCTACATCCCACTCAAAAGACCAGGAAAGTGCCAGAGCTCACTGCAGCAGGAGGAGCCTGGGAGGTTGGGAGAGCCTGTGCAATGGTCCTGCCTAAATATCAAAGTCAGAAACATGAATATCTGGAGTGATTATGGGCTCTGAAGTCTCCATTACTGTGTTTGGATTTATGACAAGTCCCGGTCCAGGCTTTTGTGGCTGCTGTCTGGGTCCTGGGAAAATGGGCTGAGTAGCTCCCTGCAAGGAAGGGCAGTAAACCAGAAATTAAACCAGCACCCTGTGGGAGGCCACAGGAAAACCAGAGGTGCCAGGACCTTCATTTAGCCTCAAGGTTGCCCGCACGTATTGGCCAAGAGACAAAGCCATGGTCACCCAAATCTGTTAGGTATGACCCAACGTGTTCTAGAGGTGCTTCCTACTCACTCCACCGCCCTAAACCACCAAGAGGCAATCAGCAAAGAACAAAGCATCTTAGGTGATTCCCTTACTAAGGGAAAGATGTTACCAAGGTCCCAGAGACTGGTGAGTACTTGAAGAGCCAGAGTGGTGTACGTGCTCCAAGCCTTGACTCACCTCTGAGCACCAGCACTGCACTTGCACAACCGAAGTAGCTGCCCTGGATCCAGTTTTAAGTCTCATCCTCTCTCTGTCCCTTCCCACCCAGGCAATTCTGAAAGGTTTCTTTATGATTAGCACAATTAGCTCACTTTGACCAAGACTGACCCCAAATGGAAAGCTCACCTGTACCAGCCAACACTGGAAGCTCTCCATGCTGTCGCAGAGCCAAGGACACTCTGCTCTGTGCTGCAGTGGTTGCCCATCCCCAAGGACACACAGACCAGCCCTCCTTGCATGAGAAAACTACAAACAACAGTAGAATAATTCTACATCCTAACCGGGGCCAGAGGTTATCCCCAGAGTCCAGCTCACGTGGACAGAGAGATCCACATCCTGCTCTTCCCTCTCCCACTCTCTCACCATCTTTTTATTCCCAATGAATTTAATATACTTGGGAAAAAACCCAACCCACAACAGCAGGTCTCCACTGCTGTAACCAGGCAAATGTGGGTTTTTGACTCTGTGGCTTGAAGGCCAGTTCTGCAGGGTAAGATACAACTTCTGCTGGGGAAGACACAAATCCTCCCTTCCCACAGCCACCTTCCCCTGGCTCCTTCTTCTCCTACCACATGATGATTTGGCAGAAAACTCCCATGCATTCCATCTCTTGTCTCAGACCAAAAAATGTAGATAAGAAGAACGGAAAAAGAAAGAAAACTCTCTGAAGTGGCTGTAAAGTTCGACTTTGAGCATATCAGAGGTGACTTTGCTGTCTCAGAGCAGCAGCTACATCAATCAGTGGCTCTTCCTCTGCCCACCATCGGAGCTGGTGACGAAGAGCTCCAGGAGAGACCAGTTTCAGTATGACTGTTTGGGGACAGCCCAGGAAATCCAACAATTGACATTCAGGAGCTTTGCTTCGCTCCTAGAGCTGAGACGATCCAAGATGCAATCGGAAAGATCTTTCTGCGTTTCCTTTTCCAGGCATTGAACGTGGGCACACGTGGGACCGTTAGTCACACACTCGGCCCCCCAGCCCACCCCCCTGCGTGTGAGCCCAGAGCAGCGCTCATCCTGCAGACCTTTAGGCTGGACTTACAGGAGAGACCTTGAATCCAAGTGAGACCTTACACAAACACGAGGCACGTCCCATCTCCGGGGCTTTTCACTGCATTGAATTCAAGCCCCGTCACCCACATAACGCTGTGACTGTCCCGCTGGCACGTTCCTGCTAATATTAGCAGCAGGGCTGAGTCCCAGTATCCGCAGCACGCGGCAGCAGCTGCTCCCCACGGCAGCAGGCATGCGGGATGCACCGCAGCCACGTGTCCCAGAGACATCCCGGGCATTTGCTCAAGGAAATTTTAAGGACGAGTCCCTGAGTTTCACACATGTAGAAAAGCCTATTTATAAAGCAGCCCCCTACTGAAAACGACCTGGGTGATGGTTTTCTGATGACCCTTAAAACCGGGACATAACTTAGCATGAGTTTGTACCTCACGAGACAAAGTCTGTTGCTGAAATACTAAAAATACCCCGCATTAGGTGGTGAGAGAAGTACGTGTCTGTAGGGAAAGTGTACAATAGTATAAAAGAAAAAATAAAACAGTCAGAGAAGCCTTCCAATCAGCAGTGCCGTGTCCTGGCAGGGCTGGAGGCTCCCTGCCCTCAGTACCCAGCTCAATGGCACTGCTGAGGCTCACCCACCAGCCAGCACACATTCCCTGAGAGAGCTGGGCAATGGGAAAATCAGGGATAAGCACCATCAACAAATGCTGTCCCACGGTTTCTGCCAGAGCAAAGCTGCCAGCCTGTTTCCCCACCAGGATCTAGCTCCAGACACCACACAACTCCTAGGTAGCCTCCTGCCTCTCCATGCACTTACTCGGCACCTCCACCATGCACAGTTTACACCCACTATGACAGTTTGTGTTTCAACATTGCGAGGAAATGAATCTGGTGTTGACTGACAGTGCTGGCAAAGGCAGGGAGTGCTCAGCATCCCTGCTGCCAACTCACCACTGGCAACTGCCAGCAAAGGCACACCTCAGTTATGCCTGGGACTCCACTCAGCAGCAGCCACATCCCACTGGGATGAGGGGCTGGAGCAGATCTCTTCTGCCTCACCACCAGGCAGTAGATACTGAGTACACAGTGCTTTACACCTTCAGCAGGAAGACAAGTACCACACTGTGGAATTATCTCTGGGCATTCTCACAACCAACCATAGCTGGGAACAGGAACATCCACCCCCTCTGCAGACACTGACACTCCCATATCACCCAACCTCAACTGGGTGAGGGTGGTTTAGGGTGTACACAATATTAACACACTGCACAAGTATCCCACCACCTGGGTTGATTTACCACTGCAGTTTCTCTTCCCTGCAGCTCAGGGGTCCGTGCCTGAGGCACCAGGGAGCTGAGGGACCTGCCCTCTGAGGCAGAGGTGAGCTTGGGAAGCACCGCTGCAACCACAGCTGAACCAGCCATGCTTCTGAAAACCTGCCAAAATCTATAAACCCAGGGGCAGAACTATTATGTTCTCTAAATCCTGGAAAACCACAGACCTAATGATGCTCTCCCCCATTAGAGATGAGGAAGTTCTTGTCAGTCAAATAAGCAAGATTAGGATCATAGAATGGTTTAGGTTGGAAGGCACCCTACAAATCATCTATTTCCAATCTCCTTGCCAAGGGTAGGGACAGCTTAGCCTAGACAAGGTTGCTTACAGCTTCATCCAATCTGGCCTTGAACACTTCCAGGATGGGACATCCACACTTTCTCCGGGCAGAAATCTCTGAACTTTCCTAGTGCCCTCCCCACAGGACCTGCTGGTCAGTGCAAGGTGGGCACATGAACTGCTGCCTGGATGCAGCCATCCCCATCACATGATCAGCCTCAAGAGGAAGAACACACTCTGCTCTGCTGTCTTTCCTTCGCACACATTGCTTTGATTTGGAAACTAAACTGGAATTGAGTACCTTGTACTGCTTCCCTCTCCCAAGGGACCCTCACATCTCCTCGGGCCCACAGAGACTGGCAGCTCCACAGCCGAGGCTGCAACTGCCTGTCTGCCACAATACAGCAGGGACAAGAAACCTCCCTATGCCAGGGAGGGATGCTGCGAGGAAAACAGGCAGGGATGCTACAAAGAAAACAGGCAGGAACAGCCAGGGTGACTGGGGAGGGCAGGCAGTGTGTGACCGGCAAGAACAAAGGCGGCTTTGGCTGATCTGGTGTTTCTGCTCCACGGTATTTTTGGCTGATCTTTCCTGCTTGGCCAGGGGCTGCCCCGGGTTGAGATACCCACCCAGCAAACAAGGACACTGCATCTCCTGCCCTACAGGCTAGAGATTAATTGCCGTATTCTTGGGAAGCTGCAGTGCAACACAGAGCTAATTAAATTGTGAAACAGTAGCCCGGATCTCTGCTCAAGGGCAAGGCCAGACCTTTTGGCTTCAGATGCACAGAGCTTTCCCCAGCCTTTGCCTCTGCACAGGCAGAAACTACAAAGTGTTCCATGGACTGAAAAAACCCGGCACTGCGGAGCGGCTCGGTGCCACCGAGGAGCACACACAGCCTGCACAAGCAGCCCCGGGGCCCGCAGCAGAGCCTTTATCATACCCAAGTAGGGAATTACTCATTCTTCAGAGATTTAAATGCAACTGGGGCAGGCGCGAGGAAAGCTGTAATTACATCAGCGCTCGGAGCCCTGCGGTGGGGAAGCTCACGCGTCCCCCAAGGACAGTTACAAAGGCGCCGTTGAACCCCAAGTGCCAAACAGATGGTGTATTCGGGTCGATCTTTGTGTCCCAACACTTGTTAGTCCCAGTCTTCCGAAGGGACGTGACTTCCCTCAGCATCCTGCTATGCCCTCCACTCCCAGCTTCGGCTGGAGAAAGCCCGGAGGCTGGGAATAGAGGACACGAACGTGCCTAAACCCTACGACGAGGACTGCAGAGACCCCAGCTTTGCCACCCGTTTCCTGCCTGACCTGGAAGAGGAACCCTTGTGCTCTCAAGCTTCCTCAGCTACCCAGCAGGAAAAACACCACGGCGCTCCTTCCCGAAGGAAAGGCTGGATTCTCCAGGAGGCGGTGAAGGCGGCTCAGCCTATAGCCGTGTACGCGCAGCCCCTGGATAAGCTTTCACCGCGGCCCCCACATCTCCGCTATTTCTTGTGGGCTTTTTTTTTTTTTTTTTTTTCTAGAAACCGCTGCACAAAGCTCAGCTTGGGTCGCTGCCAGGACGTGCGAGTGCACAGGGACGGAGCTGCTCTTCCAAAACTCTGCTCGGGAAGATGAGCTCCCCCGAGCCGATCTCTCAACGCCTGCCTCAGACACAACCCCCCAGCCCTCTTCTGCCTGTCTCTGACTCCCAGACCCATCTGGCAGCAGCACGCTTCCCGCTAGCTTATTTTTTTTTGCCGGAAAAAGCCAGAATAGCAGGCAAGAGGCACAGACCCGGGGAGAAGCCATCCCACCAAGGGGATCCTCCATCACAGCAAGGCAACGCTCCAGGCGACTGGAGCTCTGCCACGGGACAACTGCAGAGCTCTCTAGGGCGGGCAGCTCCCGCTATGGCAATATGTAAAACTTCGGATGGTTACCCACATCCCACCTACTCCAGGGCTGTGTTTGTATCCCAAAGCTGGGAGTCGACAGAAGGGCCGGTGCCTGGGTTTTTTCAGACTTTCAGTCTCGTCGGGCGGGTGTTTTCAGCTGAAAAGACTATACAAATCAACTCGGGAAAGGCAGGAAGGGAGAAAACATCCCGTAAGCCCCTGCCTTGGCAGATACCACCGGGCGCAGCCGCTCCCAGGGATGACGCCCCCGTTCCTTCCAGCCCTCCCCACCCGCGGGGTGACACCCGGGACCGCCGGGGTGTCAG
>NW_020884913.1:7319225-7425378 GCF_003945725.1 Corapipo altera
ATCGGCCCGGCGGGCGGGACCCCCGCACCGCCCCGCACCTCCGCCAAGTGTCGGAGGGTGGAAGGGGCACCCCAGGCGGGAGCCGGGCACCGCCCGCCCGCGGGCGAACAGCACCGGGCGGGTTCGAGCGCGTCCCGCATCCCCCCGGCCCGGGAGCGGCGCGGCAGAAAGGATGGGCTGAACGGCCGAACCCCGCGCCCGCCGCACCCCTCCGTGCCCCCCCCCCCGCCTGGTAAGGGGTAACAGCTTGGGATAACAACGCAGCGCTGCCCCAGGAAGCGGGTGGAACAGCCCACACGGGTGGGTCAAGCCCCTGGTGTTCTCCAGCACCGATAAGCCTTTGGCTCCCCGGTCTGCCCTTCTTTGGAAAGGGGCAACTCGGCCACCTCCCATCTTATAACTTCTCAAAATCAAACCAGCACTAGAACCAGTTGCACTAATCCATCACTGCCAAATCCAAGCAGCCAGCTCTGAAAAATCATCACTGTAGCAGCAGGAGGGGCTGCAAAACTTGTCCCGAAGCTGAGTGCCGCTGGGCATGACTGCGGTGAGCCCAGGACTGCGCTTCCAGTGCTGCCGCAGCTCCCTCCCCTCCAGCCGGAGCCAGTGAGGCAAAGCCCCAGCTCTAGGCATTGACACCAATCCCTTCCGCAGCACTGCTGCCTCCTCCCCACCTCTCACACACACTCAGTTTGAGCACCTCTCTCCTCGCTATCTGATGTTTCTCCCTTCCCGTGTTGATTCAGATCCTGCCCTCTTGACCCTCTTTTATCCTCCCCACCCTGTGTTTTAATAGCATCATTTCAAAGTGATGATACCCATTGAAATGTGTCTGGGCACATCAACAGGAAAAGAAAAATTAATGGGTTGGGCTTTTAGTCCACTTTGGGTGAACCATAAAGAAAAATCATGCAAAGCAGTAGTACTGTTACCATCTGTCACTGCAGAGAGTATGTGATTCATCACTGATGTCACACTTTAAATTTCACATTGTCAAAGTCTGCAAACACCACAGACTCCCCAAGACTGTACATGAACCACAAAATGAAACCAACAGTACCAATTTCTCAGACTCAATAAGCTCTAGGTTTTCCACGCTGTTAATAGCTTGAGATTATAATCCAAGGAAAGGCATTACTTAAAAACATGAGAACTGCTTAAACAGTCTTGAGAACGCACCTTTAAAATAGAGGTGTGGTGTTTCAAGGTAGACACAGTGGTTTTCCTCCCCTTTGACAGACAGCAGCACTCAGCTCTTTCATTTCTTGCCCTCCTGGTGATGTCAACCAACATATTAGAGCAGCACAGGGAGGAACAGGCTCTGCACCTCTGTGCATCACAAGATGGAAATGCCTCCCCATCCAGTGTCTGTAAAGCTCCTTGGCATCTTCCCTGCCTGAACACCATCACCAGTTCCTGACACCTTGGAGGAGAACAGGAATGAACATGGACCTGTGGCTCCCATGACACTGAGCTCAGCCCCAGGGGCTGGGTCCCTCCTGTCCCCACCACGAGGAGCACTGGTAGCTGCCACCTCACACAGGATGATCCCCCATCGCTGGCACTGATTTTTGAAAGAAAACATCTTATTTTTCCCTTCGCAAGTGCTCATATGCAGGTCATGTCCGCAATCCATTTCTAACAGGTAAAAATGTAATTGTCAATAATTAACTTTGTTACTGACCGAGAAAAAAAAGCCACTTTGTTAAAAACTACAGATGACTCCCTCAGTGGAGAAGCAGAACACAGATTAGCCTTTTGCAAAGGATGTTAAGCATCCTAACTCCCCTGTACACCCTCATCACAAGGCTGTAGAACAGGTTTAAAGTAGGGAAAAAATGAACTAAGCAAGCGAAGCTAAAAATCATCACTGTAAAAAAGACTTTAAAAAAGCAATAAGGTCATTCTGAGGAAGGACCAAGCACATCTTTTGATGTTCAGAGTCTTGCAAATCCCACAAGATTCAGTATCAGACCCACTGCCTGGAGTTTGGTGGCCCCCCTCTGAACTAGGTCACACAGGAACTGGTGTGACACTGTGATGGGGGCTCTGTTTTTGAGGTCAACTGGAGGCAAGAAAAAATAAACCACTAGAAAAAAACCTCTATTGCTTGATGGATTGTGAGTAGTGAGCGTCATGATGACGTCTGCCGGTCTCATGGAGCTGATGAAGGAGCTCAAAGCACTTCAGCAAAAAGAGTTTGAGGCAGTTTGGTTTAGTCTCAGTTCCTCGGGTCACTCCATGTTTCCTAAGCAAAGACAGTGTTATCATCCTGGATCTAATAAAAGTTTAGCAAATCAACAGGCCTCAAAGAGAGCCCCAAGAAGTGTGAAATAAAATATCCAGACTATAAGTAGGAGTTCCTTTTCATTAAAACCAGCTGGTTAATATTGCACCCATGTGCACCTAAGGCACTGAGAGGGGGGGAGAAAAATGGAAAATTACAGCAACTAAAGTATAACAAGAATATCCAGAGCTCTAATAGTACATATTTAAAGCAGGAAGGTATGTAAACAGCTCACCCTACAGCACATAACCCAAGCGCCTGCTGGTAGAGGAGGAACAAGCTTTCCTCCAGGGAGATAAGCCCATCCTTCTCTCTCTTGGAGACCTTCTTGCCCTTTTATCTGATTTAGCCATGTCAGAGGCATGGCTTTACAAGACCAAAACAAATCATCCACTTGTCCAATCTGCGCATAACCAAACACCATTTCATCTGGTTTTCTACCTGCATATTCAACTCCAAAGCTTATGTTTAGCTAAATGCTTCTTCTAGAAAGACAAGCAACCCTGGGAAACTGAGCAGCCATTCCAGAGGGATCTGCCTCCTCCCCTGGAATTTGTTTTTGGGGTTCCCCATCAGCATAGCACAAGCGTGTGTCGTATTCATCCAAATGCAGTTTTGGCACAGCCCCTGCTTTGCCCTTTTCTGGTAGATCCAGGAGATTAAGGACCCTGAGCCTTCTCCTGGTGAAAGATCTCCCACACTGATCACATCACCTACACTCCCTTTGATAAAGTAATCAGGTTCTGCTCCTTCTGTCCTTGTGTCAAGTATTTCCTTCAGTCATTTATCTGACTTTTCTGCTCCTTTCTCCCTACATTTCAGAAGTGTTTGTCACTGGATTTTAACTTTTATCTTAAAAGAGAAGGAACTCACTTCTTAAAAGAGAGAAGATCACATCTCTTCTATTGCTGCTCCCCTTGCTCACACAACTGATGGTCTCACTCACTGTTTTTACTATACCAGAGCCCTCACCTCAAGCTCCTGTTTGGATGAGACCTTTGGGATACCCTATACAGCAACTGCTGTCCAAGACAAAATCCCTGTTCTGCAAACCCTCCTGGCTGGAGGAGGGTTTTAGGTAAATGACTTTTCTTACTGTTTTACATTACAATGGAAATATTTCTTTTTCCTTTCTACCATAGGCCACCGAGAGCACTGACTGCCCTGCCTTCTCTCCTTCACCATCACTGTGCTCTTCAGATGAGCAACAAACTTCCTGCAAAGTTGTTTTGTTGGCCTGGAAGGGATTTCCTGCCCTGAAAAGGCAGTCTGTAAAATCTGCTGATCACTCAGTTATAGATACCAAGCTAAAATTAGATCAGTGCCATGATACTGGCAGATGCAAGAAACCTTGACCCTTGTCCCCTGGGTACTGTATTACCCCTGGGCTCTCCTGCCCTCCAGGCAGTGAGATGCCTCAAGGGCTTCTCCAGATCCCAACAGACCACAAGGCAGAGTAGACCTAGAAAATCACAAGAGAGAAAAAACCCCAAAGAAACAGCAGGTATTGGTGTTAGAAGATCCCTTATCAAGACAGGCTAAGGCAGAAAAGGGACTTTCCTATCCAAACACTTTTTAAACAGCACTGTACAGTTTCCTTGCAGGCTGCTAAGAATGCAGTTTTTCAGGCAGATTTTCTTCCTCCCACAAGTCTAAGTTTTTCTGAACTCTTGCAGCTCTTATCGGTCTCACGATCTGCTGCAGTCATGAGCATCAGGCTGGGTTAGAATGGGGCCATGAGTCATTGTGGCTACCTGAGCCTTAAATTATCTCCTACACAAAAACAGGTAATTCACTCACAGGATCTTCCCCTTCCTCCTCCTATTTTAATTAGAAAACAAAACTCTTTATTGATTCTGGCTTCTTCTATAAAACACTTTGACCAAGACTCACTGACCAAAACTACTACGTAGGAGCAGCTAAATATTATTATTAACCACTTGATGTTTCTTTTGAGAGTCTAAATATCTTTTCTTGCTGCTGATCAGGGATGAAACATCCTTCTCACCCTTTACAGGAAGGTTCAGTGAGTGGGTGGAGGCACTTGAGACACCAACCCCATCATCCCCACAGCATCACTGCCAGCTCAAGCACAGGGCAGCATTGGCAGCACCAACACAGAGTAACAGGTAGAAACAGACACATAATAACCCAGACGAGGCAGATTTTGAAGGTGAAGGAATGGTCAATCACAGCTCTTCTCTCTAAGCCAAAAAAAAAAGGCTGTTGCCATAACCTTCCCTTCCACTCCTCTGCTCCCTGCAGCTGCTCAATTCCTGTGCTGCTTCTGCCCAAAACCCATTTCTGCTTCCAAACCCACCAGGAAGAGGCACAGTCATCCCCATATCACTGAGGCACATAACAGGCATCACTCACAAACAGGGAGCTGGCAAGTAATAAGACCAGAGCTGGCTGTGGCAGGGAGCAGTGCTGAACCCAGCTCCCAGATCCTTGGGAATGCTGGTGTTACCGGCTGGGGACGAGGGAACTCCGGAAGGAAAACCAGAGACACAGTTCCCATCACCTCCACCCACATTTTCACGTGGATGACAGCATGAATCCAGCCCTGATTACGCAGAAATTGTCATGAAAAAAGGTTTTTTCCCAAGACTTCAGGCTCTTCCTGCTTCCAAAGGAGTAGGAAATACAAGGCAGACGGACGCACTTCAGTGCTAGTCACACTTCCCTTCCTTTGCAAGGAAACTCAGATCATGGGAAAAGTTAAAATGATTCAAAATAGGTTTGCTGATTTGAGATTTCTGGATAGTTAACTGATTTTTTTTTTTTGGTAAAGAAAACACAAACAGATCTCATCCCTTAGTGCCACACAGCTACACAGCCCCCATCACCGACACAGAGCCAGAGTTCTGTACTGAAAGGATCAGGTAACTCTGCAGACCAGATAACAGAAAAAGGATGAAATCTGGAAGAATGATGGAAGGTCAGTACCTAAAGGGTTTTTAATAGAGGCTTTGCTCATGAAAAGAGCATCAACACAAAGGTCCTCGCTGCACCAGTGGGTCCCAGCACGACCATGAGCCACCAACACCACACAGTCAAAGAGAGAGCAGTCCTAAAATGTATTAAATGAGACACTTCCAGCAGCAAAGCAGAAATCACTAGTGCTCCATCTTGAGTCATCCTGGCTGCCCAGCATCACTCACACACCACGTGAAGGTGGAGAGGGGATGGGGCTGCCAGAAGCATCACCCACAGATGTGCCAACAGGGGAGAGGTGCTGCAGGCAAAGATCACCGTTGCCAGGGGAACAAAACAAAAAAAACCCAATCCCAACCCAAACATGGGTATGGCATAAACAGATCAATAAGAGAGGAAATGAGAAGATGATTTTACCAGCTACTGATAGGAGGTATAAAGGGACTGCTGTGAAATCAAGGGTGCAAAAAGGCAAACAGGTTTCTGTTTCTAGGAAATTAAATACAACCAGGGGAAGGAGATAGTCCCTGAGCCTACAGCTTCTCAGATATTCAGTGCACAAACAGGGGACACAGCAAACTTGGTGTTCTGGAACAACCTTGGAGCTAAAATGCCCCACAGGAGCTGGGTGGGTGAAGAAACAACTACAGACACTATGCTCCTGCAGTCCCTTCTCCCCACCTCCAGCAGGGACATGGCTGTGAAGATTAAGGCTTAACTTCATCTCAGGCTTAACTCCATGAAATCAGTGTGCAGAGTAGATACTGGCTTGTTCTTGAACAGGGCAAGGAGATGCATCACATGTCATTACACTGAGCAAGGCAAGGGGAGGACCAACATCCATCCTCTCACCCTGCTAACCTGAAAACAGAGTTAAGTCTGTCCTGCAACCCATGTGTGCTCATCCTCGATGAGCAACAACACCTTCACTGCCTCCCTGGGCCTCCAATGACGTCACTTTAGGCTCCACAAGTGCTCAAGTGGGATTCAAAGCAGGCACCTGGTCCCACTGGTTGCCAGCAGGAAGGATGCTGTAGGTCAGCACTCCCCATTCTGGGCTCCAGCAGTACATGGCTGGGCTGGGGGGCACAGCTCTGCCCCCCACCAACACCCTCCTCCTGTGCACTCCAAGCCTCGTCAACTCCAAAGAGCAATTAGGCTGTTTACCTGGTGATCTGTAAGCACTCACTGTGCCCCCACCAATCTCATGCCAGGGCTGGAGCCCAGCTTGAAGCATTTCACACGGAGACAGTGATTTTGGCTATTGTGTGTGCTGAGAACCTGGAAAGGGAAATGCTGTCCTGAGCCTGGGCCAGGAGCATTGTCCCAGCCACCCTGGTGCTCCCAGGAGGGCTGTGGTGTCCCCAGCACACTGGTGGAGCAGGCTGGCAGCCCACGTGCCTGGGAAGGGAAAAAGGAAGGGAAGGGAAGCACAACTCCTTGGTGTTGATTAAACAGCAGGGGACACTTGCAGGGGAAGGAAACAGAGGATCAGGAACTGCATCTGCCTGAACCTCAGGCAGTTAAAACAAACTCAGTCTCAAGCCCTTGCTCTTCTCATTTAGTTTCAGGTCAGACGTTCCTAAGAACCTGGGAGGTGCAGTTCAGAATCCAAGCAGAAAACCGACTTAATTACTTTAATTATTTTTTAAAATTAATTATTAATTATGGCATTTTAATATTAAGGCCAAACAGGCACAAAACTCAGCATCATATGACAGCACAGATGTTTTAATAGAAACAAGAGGCTTCAGGAACCTTGCTCATCCTCTGATGAGTTTAACACACACAGGGCCCAGCACGTTTCCATTGGAAAACCTTCCCATGTGGCTGAGGGTACATCTGACTCCAGAAGCAACTGCAGTGCCTGGGCCTCAAGGCAGGGAACACCTTCTCCCCATTTTCAGTGCTTGCACACTTATGGTAGTTGCAGGGGGGAAAAGAGAGAACAGTCAGAACACTGGACCCCTTGGATAGAGACCGTTTCCAGCATTGTAAACTTCCCAGCAGTCCCTAATTAGGGAGCATTTGCAGGAATAAATAAACCAGCAGTGCTACAGTTATGCACTCCACTTCCAGATGTGCGTGTCTCATTTTCACGTGGTGTCCAAGGCAGGGCTGGAAACTCCATCCCCGCACAGCAAGGGGAGGAGGAGGCACAGCGCAGGCTCCCCACCCAGAGCCCACCCCCTCAGCAGCCCCGCGGGTACAAATCCTATACTATCCTGCCTCCCCCCACACATCCCAGCTGCCCTGGGTGGGCACTGTCCTTCACCCTTCCAGTGCTCCCCATCCCTCTCCCATCAGACAGGGCCACCAGAGCCCCACAGGACCCTCCCATCCCCGCTGCAGAGCAGGGCGTGAGCTGGGAAATGGGCTGTTACAGTCCCTGCCTCTGCTGCTCTCTCAGCCGCCTGCTCACGACCTTTTCAACCCAAAACTTTCCAGTCATAAATATACCAGCTTATGGCAGGAAACTTGCTTTTCTTATACTTCTGCCTCCTTCTCAGAGAGCCATTTCCAGCAGCTCACGCTCCCTGCACCAGCCCCCGGTTGTTTCTCCCTGCTCCTCCAAGACATTTCAGGCATGTATTAAAATCTGCTGCAGCACAAAGACCCTAAAACTCCCTGTAAAGGCTCAGGAAGAACCAAGAGCTGCAGGTCAGGCCTCAGGAGCAGATGTACCTCATGATCTCCCTGCTTACATCAAAGGTTTTATTATTATTATTTCTTTTTGACATAAACCAGTTTGATAAGAACAATTCCCAGATGGAGCTGCAGCCCCACACCCACTCAGTTTCCTCTGGGCAGCATGGACACAGTGTGGGAGCTTACTGCATGATGAGAGGAGGACATAAGGGCAGGAGGAAAGGAAGGAGAGGAAGAATGAACACAATTTTCCTTTCCTTTTAAAGGCTTTGGCAGATGCCAGTGAAAGGAGCAGCAGGGATGCTGAGGTGTAGCAACGAGAACTGAGCACCACCCTTTGCTCCAGCTCCACCACTCAGGGATGGGAAGGATGCACAAGTGGACAAGCATCACTGCCAAGGTCCATGGGCTGTGTGCTCCCACCTCCATGCAGATGGGAATTTGGAGTCACCCTGCAATGGTCTGGCCAGGGGAACCATGCCATCAGCTCCAGCACCGCTGCTGCTTGGGAGAGCTTGGCAGGTCTAACATGGACACGCATAAAATTAGGCAAGATCAGTGCTGTTAAACTGCTGGGCTCAGGGAGTGCAAATGGGAAAGAGATGGGTCAGCCTCACCCCACAGAGGGACCAGCTGCCTTCAGCAAGGGCAAAGTCTGCCTTGGCTCTTACACCTCATTAAACTGTCCACTTGAAAAGTCTATTACAACCCTGTCAGGCTCACACCAGAGACACATCGAAGGTAACCCCCTCTAACCAGATCCCAGTATAATCCAGCAGACTCCAGGGACCGAGTGAGCTGAGCTGTGCTGGGCACTGCCAAAGCAACAACCCCAAGCTGTGGATTCTGGGGATCGACCCCAATAACAGGAGGCACCCTGGGAGAGCAGACTCCAGCTGCCTTTCCTGCTGGAAAATCAGGGCAAAGGGGATAGCAAAGTCCCCTCTAACCAGCTTTCTGACTAGTACCACCCTCTGCTCCCCAGTCCATCTCTTACACACCCAGCCCTGACAACACAGACTCAGCGTTTTCTGCAGATGCAGAAGTTGCACAGCTGATTTAAAGATCTGGAGTAAAAAAAAAAAAAAAAAAAAAAATCCTGATTCAACATTTTTAGGGGAATTTCCTTCAGCTTCCTCTCCCTTTCCTGTGTTCAGCCACTGCTGCCTGTCCCAGCTCCTGCCCATGCACAGCCATGTCTGTGGGCTCCCTGCCACAGGGCTCTTGTTCCTGCTGAGATTAAATCATTTCTTCAGGAGAGACCTGACACTGTTACCAGCACTCTTGGGCTCAACCCTGCCTGCTAGAAGAGACTGTCAACACCAAGCATCATCCCAAGCAGGACAACACTTGGGGTTTCCCCCCTCCACATCTGCCCCAGTGCAGCTTTCCAAGAGCCATCCCTGGGCACAAGCCACAGCCGGGACATGTGGCTGGGTGAGGCTGGGAATTTCAGCCTCCAGAAACAAAAGAGGATTGGGAAGAAAAAAAAGAAAAAAGTCAGCTGGGAGATGTGCTGCAAGCAGGCCAAAAGCAGGGCCCATCCAGCGTTTCCCTAAATGGGAAAGAGGCCTGTGAGCACACTGGGGGCAGAGCACCAGCCACAGAGAGAGAGGGCACCAAGCCAGGAGGGAGAGGGGGAGATTTCTAGCAAGCAATACAAGAAGAGAGAAATTCCCCACTGGCAAATCCCCAACAAATGGAGCAGCAAAACCCTGGGGATGGGCTGAGTTTGGGGATCCCAGAATAGGGCAAAACTCAGAGGCACTTGGGCAACGCCTGCATTGCCACCAGCCACAGGGCACAGCCCTTCCTGGAGAAGTTGTACAGAGCATTTTGGTGCAGGGTATTTGGCAATTAGCTCTGACACTCGTGTTTCTAGATGAGGACAGCAGAGTTGAAAAGTCCTGAAGGAGCAGAGCTGGCCCTGCTCCCCTACAGTGACAGCCAGGGTTGGGCTATCTCTGCCTGCATGCTCATCCTGTTTGTGCCCATAACACCTGTGGCCAAGCCCAGCAGGGGAAGGGGAACAGAGCAAATTCCCGTTTCCAAGGAGATGTGGCCACTGCCATTACATCAAGCCACATGGAGATCATATGGTGCTCATCTGCCATCTCTGGACTGCAGGCACCATTTGCCACCCCATCATCCACACTGCTCTCTGGTGAGCTCAGCCTCACTCTGCTGACTTTTGTTAATACTTCATCTTTCCAAGTCTAGAATAACCACATCAGGTCAGGGAGTATTGGACTAGATGTTCTGCTAGCAGAATTAAACAGTCCCTGTTTATGAGAAGTTAAAATAAGGTAGGAACTAAATCTGAAATGTTTTTCCTTATAAAGGAATGACAGGAGGAAAGCGCTGCGTGCATTAAGCATCAGCCTCTCTCGTTCAGCAGGGACTGGCAGTGTCTATAAGCTCAAGGGATGTTGTTATTCCCACAAGTAAGCACAAATAGACCAACACAGTCACGTTTACCTTAACACAAAGGAACAAGGTACCAGACCTGAGCTCTGTCCCTACACACCTTCCTTATCCCCATACCTCCAGAAAAAAAACCCTGCAGCACAGAACCCCCAGTTTGGTTGGTTTAACAACCAGACAACATTCCCGAGAGCCAAATAAAACTGCCCTGCTGCCTCAATCCAGCACCGGGGTCGCTGCAGAGCACTATCCTGCAAAAACATGTGCCTTGATGTGTCAGCAAGACCCTCCTAACAAGAAGGCCCTTAGTCAATCTGCAGACACACGCTGTTGCCATCAGCTCCAGCCACAGATCTGCAAATCTCTACCGGGGCATCTCATCTGCGGCTCCACTCCACTACTGTAGGTGGTTTCCAAACAAACCTTCTCCACAGCGCTTGCTTGTAACTTGGGAGAGCATTTCCTGCCAGCTGGAGGCTGGACAGCAATTCCTGCACTGCAGAGAAATGCTAACAGCCCAGAGAAGCTCCAGTTGCCTGCTCAGAGCCAGGGATGGTGACCCAACCCAGAAGCAGGGCTGGGCTGTCCCCGTTGTCACCATCCCCTGCACAGCCTGGACGCTCACTGAAGTCTGCAAGCACAATGCTCTTGTGCAGCTCTGGTGAGCCAGGCATGGTAGAAGCAACTAGAGGCCAATTTGCACATAAACAGCCAATTAGTTACAGAAAGAGATGCCCACTTGGTCGCTTGCCAGTCTGTAGACAGATTTAAGACATGTGGGAATTGAATCTCCGGTCCAGATATCACTGTGGCCAAATAGGCCACCTCCTCTACTGGCCTCTGGGAGAGCCTCTGGCAGCACAATAAAAGGAGTATTTAGCAAAGCTGCAGACTTGCTTGAAAAAACTTGAGGACGATGAGCCATTTTGCAGCCAAGCTTCGTATAAACACATTGATAATGCTGTTAGCATCAGGCCAGGGATGAATAGGGCTGCATGGCAACAGCAGGCTCCTCTGTCTGCCTCAAGAAAGCCCCTTTCTTGCAACCCACATGTTTAATCCATGATCTGTGTCTGCTGCCAGCCGCAGTCATACCAAAATCTGCTCACCTCATCTATCTTCTATATATCCACGGATTTAGGTGAGGTGGGAGCGCAGGCAGAAATGCAGGGCTCGCTCACAAACTCACACTCTGTTCTGTGCTGTCCTGCTCTTCAGCAAAACCTCCTTCCCATCTTTGTCAAACACCTTCATCAGTGTTCAGTACAGAGATGGAGGCCAGTGGTGTGGAGCAGCCACAGCACGCTCACGTCAGAGGTGGTAAAAAGCTTCAGTGTCCACAGCTATGATGAGGCTCATCTGAAACCAGCTCCTAGACAAGAAGACCCATTTCTGTACGCTGTCATGGAATCATTGAATGGTTTGGGTTGGAAGGGACCTTTAAAGCCATCTAGTCCAACCCCCTGCATCAAAGCAGGGACATCTTCAACTAGGGAATGTTGCTCTGAGACCTGTCCAACCTATCCAAGGCACATGTCTGCATCCCGCTGCCTCTCAGGGCACAGAGGCTGGGGGACAATCTAGCACCAAAAATCAATGTCACCAATTGCTCACAGAGACCCTCTTGCCTCACGTCCCCTCTGCACCTCTCAGAGAGGGGCTGTGCCAGCACTGTCAACAGGAAACAGTCTCACCAACCACACCATTAGCTGAGATGTGAACACACCAGCAACAGGATCAGAGCGTCCTTGGTCTGCTGAGGACAACATTAGGTTTGGGACACTTGGATTCACCTTCAGTCATGTTGGTGCAGCCCCAGAATAAAGCCTGGGTGCTCATCCTTATCGGATCTGCCGTGATTTGGCTGTCACTGATTTGTGTCACTCAGCAGCTTTGCTGAGCGCTCGAGGAAACGCAGGTTTGTGCAGCTCCTGGTCCCTGGGCTCAGCCAACCGTGCAGTGACTACAGTCAGCTCCACAACTGCACAGGGACTGACACGAAACACTCGTCCTGGCAGAGGAGGAGACAACGTCAGCAGAAGTCAAACTCCTGTAAATGCACTTGTGAAGACACTTCACTGAGTTTGAAGTGAAGTTCAACCTTTTCTCCTCAGCTACTGCTGCCACCTTGCATCACTCAGACCTGCTGACCAGCCACAACCTGCCAGAGATTTCCATGGTCATTCCTGTGTAGTCATAAACATTTTAACAAAACTATGGAGCAAGCACTCCACAGCATAATGAATATTCATGCTGCCTTCCACAGCGATGAACTGGAATCCCAGCACAGTACAAGCTCTGCAAAGTCTTCTCTACCCTCCTGAAAGGCACAAAAGTGTGGGAGTTGAACAAGGATCAGTATTATCCACTAAACCACAGGATGAGCTTTGCAGAAACTGGTAGGCTGGATTGATTCCAGTTGCTAAAGAAGGCAAATAGTGCAGCCCAGCTCTTGCATGCCAGATGTGTGGAGCATCTGCAGATTTGAGAATGTGAAGACATCCCGTCCCCATCCCGAGAACCAGGCAGTCTCCCTCACACAGCCCCAGCAATGCCTGTGCCTCAGAGGCAGAGTGGCACTATCAAACAATTCTTTATTTTCCTGAATTAGGCATTAAAAAGCATTTTGAAGACAGTGCATCCCTTTTACATCTTGCAGGCTTCTGGCTGATAGAGAGAAGAGCTGGAAAAACTCAAGGAAGGCTGAAAAAGGAATAAAACAAAATAAATCCCTCATCTTAGAAGGAAACAGGCACAGCCTCTGAGAAAGGAATAAAGTAAAATAAACCCCTCATAAGGAATCAGCCACAGCCTCTACACACCACGGAACAGTCAGGGAAGGTCTGACTGGAACTACATTAAGGAGCAGAAGGATGGTTAGTGGGGATGAAACGGGCATATTCCAGGGAGAAACCAATCCAGACACAGTTCTAGGTGTCCCACACCGTCTGGGGCTCCCAGAAAAGTTTCCCATCCCAAAGACAAGGATCTCTTTGCATCTCATCACCACTCCTGATCTTTTACATGACGATAACTCTGTTTTTCAACCATATCCAAAGACAGACTGCATGTCTGTATCTTCCTGCTATCACAAGGGCTTCCCCAGCCCATACCAGTCGCACAAGAATGAATTTCCAGCCCCAGCAATTAGAACTGTTCAGCATTTACAGGATGTACTTGGTCTCTGTTTCCCTTCAGTGCTTCTCCTGAGGGAGCTGTACAGCTCTCTTGGAGCAGCACTGGAAGATCCCACAGGAACAGCCACATCATCACCCAACAAGCTATCCAGAACTCAATCATGAGGAGAACAAAATCTCCCAGCCTGGCAATGAAAGGGCCCCACTATGTGTTAACTGTGCTTTTGCTTCCTTCCCCTCTGACCTTCACACCCAGAGCTGGGAGCTCCTCAAGCCAAGCCCACTGACAGCGAGCACTGTCCCAGTTTGAGAGCCAAGAAAAGCCCCTGTGGATTAGAGCCTCTTGCTCCATGTGTTGTCAAAAGAACACAGGGCGTCAGAAATCACTCGAAGGGCCAGGGACTGTCATGTATGATCCAGATTTATTGCTACTCTCCTTCCTCAGGGCCCCTAGAAATCTTAAAGTGCCCTGGCTCCAGGGCAAGCCCGTGAACTGCAACTCCTCAAAGCCCACGTCCTGCTGCTCTCCCCTTTCCCGCTCCACCCAGCCTCAGAAGCTCCCAGAGGTGTGGCATCCTCCTTTGCCTGCCAGTACGGAGATAAACCTCAACTCCTACGCCTTCCTCAGGAGAAAAACCTGATTGTGGTGCAGCAGGAGTGCAGGTCCAGTTCCTGCAGCATCCTGAATGGATGGAAAGTCACATCTGCAAGAGGGGACTAGGAAGGCATAAGGAGGTGAGAGACTCAGGTAGAGCCACACAAGCAAGTCCAAACTCCTGAGGATGACCTTCCCTGTGCAGGTACCCCAGCCCTGCTGGCCTGAATGAGTTCCCAACAACTTCTTCAGCAGCAGCAGGCGCTGGGCTGACCCAGAGCCACATCACACACCCCACAGCCGGATCCTGATGGCCTTGCTCTGCCCGGGGTGGCTCCCGTCCCTTCCCAATGTCACGGGGCTGCTGAAGCTTCTGGGGCAGCTCTGCCTCTTGCAAGGGACTGTCAGCAATTTGCAGATTGCATGTCCTGGCCTCGTCCATAAAAGAAGGATGTTTATATAACCCGAGGAAAACGCCAAGCGCAGCAGGATTGCCCGGGAATACGCTTTCAGCTGCGGGAGCTGGTGGAGCCCTGACAGCCCCTGTCAGTCGAGAATCTGCCTTTAACTCTTAATACTAAAAGGGCAACTTCCTATTTAATGGAAAGTAGCAAAGTCCTTGCAACAG
Source organism: Corapipo altera (assembly GCF_003945725.1). Classification (NCBI taxonomy): domain Eukaryota; kingdom Metazoa; phylum Chordata; class Aves; order Passeriformes; family Pipridae; genus Corapipo; species Corapipo altera. Next base: position 7,333,883 of record NW_020884913.1, read on the forward strand.
AAGATGTTCCTGTTCACAACAGATGCAGCTGATGAGCACTGTATTAAATCCAAGCGGCCACTTCCAGTGCTTCCTGAGAGTCCAGCTCCCCACAGGGCAAATTCTACATCTCTGCTGGAAAACACCAGGTTTGGTGGTTGTTGTTTTGTTTTGAAAAACAGTTTCTTTTCCAAGTCAGGAAAAGGACTGAAAACCAGCCCGGCTTTATTGCCCATGCAATACCGAGGAGAGGGCTATGAAGGGAATATTTTTGATGGGTTATTTGGATGATGGATTTAACACACCTGTTTTTAAAAAAAAAATAAATCTAATTTGCAAGCACCAGTCTGCCTTGGAAAGCAGCTCCTGACATTAATTCACTTTTCTAACAAGAAGAAAACTTAAAAGCATCCAAAAGGCAATGCAGAGCAAGTCAGGGACCTGGGAGCCAAGATCTAAAGGAACTGGAGGGAAACTTGTGACAGCTACGTGGAGCTGAGGGCCTCAGCCAGGCAGAGGTGGGAACAGCAGAGGTACATGGGTTTTGGATGGACGTGATGCCTCCACACCTCATGCATCATCTTACCATCCTCACACATGTTACCACATTCTACACATCCCCAGACACTGCTGACCTACACAGTTTAATGCAGTTCCTTTTTAATGTTTAAGCAGAGAAGGAAGCATGAGAGACAGTTCAATTAACTCAAATGGCTTCTCCCAGATGGCCAGAGGCAATTAGGGAACAGTCCTGCTTCTGCTGGTCCTTTCCAGCTGCACAAGACTGTGCATCAGCTCCTAAAGGGATGCAGGGATTGTTGGAGCTGGGGGAAGGAGCAACCTGAATTTCAACTCAAAACACAACATGAACTGCTAAAGTTCAGGCAACCTCCTCCCCCTCAAGCTATCCTTGGGTTTGCACTGGATTTTAAGCCAGAAGCAGTGAAATTTGACAGGAAAAGCTTACACTTCGGATGCACTTGTATGTCAACAGCTAGAAGTTTTTTGTTCATGAGAATATCTGTCAGCAGAGTGTCCTGAGCACAACCAAGGTGCCTTTGAACAGTATGTCCTGACACAAAACCGGATTTCCCATGATTTATGTTGTGCAACACTTGCTGCTGCCAGGGCAGCACGGAGGGGCTCCCACCAGGCACAGGGGACTGACAGCCACCAAAACAACCTGCAGCCTTGAGTAAAAGGGAGTTTGTCCAAGGAAAAGGAGCACATTGCTCAGGTTTGATGGATACGTAGGGCTGTAGGATGAACCATTTCAATACAGAAAAATGGGGGCCACAGTATTGGCCTGTTGTTTAGATTCACATCACTCTGTGAGTAACAAGCAGCAAAATAAACCTCCTCTTGCTCTCAAAGAGTCACAGAATGGTTTGGGTTGGAAAAAATCATCTCCTTCCCACCCCCCTGCCATGGGCAGGGACACCTTCCACTAGATCAGGCTGCTCAGATCTCCATCCAACCTGGCCTTGAACACTGCCAGGGATGGGGCATGCACAGGGTCTGGCAAATGAGCAAATCTTAGGTAAACAGGCAAGTCTGAGCTTTCCCAGAGACGGAGCAGGGCCCAGGTCTCTGCTGGCCTGCAGTAGGAAACAGCACACGCAGTGAGAGGAGGGGGAGGAAGGCGTGGAGCCAAGAAAGGGAGAGCTCAGGCTGAGTCCCCACCCCTCCTGCTCAAAGCCCTCCCGATACCCCTCCTGCTGCCTTTCTGTTTTCTTTCCTCCAAAATACACCACCTTTTTGTCCCACAGGTCTCCAGCACTGCCATCATCCCTGCAGCTGCTTCACAGCCCTTCAGCTCCTACGACCAAACCACATCCACTGTTGCACATCCACTGTTGCACATCCCCTTCCTCCACCCCTCGGTCCCCTGTGCCACTGGCTGTCACCTTCTTGCCTCTGTACAGGGAAAGATGAAGTTTCCTCTCCAGCTGCAGACAAAGGGCTGCTCTCTGAGTAGCCTTGAGATAGCAAGGGAGTTGTGACAGAGGTAAGTACAGGGCACCAAAGGTGGATCTTAACCAACCTGGGGAACAACTATGAGAAAAAGGCCAGTTTTAGCACCCCAGCTGCTGTACAGCTCTGGGTGCACGTGTGTATCCACAGCAAACCAAGACCAATGCCATGACATATCTCTTACCATTTTGGAATAAGGCTGGGAGCAGGCATTAAAACCACGCACCTCTGCCAGTTCTCAGGGCTTCACATGAGGCTTCACAGCAACATCCCCTGTGGTCTCACAGCACAGCCAGCAAAAAGCCTGAGTACAGGGCCCACTACCACCAGTAAGACCAGTCTGCTGGAACAAACTGATGAGCAAAGGGGAGAGAACCCCAAAGCACAACCTTCAATTTAACAGGCCACTCCAGGGGTTGTCCCAAGGGGTGAAGAGGTACAAGAACAGGAATCAGGAACAGTCTTCCTGGATGGAAACACTGTCTACAGCACTCAGTTCTTGCTGCAGAGGGGAGTGGGGAGGGAAGGGTTTCCTGGGCCATGGCCAATACTGCTGTTTATGGAGGATATGCCTTCCCCAGGGTGTGTTTCAATGGAGAGCACGACACACACAATTTCACAGTTCACTTTCTCTCTCCACCCACCAGGAACTTCATATTTTCTGGAAAAAAAACCCACCCCACAGCAACCAACCACAGTTGTTTCCAACAGGGCTCCCTTCCCTGGAGAGCAGCTGTCAATACAGATGTCAACCAGGGCTTTTTAGGCAGCTAAAATCAGGTTTGACCACTTCTCCACTTGAACGGAGCAAAAAAACGCAAGAGAGGGAAGAAATGGGAAATACTTTAGTTGCTGAAGTCCATCTCTTCATGGCCCAACAGCTCATCTGCTCTCAAGGTTGCCTGCTTTGCCTCCATCCTGACAAATCTGTGAACACTTAAACACGAGCCCTCCTGGTGAGCGTTTCTGGAGTGGCAGCTCCAGCCTTGTCACTCCACAGAGCCAAGAGAAGCCACAGGGAGAAGGAAAACAATTAAGCAAAACTGCTTCAGGTTTGGGAAGGGGAATTGGGGAGGGAGCAATCTGAGGGAAATGGTAGGTCCATACCAGAACATCATCTCCAGGGGGGAGAGAGGGCAAAGTTCAAAGACTTCAGTAGAAGACAGCAGGGAAGGATGAACAGAGGGGAATCAGATGGCTCTCACTGATGACTAGGGCAGAGAAGAGACACATCAGCTGGTGCTCAGTGGTGTTCTAGCTGTGAACATGGCACTGGCAGCACCAGAATCCTTCTGGAGGAAGTTGTGCCTGCACTTGCAATGACTGAGGAATGGACACTGTCACCTGAGAAAAATTGCCATGTTTTGCTCTTTTGCCCACACTCCCCAGCAGAGACAGATCCAGTAAGAATGATTTGTGCCTCCAGCCTGATGTCCAGCTCCACCCCATCCCCACATCTCAGATTAGCACCAGCCACTGCCTCCACCCCTCAGGGAGCCTCATCCCAGCCCTGCGTGGGGGTGCCGGCATCTCAAAGGGTCAGATTCCCAGCTTTATCATGGCAAATCCCTCACAGCTGTCCAGCAGCGGATCCCGAAGTGCCAATGAAAAGCGGAAAGCATCTACCTCATTTTCCACATAGGAAGTGAGAGCACACGTGTTAAATGATTTACGCAAGGATACAGAGAGATTTAGTGGAAGAGCAGGAAAAGGACTCCGACAGCTCCGCTTTTAACTGCCACGAGATACTCCCTCCTGCTGCAGCTTAAATCCTGACTCACTAGTAAATAAAAGCTGTGCCAAAGAACAGATCTGCTTAGGAGAGGGGAACCCTGTTGCTTTTAGGAGTGGGGCACTCTGATGTTTTTAGCAACACAGTGAGAAATACCCATCTACTTTACTGCATAAAACCCCTCCGTATAAGCACATAAATCAGAATTTACTCTCCCCGGCTGTAAGCCTCAGCAGTCATTTGATTTTTACAGCCAGACACAACCTTTCGGAGGGGAAATTCAAGCGGGCTGCTGGCGGGTGCAGGGAGATCCCGGGGCAGGGGATGAGCGATGTGGATGCGGGCAAGGAGGCGGGCAGGGACAAACGCAGGGGGAGGGTTGAAGGAGGTTGGGCAGGGGGCGAGATTGCGAGCAAGGTTTGCAGACAGCCCCCGCAGCCCCCTGAGGCTCCGCACGCCACACCCTGACGGTCCCATCCCGGCCACTCCCGCTTCCCGAGGCTGTGGCTGGGCAGGGAACGTGGCAGCGCCCGCAGCTCGTCTCACCATCCCCGAGGGGAGCGCCGGCCCGCAGCCCCGCACCGTCCTTTCCCGTGGCCGCGCATCCCCGTCCTGCAGCAGGGACAGGGGTCCCACCCCCGCCTGGTCCGTGGCACCCCGCTCACCCCGCTCCCAGCCCCGGTGCATCCCTGGGGATGGGGATGAGTCACCGGGAGTGACGGACTCGTGAGTCAGAGACGAAGAACAAAGCCTCTGGGGATGGTGACATCCGCCCTTCGCCCACTGGAAATCAGTGACCGGGACTGCCGGGATACAGCTGCTGAAGTGCAGGATGACCCCAGAGGGGTCTCAGTCACCTGGCCCCAGCAGGTACAGCTCTCAGAGAGGCATTCAGGTGCTTAGTGAAGCCAACCGAGATGTTTCTTATGCAGGGATCCCCCTCACAGATGTCCTAAAAAAGCAGCAAGGGGTTTCTGGACATTCTTTACAGGGAATAGGTTTGCAAAGGTCATGTGAAGCAGCTAAAAAAAGCCTCTTCTCTCTCCTTTACACATGGTGTAGCCAAGGAAACAGGTCTCTAGACTGGAAGGTGGGAGATCTGAGGCTGATCATTTGTGCAGCCCCAGGCAATCAACTCTTTACAAGTCATCTTGTAAAGTGACATTTACAATGTCTGTCCAAGTCATCAGGATTTGCCTCCAGTTACACTCATGGCAATCATCACCCAAAACCTCTGACCAGAGCTGGGGTCCCTGCTTTTCAGCTTCCTAGGTGTCCTTCAAAGCATCCATTCCCACCAATTCAGGATTTTAGCTCTTTCCATTTGTCCCTCTAAGCCATCCAGATGGATTCAAACACACATCATCACACTTCAGAGATGTTCAGAGTCCCTCCATTCCATGTGTGCCAGGCTCTCTGACTGCCAGGGATCAGGCACCCAGAAAACACCCAGCATCTATCAAGGATGTGTCCCCAGCCCCCCAAACCCCCATGCCAGCCTCTCTCCTCATCAGCAAGGCCTAAGGCACCAAAGGCCCTCCTTCATCACCGTGACTAAGACATTGAAGCCGTAACCCTGGAAAGAAAAAAGCATCTGAAACTAATAAAGAACCCATATCCTGCACCCTTGGGAAGGAAAGGAGAAAGTGTTACATACATGTAGGCAGTGCCAGCTGGCAGAGGGTGGGCTGCCAGTGTCTACAGATGCTGGCCCAGGTTGGAAAGCCGTGAAGGGAGAGCCCAGCGCTGGGGGAGTCATGGAGAGTCTCATTTCAGAATATATGGAGCAATTCCTTCATTAGCAGCCACACCAGAGGATGCCCACACTTCTGTGCCTTGACCCCACTTCTCCAAACCCGATGGGATTTTGAAGAATCAACATTTCAACACAACAAAAGCACCAAAACATGAGTATTTCTCAGCTCCAATGTGTTGGAGATTAAACTTAGTTTGTCTTGATGATATGGTTAAATTTTCCAGACCAGCCAGCCAGTAATGAAATGCGAAAATGCTTTTATTTCCACAGCCTCAAGCTATATCATGGTCAAAGTTGCAATCTGGAGATGCTGCAGAAGTAATGGCAAGCTCCCTCCAATTCCTGCATTCCAGCAATCACACTTAGCACCCACCAAATTGGTTTTACTGGAAACCAGAACTGGCTTCATGGACAACTACTTCAGTTTATAATTATGTAATCACAAAATTAATGCAGACCTGCTTATGCAGCACCAACTTTACATGGACCAGGCAATGGGAAAAAAAAAATTTAAAAAAATCTTAATTTTGATGCAAGACAGACATTTTTACAGTAAGAACAATCAATCACTGGAACAAGCTCCCCAGGGACATGGTAGAGTCCCCATTGCAGGAGATTTCAAAGATGTGATTGAGCACTGTGCCAGATAACCTCATCTAGGTTTCCTTTCCCACAAAAGCCTGGACTAGGGTACCTTTTGGCATAATTTCCAACCTGGGCTATGATTCTGTGAAAAAGTACACTTTCTGATTTATTGTGTGATTATTTGCTTGTAAAGCTAATGCATTTTATTCACCTGTAAAACCATGCCCATTCTCCCCCTGAGCCACAATCCAGAGCTGTTTATAAGTCTCTAACAACACTCTTGGCATCAGTATCCCAAAACTCTTTTGAACCTTACACTGAAGGGCTATTTCACTTCACCTGCACTCAAACAACAGCTCCATCCAGCAGCACGGGCTCACAGTCATCCCGTGCCAGGGATGCAGCACCTGGTGCCAGCACAGGATGAATCAGTATAACACCACCAGCCTGAAATGCTAGAGAAGAGAGCAAAAATACTTCTAGTCAGCCACAGGGAAATTACTTTTCAGTGTTGGTGCTTAGGAAGGGAGAAGCTGCCCTTGCAAACACAAGCTGTTGGGAAGAAGCAGTAGTATAGGCCAAAAAATCCATTAGAAAGGGGTCATTGTCCATGGACATTGGTGAAGCACAAACACAAAGGATGCTGTCTCCATCAGCTGTCCAGAGCAGCCACCAAGCACTTGTAACCTGGATGTAACAGCTTCAGATCCCTCACACCCCCCTGTTTTAGAGACTCATGACACCCTTTGCTGGGATGTCAGGACAGCTCTGAGTTTCCAGGTGCACTGCTGAGCTCCCCGTGCAGGTGGGCACTGCTGCAACCCCCTTCACCAACAGGGAGCTTCAGCACAGAGACCCAAACACCAGGTCCTTACCCGAAATCAACGGGGAATGGGAGCACAGCTGCCTTTTCCTCACGATTTACAGAAAATACGAGGCAGAACAAGAAATTTCACCTACGTTTTCTCAGGTATAAGACTGTTCCTAAAATGGGACTTGCTACCTACCAGGACTTTCCCTGCTGCCCACGTGATGCCAGGATTTGGCCACAGAGCCCAGAGCCCAATTACAGCACTGACAGCACGAGGCATCACTGCTCTCTAACAAATGACTCTGTCCATTAGTTACAGCTGCAAGTACTGTGTGGAAAAGCCAACAGGACACAGATATTGTGCTTCTGAGATCATTAAGGGAACACAAGACATGTGTTGACCCAGACATACTTCCCTAACTACGTACTTGTTCCTACTCAGCATTATGGTATGCTGGACCTTGGAAGAGCCCTGACTTGCATGAGAAATGTCCTCCCTCACCCCAGCAGCATGGGAATCACTTTGCTGGGAGGCTCCAAGTCATCCAGCAAAGCACAAAGCAGGAGGGGAGGAAGCAAAGGAGCTCCTGCCCCAGGGTTGGCCAAGTCCAGCAGAGCGGTGTCAAGGAGCGTTACCTGTGCTGTCAGGCCAGAGATGAGTTGTGCCCCACAGCGGGACCATATTTAACAGAGATGAGCAGAATTTCCAGCAGATTTAAGAGCAGACATCAGGAAATGGATAATGCTTCATACCTTGACGTGCCTCAGACAACTGTGGGAATGCATCCCCAGGCCAGGCAGGAGCTGGCAGCCAAGAGCGGGCTGGGAGCAGCACGGAGCAAACTGTGGACACAGTGTCTGCAGAGGCAGCTCCACAGCCTCACCAATCCCAGACCCTTCCCTGAGAGAGGGACTGCATGGAGATACTGCTAAATAGGCCAAAGCCCACAGCCACAAAAGGTTACTGCAGAACACCTGGGGTGAAGGTAAACGCTTCAACAAGAAACTTGGCTGGAAAAAAAAAGGTTTCAGGGAGTTTTACAGGGCATCAAATACTGCAGCAAGACATGGGGGTCAGCACCAGATAGGGACATGAGCAGGACAGTGACAGCAGAAGGGAGGGCTACAGACAGACCATCAGTCACCAACAGGACAGACAGAAAGGTGACCCTGAGTGGCAGGGCTGGGTGAACACAGTGGGATCTGACAGGAGGTGGAACCATTCAGACTGTAAATGCACGGCTTGGTGCCCCATGTGAGTGTGTGACATGCTGCAAGCCAGAGCAAAAGAAATACGTCTGATAAACAAGGTGTATAGCTGTGAGAAGACCACTAAAAAGAAACATGTTAGGCTTTTACCTGCCATTTCCTAGGAATAACAAGGACACCAAGAAACCTGAGACATGGAAGACAGCAAAAGAGATCAGAAGAAATCCCTCTGCTACACGCATATTAAAGATTAACTTCTACTTAAAAAGTAATAAAGAAACAACTGTATTCCCTCACAGCAACCCTTCATATCTCCAGCAATCACATACAGGGTCCCTACTTTCCTTTCCTGTTGCTCAGTCCAGGCATGTGGTGCTTTCTGGGTGGCTCTGAGGACACCAGAGATGCCCTGTCATGCCTGTCCAGCCCCTGCAAACAGGGGCTGTGTCCCTGCTGCTCAGCATGATGTATAAACCCACGTTAAACTAAGAATATCACACATAAATGTAGCCACAGTGGATACAGAGAGTGATCACCAATGGGTCAATGAGCAGTTCATCCCTCTTTCTACACATCTATAGCCCTCCCAGCTGCTGGGCTCTGCCCAGCATGTGCCACTCACTGCAGTCAGGTGTTACAATCACCCATTCATCATCATTTGTTAACTCTTAAAATGAGTTTTCCCAGTGCAATTTCAAAGGTGACACTAATAATTTCCCTGGGAGATCAGATCTCCCTTGCCATTCTTTCACCCCAACCATCACAGCAACCAAACCCCACTGCTCAGGGAGCTGCAGACCCTTTTCTTCCAAGAAGAGGTAAAGAGGCCCCGCGGCGTTCACAATTAAGGCTTTGTAGAGAGATCCGGGCTCGGCAAAAGAGCCATCTGCTAGGGAAAGACAGGAGAGCCATCTCCAGGCCACTGCCACCAGCGCAACCTGGCACTGCAGGGAGAAGGAGGATGGGAGGAGCACCCAGAGCACAGCTCCCCAGCCCTGTGTGTGGAGAGGCATACCTGGAAACCAATTAATTTAGAGCTAATACTTTTCATGCAGTATTAGCTTTTAGAAATGCGTGACAAATGGTTTAACCGGATTAAAAGAGACTAACAGGTTCTGTGAGATTGTTTGTTATACAGCACCCACAGGTGCTGAGACTGGCACCTTGCTACAGACCAAGGAAGACCCTCCCTGCCCCAGAGCTGGCAGTGAACCAGGCATAGACCCACAACATCTTCTCACACCTTTAATGCCTTCCCCTGAAGCACAGGGTGTTTGTCATCACCTAAAAGAGGATTCTGAGTCAAGGATTTCCCCTGTGCAGGAAAGCCTGAGCTCTCCCTGGGCAGAGGAGACCCCTCAGGACATGCCCAGCTCCAGCAGCTGTGGGAAAGCAGTCCTCAAAGAAGAGGCCAGGCCCAGTTCCCACCCACCCTGGAGTGCCCTCACCCCATCCGGCAGCCCCACACTCGGATCAGGAGTCAGCTCATCCCACCCACAGCCGAGGATTAATTAAAAGCATGTTTAGGGCCAGAGCAGTGACTGGGACGAGGCCCCCAGCACAGCACAGATCTGCTTTCATCTGAGTCATCTCTGTCACCAAAGCCAGAGCCCAGCTGTCCCCCTGCCTGTGCTGGGGCAGGCTGAGCTCTGCTCCCTGCTCCTCTCCACCAGTGTGGCAGTGCCAGAGTCCACAGCCCTGGGGGACCCTTGGAGCACATTAGCTGGCACAGCTGCTCCCATGCCAGCAGCAGCAGGACCATGAATCCATGCCATGGATCTGGGAGTCAACAGCACAGCCTGGTGATATTAGAATCACGGAACCATTCAGGTTGGAAGAAACACCTAAAATCATCACATCCAACCATTGTCATTTTTGTGCCCAGAATCTCCTGGAGCACAGTTTTCCCACATGTGGTTTATCATTCCCTCCACTGCCCCGGCCGAGCAGCTTTCCCTGCCTGCTCCGACTCCTTCAAGCAGGGACCTGTGGAGCAGATCTGAGACCAGCCCTTCAGCCCACCTATTCCCCCATCCTGTATTTCATGCTGGATCCACCTATCAGAAACACCACTGGGATGGCCTGCATGGCTCTAGGGCCCCACACAGCACCCAACCCATCCATGTGTGGAACACGACTGCTCTGCCCTCCTCATCATCCCACACTGAGCTCCCAGGCACAACCACCTTAGGTGGAGGCACACACCACACTTATGTACACCTGGTCCAGGTCACCAAGCACAGCAACGTGCCCTCCTTGCTGCCTGCCCCTCTGCACCCCTGCCTGCCTCCCTGCCCACAGCTCAGCCACCCACAGCTCAGCCAGTTCCAGCAGAGGTCAGTGAAACATGTACACACTTGGACATCAGTGCTTTGCAAACACTGCTCCTGGGCATTAGCAAGAGCTCCTGCATCTTTGCTCAAGGACTCTTGGGGTCTTCCTGCCCGCAGGTTCAAGGGCTCTGTGCTCCTTGCAGCAGCTGAGCAATGTGTGCAGCCTGAAGCCTCAAAGAAACCCACCTTTTATGGTCTTTCAGAACAAAAAGCCCTGGATCACATCACTAGGGAGTCCCCTCTCTCACCAGTGACCCTTTGCAGAGCCCCCCTCCACCTCTGTGTGAAGGAAGGGGACCCAGCGTTGCACCGAGGATAGGAAAGGCCAAACCACAGAAGGTACAAACTGCCCCTCCTCTCCCCCACATCCCTGCTCACTGGCAGAGGCTCTCCAGCCCAAAGCCCCAGGCTGCAGAAACACCCACCAGGCTCTGAGTTACGAGCAGCTCTCAGGAATGCTTTGAAGTGGCTCAAACCAGAGGAGAAAGCACAAGCAAGAGGGATGAGAAGGTGCCGTCCACACTCTGAAGAAGCAGTGGGGAATGAAGGGTGGTCCTGCAGGTAAGTCCTTACCCAGGGGCACTGGGTGCTCTCAGTACATCCCTGGCTGGGGCACAGTGGATCTGGTATGGGCCAGCCATGGGAGCAGCCTTCCCTGGCCACAGCTTCGCTCCACCCTGGCTTGAGCGTTTCCTCTCATCCCTGTGGTTTCCCTCCCAGCTCCGATGCCCAGCAGCCGGCTGGGAACGCCCAGGAGAAGAGGCCTTGTGCCTCTCTGGGGCTGCTGTGCCAGAGGAGGGTGAGCTGTGCCGTGCCATGGGGGTGGGAGAAGGGATACCCACCGGCTCTGCCAATATGGGCACAGACACCCCCTCCCTGGCTTTCCCTCTCTTATCCTGGTCCTCCTGCTCGTGCATGCTGAGGGTGAGCCCTGTGGGTGACACCACATCCCCTGTCCCCTCTCTCCCCGCTGCTGGAAGCAAACAGTCACAGTCACAGCCATTCCCCAAACAGCTCACTGCTTCCCAAAGGCTCAGCGTACCTGGGAGCAGTTCTTGGAATCACTCAGACATGCACCACTGGGCGGGATTTGCAGGGAAACTGGGGAATTAAATGGAGTTATTCATTCCTCAGCTTCCCCCCCACTCATGGCCAGCAAGGTGAAGCCCACGCCACTGCTCTGGCGTAACACGGGGACCAGCCATGGAACACGCAGGCAGCTCCTGCCCAGCCAGGCAGGATGGGAGGGCAAAAACCGAGGGAAGACACTTTGGCAAGCAGGGAAAGCTCCACCACAGCACACACACAAACACACACACACTCTCAGGAGCCAACCTTCAGAGCAGAACCGCGTCTCCATGCCAAGAGCTCGGCTATTTTCCTCCCTCTTCCCGGCTCGCAGCTCTGAGCTAACAGGCTCAGCATTCATCCCCCCGCGCCGTGCGGCACATGGGAGCAGAGGGGGGGAGAGAGAGAGAGAGAGACTCAAATGAAATCCAGACCTAGAAAGCAGTTTCTTTTTCCCCCCTGCTTCCCCCTTCGCCCCCCTCGGCTTCTGCTGGAATCACCGTCTGTCTCGAGGGCTCAGGAGGATGGGGGGAAAAAAAAAAAAAGGAAAGAAATGCAGAAGGGAAGCATTGCAAAAAAAAAAAAAAAAAAGGAAATAAATAAAGGAATCGGCTGAAATCCACCCGGAGCAGGGCTGTTCCTCCTCTTAAAGTGCAGAAGCTGCTGGAAAGGTAGGAGGGCAGAGGCAGAATATAACATATGAAAAGATCAATAGCCTACCTGAAATCCGGTCCCTCTCCATTACTACGGGATATATTTAGCATCCGCGTGTCACGGCCGTCCCTTTTTTCGGTGGCGTCCCCTTCTTTCCCCCACTCTCCCTCCCTCCTTGCCTTGCCTCCTCCTCCTCCTCTTCCAAAAAAAGCTCTTTGTCTGGTCTAATTTCTTCAATCTGTTGCAATCATGAATGCATCCAAATTACCACATTTCCATGTGCTGATCATATGTTTGTGCTCCAAACTGAAGTAGCTTTGTCTCTTTGAAATGAAAAAGAAGAGTAAGAGAGAAAGAGAAAGGAGGAAGAAGAAAGAAAAAGGGGGTACATGACCCGAAAAATCCTGTAACTCCCTGGAATACTCCACCAGGCACAGGAAAACTGGAAATCCCGAGTCCTCTGTAAAACAGTCTTAAAGCTACAGCATGCGAATGTCCAGGGGAATGCTCCAGCCTCCACAGCTCCCTCTTAATATCCACCAGGAGATGCTTAAGGAACTTGGCTCCTCACAATAACAGAGCGAAAAAACTCATCCAGCTTCTCAAATCTCTCCCCGCTTCCCCAGTCTTATTTTCCTGCTATTTCCTCTATCCCCTCCTCCTTCCTTGGCTCCAGCATTCTAAAAGAGCGCAGATCCTGCACGTTCCCCCACCCTGCCAGGTCTGAAGTTTCGATTCATGCATAAACTATTCGGCTGATGAAGGCTGACTTCATTCCAAGCACAGCATCACGGGCTGCTGCTGCTGCTACCAGGCAGGACCCGAGCGCCGCACATGTTTACTCGCCCCGTGCAGCCCTCGCAGAGCTCCGCCGCCGGCCCTGGCACCGAGCCCCTGCTTCGCCTCCCTCCCCACGGCAAGGCGGCGATCGGGAGGATTTCTGCAGCCTGCCAAAAGCGATAGTGAAAGTCTCTGCCCCGGACAGAAGCTCTTGGTCTTCTCCTTGGTCCCGCAGTGGAGCGAAGGTGGGGTTTGAGAGCAGTTTTCTTTCCCCGCGATGCCCGGGCAAGGCACAGGGTGCAGAGGGAGCAGGGCAGCTCTGCAGAGCCCGGTGCTGGATCCTCGTCTGGGATGGAGGGATGTGTGGCTGCAGCAGTAAGCTGGCCTGCTTGGAAACTTCCCCTTGGCTGGTGGCCCGGGCAGGCAGCAGGGACGCTGTGTTAGCACCTCCAACGAGGCACTGCCCACACCACCCTGCACGGCCCTCCTGTGCCATCCAGCACCTATCCCTGCTGACAGTGTGGAGCCTGAGCCACCCAGCCAGATGTGAGGGCACAGCCTCCATCCCCAGAGCTGGCAAAGAAGCCATCCATCCCACATCCCCAAGGCAGGGATGGCAGATGCCAGGAGGGAAGGCACAGCTGCTCCACAGGCCAGGTGTGCTGGCAGAACCCTTGTAAGATCAGCATGGTACATGTGACACTTTTTGCCCCAAAACGCTCACAGTTCACACGGAAAAACCCAAGTGTGATAGATGTGACAGAGGCTGGCACTCCTCTCATAACCTGGGCAGAAGGACAGATTGTTTCCCAGTTGGATGAATAAACTTCCAAGGGAAGACTCCAGGCATTACAGGCAGTGCTGGGACTTTTGGACAGCCTGGACCCACATTATATTATATACATTATAATATACATTATATTGTTTTTCAATATTGTGGATTTCTCCTGTTCAGCAGCTGATGGAATATCACTGTCTCCAAAGCAGAGAGAGGAACACAGCCAGCACCCAGCCATGGGGTCAGGCCAGGCCCTCCAGCCAACAGCAACCACTGCACATCCCAACAGACAGCAGGGAGCTGGTGGGAGGCAGCCCCAGGACAGTCCAGTCCTTTGGGAAGTTTCTCCCTGATCCCCAGTGTGTTATTCCCTGGGCAAGACGGTTTAGATTCCTTCTCAGATTCCTGTTCATCCACTGTTTGCTATTAAAGCTCTTCATGTTCCTGCTGCCAGAGCCCAAGGCATTAGAGGGGACAATAAGCAATGTTTTCCCATTAACAGGCTAAACCCACGTTTCCTGCCTGAGATGTAAAAGGTGCAGAACACAAAGCAAGGACATAGGGGAGCTGCACAGCCCCATACAGCACAAAACCCACTGCACTGCCTCCACCAAGCAGCCTTATTGCCAAGTTCCTTGGGCTGGAGAGGAAAGGAAAAACTCAGGGGAAGCGTGGAGAAAGGAAGAAGGTGAATGGAAAGGAAGAAGGGATGGGGGCAGCACACATTTCAGCCTCCAGACCTTAACCCATCAATACCCAGATGATTAGGAAAGATAAAGACACCATTTCTTGCAGGGCAGATCACCAGGAGGCACTCAGGGAAGTGAATCCAAACTATGATTAATGCAATTGAACTTCAAATTCATAAAACCTCCAGGTAGATCCTGTCATTCAGACTTGAAGTACTCACGCAAATTTTCATGAATTCACCTTAAAGGTGCAGTCATGTGTCTCCATTTGAAGCAGAATTCACAAAGCTTCTGTTTGAAGCAGAATTCTCCCAGGCAAACACTGGGGTGCCTGTGTTTGAGAGAGGGGTACCTTGTGCTGGTGATGCCAGCACTGGGGTTTGCTTCCTCCAAAGGTACAGTTCCAGTGACACACATGTCACAGGGCTGAGGATCCCCCACCTTCTGTAGCTTTTGAGAAGCTCATCACATGCCTGTTTGGTGGTCTGTTCACTGTACAAATATATATAGAGAAAGATAACACATATTCTGTTTTCTAATACTACTGCTAAAGGGTTGGGGGGGAAGTCAAGCACACCCAGAATTTAGGAAAGGGACAGAGAAGTCTCTCCCCTGGTTAGGGTTGCCTTCTTGGAGTTCAAGGCCCTCCAGGGCTGACTTTTGGGAAAGCAATAAGGAGAAGGAAGAG
Organism: Corapipo altera; assembly: GCF_003945725.1. Classification (NCBI taxonomy): domain Eukaryota; kingdom Metazoa; phylum Chordata; class Aves; order Passeriformes; family Pipridae; genus Corapipo; species Corapipo altera. The sequence goes on from NW_020884913.1 coordinate 7,348,919, forward strand.
GTAGAAGCAACTTTAAGGAAATCACTACTATCTGCTGCAAAAATAAACCCAATTTCCACTTGCAAACAAGAATCTGAAACAAAGCAGGAGCCTGGCTCCACTGCCACCCCGTGCTCACAGAGGCTGGCACAGGGATGCACATGCTTTCCCTCACAGGTTTGGACATTCTCACAGTGACAGCCAGCAGGAAGCACTGCTAGGTGCAGAGAAAGCAAGGAAGGAAATCACAAAAAAAAAAAAAAGTAAACCAAGCCCTGCTCCAGGCTCAGCTTGAATTTTCTTTCTCTCACACCTCTCCGAGGCTCACCCAGCAACGCCCAAGCCCTTTGCCAAGCCATAACCTGCTTGTTGGGCATGAACACGTAGCTAAGCAGGGCCCATGGATGTGGCACAGATCCCAGGACAGCAGTGGGCAGCCAGGAGGGGCTTTAGGACTGTTGACACTGTCCCCAGCCACAGCAGTGGCCACCGTGGTACAGAGGCAGATCTTATTTGCAATTCCTTGTCTGCCTCTCTACTTTTATGCTGAGCTTATGTTCCTGTGCCATTTGATCCAACAGAAGAGTTATTTTCTTTCCTGCCTAGTTCAGCCATGCAGTCCCACAGTCACAGCCAGCCACCTCCACTAGGGTTTAGCCACCCAGCCAGGTACCACTTTGTAACCCCAGAGCTGAGCTGGGAAGGGTGAGTGCTGCAAGCCCATGCAGGGATCAGAGGTTCAGACTCCACTGACAAAGGTGTCAGGAAGCAGCCAGAGCAGCCAAAGACCTCCAGGGCCTGGAGAGGCAGGAAAAATGGGGATTCAACTGGTTCTTTCAGAAGCTCAGCTATCTGCAGTGCTGGCAAACTGGGAGGAGAGCACAGAGGGGGGGACAGTGCAGCAGAGTGGAGCATTCCTAAATCAAATTATGTTCAGGGAAGCATTTTCACATGAGGAAATACAGGTCCCAACTCAAGCAGTGCAATCAAGTGTTACTCCATTATATTCCCTCTATGCCATTTACCCCCAGGCTGGACCCAGCCAGCAGATGACAGTCTCTGAGCCTCCATGGACTGTTTGCTACAAGAACCTTTCATTTACATTTATATGAGCCTTGGGGATGGGGAAGAAAGAGAACTCTGGCTAAAATTCTCCTTTTCATTTGAAAAGAAGTTAAAACAAAACCAAGGAGATCCTCCTCTTTCCAAGGGAGGTACTTACCCTCTGAATGCTGCTGCCCTGCTCTTTGCCAGGTGTTTCTTTGCCTCTCCACTCCGTATCCCTCTCCCAGCTGGGCAGACATGGAGCTGCCCTGCCCTGGGCTGCAGCTCTCAGCTGCTCCACATGTGCTGCCAAGCACTATTTTGCCACTCCCTGGCTACTTCTTATGAAAACCTGTATTTGTTCAACACCAGAACACAGATCACACAGATCCTCCCAAGTTATTACCTTTCCCAATCCAGAGACCATGCCCAGCACACAAAGCTCATCACCACCCAGAGCACATGTGGCAGTTGCAGCAGAGGATGTCTAAGACAGCAGCAGCACATCCCCCCTCCTGTCCCAATCCCACGCAGCCTGAGATGATACCTACAGAGTGTCCCTGTGTCCTGTCCCATCCTATGGAAGGATATATCTTTAAGGACAGTCCCTGTCAGAGCTCTCCCCTGTGCTGGCTCTCAACCTCTCTGCCTGAAAGCCTCAAACTGCCAGAAATCCCTTGCATATCCTCCCCAGGGTCTCTGCTCACACTTTAACACTCATGTGTTGAAGTATTAATAGCAGTTGGCAGGGCAGAGCAAGAGGCAAGGCAGGACTGGACCCTCACCCTCCCAGGAGAGCACAGGGAGTTTTGGATAAATATTAACTCCTCCTCAATTCCCTGGTTATGCTTTCCTTCCTGGACTACTCCTTACCATCAGTCATGCCCTCTCGACACTTTATCTTCCACAACTCACTCCCTGAGACTCCAAAACAGGGGGTTACTCCATACCTGAAGGACTGTGGTCATTCCCCACCAAGCAGTTGCTGGGGGGAGGCAGGGTTCCATTGGGCACTGCTATATTTGTTTCTCTGCTCTGGGCCCAGCCTGGAGCACTGTGTCCAGCTCTGGGGTCCCCAACATAAGGAGGTGTCCTTGCTGGAGTGAGCCCAGAGGAGACCATAAAGATGCTCTGAGGGCTGGAGCCCCTCTGCTCTGGTCAGGCTGAAAGCTGGGGTTGTTCCCCCTGGAGAAGAGAAGGCTCCCAGGAGACCTTAGAGACCCTTCTGGTACCCAAAGGGGCTCCCAGGAAATTGGTGAGGGACTTTGGAACAAGAACGTGGAGTGACAGGACAAGGGGGAATGGTTTCACACTGACAGAGGGCAGGGTTAGATTAGGTATCAGGCACAGGTTGCCCAGGGAAGTGTTCAAGGCCAGATTAGATGGGGTTCAAGCCCAGGCTGCATGTGACTCTGGGCAATTTGATCTAATTGAAAAGCTGCACAGTTTCTGGGCACTTTACACACAGGCAGCACAGGAGAGTGGGATGCATCACTCAGCTCCTTGGCATGGAGGGGAGACCTCATGCAACAACAAACCTGCTGAGATGGTTGTTTCACCTTCTCAACATACGGATTTTCAAAGTATTTCTGTCTATTGGGAAAGCCACAGGAAGGGTTGGATTTCACCATGTTATTGTACTGCAACACAGAGAGATGCTGCCTTGGTAGGATGAAGCAACAAGACACCACCATCATCTTACCTTGCCTTAAGTTCCCCTTGCTGGAGAAAGAATGATCCACTGAAGGAAAGAAAATGCCCCAGAACTGTGTAGCAGAACATATTTTCACTTAGCAGCAGAATCATCCAGGCCTGGACATTTCTCTGAACATCGTAACACCCTTTTGGCCAGAAATGAAACTACAAAAAAAAAATAAACCAAGGAGGGACTATTCCATTAAGTTGGTAAATCAGGAATATCCCTTGCTACTGGTGCCTTTTTTGGAGCTCACTCATTGGTTTCCCAGCCACCAAAATTTCGGTAGAGAGACTTGACACTTTGCAGATCCTCCCTGAACATCTACAGTGCCTTATCCACTAATCCTACTGCAGAGCTGCTTTCCAAACAAGCCATCCCTGCAACAGAGGGCAATCTCTCCTGCAGTCCTAGACACCAGATAAATATAGCAAGGAGTAAATCCGTTCTCTCTGCCTAAGGTACAATTAGGGGTTTGGTAAACACCGGCCACCACTGGAGGCACTGGCCTTGGAGGCTCAGAGGATGCCTGTGGTGGGCAGCCAGGGCTCAGGAATTGGTCTCTGCCCGTGTGGTGAGGGACACCAGGCTCTGAGGGGGAAGAGGGAAAGCTGAGCAGCCACGAGCTGGCCTGCCAACATGCCCAAGAGCAATTTGCAAACTGACGTTTCAGCAACAAAAAGATGAAGAAAATAAACACCAGGAAGAGACACATGTAACTGAGAGAAATGTGACCACACACAGCTTCTTAGGTAACCAACACTCATGAGTTAGCACATACACATCAGGCCAGGACTCACCAGCCCTTCTTCCTCCTTTCATTCATTTTCCCCCATTCCTGAGGAGAATGGTAGGTGCTGTACCCTGCACACTCACACTTCCATAGCTGTCCCATTCCTCCAGTGCCCTGGCTGGAAGTGTGTCCTTTCACTGCCACCAGCCCCAGGAGGGTTCCCTCCAACCTCCCCATCAGCTCCTGCACAGGCACCTTGAGTCATCCACATCCCACCACAGCTGTGCCCTCACAGGCTAGCACAGATGATAATGAATATATTTCTCTCCCAGTACAGTTTTACTCTAGAAGACTTGAGATTTTTTTCCTCCATCCGTCAGAATGGGATGAGACAAACAAATGAGACAAAAACCACAGTCCACTGCCATTCTGCTTCCCTGCTCTCTGCTGCAGGCTGATGTGAGGCTCTCTTTGAGAGGGCACTAGGAGCTTCCTGCAGAGATGTCTGGTCCCGAGGTGATAAATAACCTTGCCCAAGGACTACTGCTCCTGTCCTGGAGGAGCCACACTCTGCACTTCTACATCTCCTTTCCTCGGGAGATCCCCGTGGGTCTCCTCAGCACTCATCAACAAATCTGCATCACACTCCAGTGAGGAAAATTGTTATCTCAAAACACAGTCAGCAGCTGAAGCCCCGAAAGTCACTGAGCATTAAAGCCCTGGTCACTCCTGAACCACTGATTTGTATCTTACATTTTGGTTTCCTCACACCAGAGCCCACAGTGCCAAGTGTTGTAGGAAGAAAGCATCAAGAGATCTACCTCCTCACTCCGACTTTCAGTAGCCTTTTAGGATTAAAAATATTATACTTGAAACTGGAGATGAATCACAGGTGTTGTAAAGGAACAGGACAAGCAGAACACCCCCCCACCAGCACAGGCCCACGGCACCCATCACTATTCCTTAATTTCTCAGCTGTGCACACGGGCGCCTACGCTCCCTCAGTCACTGTGAGTAACACACAGCTCTGCTGGCAGCACGTGGGAGCCCCACAGGACTGTCCCAGGCAGCTCAGAGTCCACGTGTCAACGTTACACAAGCACTGCCCTGTGTGTGTCCGTGCAGGAAACCAGGCACCTGAACTGGGAGCAGCCTTTCCACTTTAACAACTTGTTGCCTGGAGCTGGAATCACCTACAGAGCTGTGCTGCTGCAGAAAGGACTCTCCAAGGTTTCTTGTGACCAAGTTTCACCCTCTGCTGCTTTGGCCTCCTGATAAGAAAGGCCATGTGTGATGAAGAGGACATGTGTCAAGTGAGGGTTTGTCACCAGGGAGCCCGAGGGGAGCAAGTGGTGCATGTGCATGGGGACACTTTGGCACAGAGACCAGAGCAGCTGGAGTGACCAGTTTGGTGCTTAAAACAAAGGGGAATAGAGGCTGCCCAAAGAAATTCGTATGACCTCATCTAAGGACACATCCAGAGCAATGAGGCTGCAACCACAACCTCCAGTTAACCCCTCAGCTGCTTCACCGCAGTGAAAGCACTTCTGTGCTAAAAACACAGAATCTTTGGACAGTTAAAGTTGGAAAAGAACTACAAGATCATTGAGTTCAACTGTTAACCCAGCACTGCTGTGTTCACCACTAAACCATGTCCTCAACTGCCACATCCACACAACTTTTGAGCACTTTCAGGGACGATGGTGATTCCACCACTTCCTTGGGCAGCCTGTTCCAGCGCCTGACCACACGTTCAGTGAAGAAATTTTTCCTAATATGTAATCTAAACCACCCCTGGTACAACTGGAGGCCATTTCATCACACATCAAAGAGATGTTGACATCACACTGCAAAGAGATGTTGTGAATCTCCCCAGCCTCCAGCTGGACCAGAAGTGCTGCACACACAGCCTGGATCCCGCTGGATGCCAGCGGGAAGCTCCAAACAGATGGAGGATAAGCTGCAGGTCTGGATCAAGGTTTACAGGAGGGGGTCCCAACCTCAGTCTCCTCAGATAACACGAAGACACGTGGAGGGCTGTGCTGTGAGTGGGGGGTGCCCGTGTCTGAGTTGCAGATGTGTGGCAGTTCTGACAGCTCTTCCCTGAGGAAAAACCCCTCACACACCTAATGGTTTTTATAGCACTCCGAATTAGCTTATGTAACAGTCATCATGCACGCTCCACTGGAGAGCCCCCGGCTTTTGACATTTCTTTTGTTTATTTCCACTATTCTGGTTAACCCACAACTTCACATAAATGAATTTTTAGAGTTAGTCTCTTACAGACTCCAGGCATAACAAGAGGAGCTGGTCCTCAGGGCAAAGTACTAAATCAAGTGAGGGAAACAGCAAGATCTATTGCCCTATCTACCGTGAATTTGGAGCATCCCAAATTAGTGAAGGCTGCTGATATCCTCCTGTCCTTATTAAAATGATAATGTCAATTTAAGCTGTGCCCACAGCTATGTGTGTTCAGCTCTTCCACCCCCCTGGCCACTCATCTTTCCATTGTTCCCAAGGGGAAAGATCCCCAGATTCACAGGCAATGCTCAAGGCACAGCTTTCAGCTGCTCTCTTTCCCCCAGCTATGAAATGGGAACATCAATAACTGTTAAAGGCAAAATTCAAGGATTGACCAGGGAAAACCAAAATAAGAAAAGAACTATCTGTGCCTATCTTGTTGATATTGTAATGTAAGACTATAATCTCTCCACTTTTATTAATCCCAGGTACCAGCTCTTGCAGAGACCTCCTGGGTGCCCTGGGCAGCATGGCAGTGCAGTGATATTGTGGTCAATGGGGTCCTAGAACTTGTGCCCTGAGCAGAAGGCCACAGGCTCACACCACAACTAGCACCTTTGAATCCCCTCGCTCCTCCTGCATCTCCAGCCCACACTGGTCCACCCACTGTGGCTTCTGGCCCATCTACCACCATCATAATGGGTGAACAAGGGGCTTGAGCTGGTGCAAACAACGTCTGGGGTGGGAGTGTCTCTGCTTTATACCCAGAAGAAGTATTTAGACAATACCAGACAAACTGTCCCAGTGAAGGTTTCATGACATCAGCCAGTGCCCCTTTCTAACATAACCCAGATAACTGGCCTTGAGCTTCGTGCCTCTCCAAAATTACGCCCTACCCTTCCAAAAAGCACTGAGACAAGTTGTGGTTGATCCTCAGCCAGCTGCTGATGATGCAGAAGTGGGGCTGCTGGTGCTCTTGCTTTTTGGATGGAAAAGCCAAGCCTGCTCTGGACCGCAGTTGGTCCTGGCAGCCTGCCCCTGCTCTGCTCCGGCCGGCTCCAGGCAGCCACACAGCCAGACAAAGGCTGAAACAGGAAAGCTGAGGCACCTGCTCCCCTCCCACCCCTTTGGGACCTCTCGTGAACAAAGCACCTGACCCACAAACAGCACTGGTGCAGGAGCAGCGCTGCTGAAACACAACTGGGAGGCATCGTCCTCCCTGTGATCACCTACACAGAAAAAAAATACGCTGTTTTAGCCAAATCAGTAAACTCTACCTTTTTAATGGACCCTCTCCTGTATAATCCCTGCCAGGGAAGTTCCTTCCTCTTAGCAAAAAGTGAATTGTAGGCTGGAAACAAATCAAAGTACAGAGCACAGCTGGCTACCCGAGAGGAACACGATGCCGATTTCTTCCACTCCAGCTGCTCTGGGCTGTTTTCTGGCTGACTGGGGAACACACCGCTGCTCTGGATGGCAAGTGTCAGCAAATACTTCTCTCCTTCAAATTCATCAAGTACAGCTGAAGGAAACCGAAGCGGGAGTAACTTCCCTGACACGCCATTCTTAACTTGTGTGGTTAACAGGCTGGAGGGATGGGATGCCATCCAGAGGGATGTGGACAGGCTGGAGAGGTGGGCCCATGTGAACCTCACAAAGTTCAGTGAGGCCAAGGGCAACATCCTGCACCTGGGTCAGGGCAATCCCAAGCACAAATACAGGCCAGGCAGGGAATGGATCAGGACTATCCCTGGGGAGAAGGACTTGGGGATGTTGGTGGACCAGAAGCTCAACATGAGCCAGGAATGTGCACTGCCAGGCAAGAAAGCCAACTCTGTCCTGGGCTACAGGATAATTGTGACCAGCAAGTCAAGGGAGGGGATTCTGTCTCTCTGTTCAACTCTCCTGAGACCCCGCTTGCAGTGCTGCCCCCAGCTCTGGGGCCCTCAACACAAGAAGAACGTGAAGCTGCTGGAGCAAGTCCAGAGGTGGTCATGGAAACATTCCAAGGGCTGGAGCCCCTCTGCTCTGGAGACAGGCTGGGAGAGCTGGGATTGTTCAGCCTGGAGAAGAGAAGGGTCCAGGGAGACCTGAGAGCCCCTTCCAGTGCCTAAAGGGGCTCCGAGAGTGCTGGAGAGGGACTTCTGAATCCCACCTCACTGGCTTACCGGGGACTATGCACCAGGCTTGTACAAAACAAAAACCACAGCTCCAAAGCCCTGCAATTGCTGCTCACTGAGCACTTTTGGATGCCAATGCCATATAACCACTTTCAAAGGGACAAGAAAGTTTGAGTCACAGAATGAGGTTTCCAAGAGAGGCCAACATTAATTCTCCAGGTTCCTGCCCCTCCTATGTGCCCCAAGGCAATACATGGATGTAGCTACCTAGATCCCAAGAGCTGGTGGCTATGGAAATGCACGTCATCCTTTTCTTTGTTTAGGGTGGCAAAGAGCCCAAAGCAACCAAGACCCCTCTGTAATGCTTCACTTGCAACCACTGCTCTGTCATCCCTACCCCAATTTATCTTTTACAGGAATAAAAGCTTCTGGGTGCAAGGCCAGATGTGCAGAGGGAAAAATCTGGACCTGAAACAAGGGGAAATTGAACTGCAGTTATATGGAGTCATAAATATTTACTGCAATGTAAACTGAAGGACTGAACTGCTCATTCGATTTTTAACTTGAAAAAAAAAATTAAAATTTACAAGGTCTCTCACCAGAAAAGTGGAAAAGTATATAATTAGAGACTAAAGAAAACAAGCTTGAACAAATGTGCTGTGCCTGTCAATTTAGATTCTCTACACCCCAGTCCCCTTTGGAGCTGCACCAATTCCCCCTTCTGTCCTCAGACGAATGTATGTGGAAACACACAGTGCCAGGGCTGAGACAGCAGCTTTGTTTCTGCATATGCAGAAGATAAACACACACTTCAGCTCAAAACTACCAGCTCTGCGCTGGTGGCCGACTTCTGAAGCGTCAGCTTTAAAATGCAGCTCAGTTCTTCTGCCCTGACCTCTTGCTGCCATGAAGCTTTAGCACTCACACAACACTGTGACTCCCCAATAATTATCACCCAGTGCATTTTTCCTGCCACTTGACACCAGTTTGGGGTGCTCTGACCACAGTTACATCCTCCCAGTGACACATCACAACACGAGGGTTGGAGGTGGTGACAGTGCATGGCTGTGGAGCTTCAGATGCAAAGCAGGAGAGTGCCACAGTGTGCCATGCCCCCTGTCACCCTCACCTGTGCCACAGCATAAATACGTGTCCCTGTGCCGGTCACTAGCATTGGATGGGGACAAGGCAGGCAGTGACACAGCTCCCAGGGCATTTAAGTGCACACTTAAGCAGACATCCATGACTAATTCCCATTCCACATCTGCTGATGCCTCAATCCAGCAAAGCACTCCAGGAAGGCATCCCGAGGGTGGCTTTCTGCTCCCACCCACGCCGAGGGAAAAGCTGAAAACTACTGTTTTGATAAGTACATCTGGGAGCTGGGACAGGATATGAGGGCTGAGAAGATGAATTGAAAAAGCAAATTGAGCCCAGAGGGAGAAACTGAGTGACAGAGAGACCAATGGGGTGGGAGCAGATAAACCCTGAACCTAGTGTGGGCAGAGCAGGGTTTCAAGGAGGCAAGCAGGGTTGTTAGGGGGATAGGCAACAACCAGCAGAGACAACTGTCAGCATCCTGGAGAAAATGATGAGACAAAGGGAGGTCACACAGGTTGCAACTAGATGGTCTTTAAGGTCCTTTCCAACCCAAGCCATTCTAGGATTCTACGATCTCAGAGAAGAAAACACATGGGAAGATTTCAATGGCAACAAAGCACCTGCTAATAAAGAATAATGTCTGTGATGCACAAGGCACCTCACTATGGGTTATATGTTTCCCACAGGGCTTTGAACTGAGGAGCAGCACAGGCTCATTGGAGGGCTAACACAGCCAGCAAAACGTGCTACCACAAACAAAAGCCCAGGAGTGGGCTGTCTCAGCTTCCCTCGGGGTATTTTAGAGGAGAACAGTGACATTTTCTACCTGCAGGGTCAGGCCAATGCAGACAACCACCAGGGACGTGCCTCTGTCCCTGGGCAGCCCCAAGTCCCACACAAACAAGCAGAGCACACGGCCTCGGGTACTCACAAGCACCAAGAATTCTGCTACTGTTTTCCCGAGGCTGGAAAACACCTTTTTCAAGAAAAACAAACCCTCCCACCTGCTTCCTTCTGAATCAGAAACAGTTTCCAGAACATTAAGCTGTAATTAGGACTGTAAATTTAGTCACAAGCACTTATAATCCATAAATCTCCACATCCAATAAAATATAATAGCTAAGGAGAGTCCGAAAGAGCTACTAATGACTAAAGCTGTCTTTCAACCTCAGGCCACTCCTGCTTGTTGCTGCCCTGTGTTAGACCCCTTGAATTGAAGTGGGGCTTGCTAATTATTGTCTCTGGAGCTGTTATGAAGTAAGGAATTAATAATTTATTTTACATTGTTCTCCCTTTTCATAGTTTGGTGTGGTTTTTTAAAAAGACATATTTTACTTGTACTCTTTTCTCTCTCCAGCACACAGAGCTCTTCATTTATCAGCAGCCAGCTTTGCCTCTCAAACCATGACAGGAGGCTGAAGATGTGATTTCTGAGTGTTATCCACCTGCATTCTCTCGATTATTTAAATGCTTTTTTTATTTAATGAGGAAGTTTCAAAGAGAGAAATTCACACAACTTACTTGGACTTGTCTGGTCGCTGAGCCTCCGAAGTCTCCCGCTGGAGGTCCGGCTGATTCCTAAAGCAAGAAGAAGGTTTGAATAGGGAGTTTATGTGAATATGGTATGTGAATCCATCTCCCTGCTATGACTCCACATCTGGCAAGGCACATTTTCTTTAGGGAATCTGCCCTGCACAACCACCTCTGTGATCCAAGGAGTGTTATGTGTTATTTTAAACAGGAAAACACCTGAGGAGAGACCTCCACCTTTCCCTGAAGATGTCAGACATTATTATTCAAACACAGCAAACCCACAAATGTATTTAGGGTTTCCAGAAACACCAGAGGGAACTTTTGAAATCATTAAGTGGGACACACACATTCACCTCTTGCTCCAGGATATTTTATCCTAGAGACAAGTGCAACACTTCCAGAGACAGGCTTCCTTGAGGGGAGAGGAAAGCAGAGCAATTTAAGGACATGCACTGGCAGAGACTACTCACTAGATTGCACCCAGCATCCTGGGAACATATTGTGTATAAGAACCCTGTCATGGGGTCAGACCAGCTGGAACACGAGATGCATCTCCATTCCCATACCCATTTAAGAAAGTCATCAGAAACTCCCAAGTGCCTCCCAGACTCCAGACAAGCCACAGGGACCTGCTGCCTACAACAATATTTCTAGTCCATCAGCAACATTAAACATAATTTCTCTGCTGCCCCAGCTACCTGTTTGTAAAAAATGGTGATTGACAGGACACTTGCTTCCCAGGTGGGCTGAAAAACTCAGCAAGAACCAGAATTCCCCTTGAAGTTGAAACTGTACACTGATTAGTGCCTCAGTTTCTCCTTTTCTTACCACAATAAAAGCAGTGAACCACCTCAGGTGGGATGATATATCCTGAAATCACCCCAAATGCTATGATGTCCTGGTATGAGGATTCTCAGAAGATCTGACAGCTGCCCAGTCTCTGGTGGGACCTGCTGCAGGAACAACAACTCCAGGATGGTATCTGTCATCTCAGACACCAGATGCTGGAGCTGTCAAGCCACAGAAGCTCCTCAGTTCGTTACAAACCCTCCTTCAGCACATAAAAATACTGAATCAGGATTTCTACCCTGCAAACAGGTAAGAAACTGCCAGGATTTTGGTCTGGTGTTGCTCTTTAATTATATTACTTAAACTACCTTCTCACCATCTACCAGATCTGCTGGACAATAAGCAAAAGGCTTAGAACAACAGCAGTTTAAGCTGCAGAATAACCTCAAACTGTGATTTGTAACATAGTCACAACCTTACAAACCTTGTCAGCTGGAAGACTGCACCATACAGGATAGAAATTTGTTAAGAATAAATACACAGAGAAAAAAGGCAGGAAAACTTTCAAACCAGTGAGCCCTGGGATGGAGGCAGGGAAGGAAAAAGGGCTGCCTGGCAACTTGATGTGGAAAAAGCATCTCATGCTCAGAACCTTCTGTTTATATATATATATATGTATTTGTGTGTGTTTGCTCTCTCCCTTTCCTTTTCTAATATAAAAAGCCTCTGTGCCTGCAACATTATGTGGTTGAACCACAGGGCTGGTCCTGGGAAACAGCACCGCAGAGAGAACCCATGGCCAGCACCACCCAGAGCCACCCCCTCACTTGGCTCTGCCCCCCAAAGAGCACCACCAGCCAAAGAGCCAAAAATAGAGCCAGGACTGTCCACCCACATCCGTGAACACCCAGTTTGTCTTCTATGAGAGCTTTACCTGCGTTGCAGCAGGACAGACTGCTGCTACACCCGGTCTGTAATTCCCTGACTGACAGAGAGAGAAGGGCTGAAGTTTATAGGAACTGGTGCATTACAACAAGCATTATAAATTTTAAACATATTTTTTCCATTAAACCCAGTCCCCGAATGTTTTTCTTAATTATTTCCTCCTCTCTAAATGTCTACTGCTTTTTTGGACACTAAAAAAAGCACATTTCCTCTGCCCAGCAGATTTCTAAATGGCACTTCTTTAGACAGGCTGCAAGAGCAGCCTCATCCTGGCTCAGCTCCACACAGAGAGCAAACACCTCTGTGTTGCCTGTGTGCAGACAAGGTGCAGTGTTGAAATCTGGCTTTTAGGGTTGCTCAAAAACCAGAGAAAAATCATCCCTTATGGGTGGCACGCTGAGGAACGCAGATATGCAGCCACGCTGAGCTGGTTAAACGCAGCCTTTTATGTTCAAAGACTTCATTCAGTCTGTGGCAAAGCAGGACGGAAGCTGAACCAGGAGCTTACAAGCTTGGACAGGATTGCACACAGGAAAAAGGCTTTATTCTCTTTAGCAACGACTCCAGTGGAAAAACACACACAGGACTTGGAGCATCCAACACAGCACAGCCATCAGAGTATCCATGCCCTGGCTGAGTCTGTGGCTTGTATGCAAACATTTCTGAGAATTTGTTTATATGCCCTGTCTCACAGGTTTTCTCTGGGGCCCTGGAATTACTATTCACACCCTTTTTAAATGGGTAGACAAGCTCAACTGATTTGCTGTGTGTTGGAGGCAGCATTAGAAGGAAGTTTTTCTGACAGCTTTTTCTCCACTGCCTGTTAACAACGTTAATAATACATGATAATGCTGTTAAATCCCTTTCAGACAAAGAGAAAATAAGGAGCAAACACGAAATTCATCCAGGCTGCCTAATGCCTTAACAGAGAGTCTGGGAAAAGGGAATGCTATGGAGTCCAAGCCAAGCTTGCTATCTGTGCTGTCCCACTGCCCTTCCACCAAGGGAGGATCCAGACACAGTCCTGGAAAGCAGATAAACAGCAGGGAAAGCTGGCAGCCTGGCAAGGCAAGAAGAGAAAATCTGTCAAAAAATAAAATAAGTAATGAGAAAGCAACAGCTAAAAATATGCTGCTGTGAACATAGTGCCAGGAAGCCGGTGGAGTGGGCAGGACCAGAGAGCATTGGCGTGCTGAGTGTGTTCTGGGGTTACCTCTATTTATAGCCTGAAAGCAGCAGGCTGAGCCCCACATTGGAGCTGTAGGGCTGTGAAACAAAAATCAAAGGTTTCCACCCCAGACACAGTGTCTATGAGCCTTCCCTCTTAACGCTGTTCAAATGCCCTCAAGCCACGCTATAAATTTATTGTAGCGCGCTGGACGAAGAAACTTAATGCATTATGCTTTATTTAGCTGAAATTAGGAATTCTCTTCCCCTTGTTCCCAGCAGAACGACTTGAAAACAGAAGAGTCCGACAGTTAAAGTCAGTCAGTCCAAGCAGGGCTCATTCAACCCAGCGGATGTGCCTCAGCAGGACAAAGTTCTGACGCTCACCCAGCTCAGCCTCACCTTGGCTCGCTCCCTGAGCAATTTTTTTTCATGTTTTATAATCAATGACTAATTTCCTCCAGATCCACAGGCTGGGACCACGTGGCACAGCAGAAAGGCAGCAGTACTCAAGGACACTGGGCTTCACTGGGATCTCCTTCACAACTGCCAAAGTCAAGAGTTAATCTGTGTCATGGCAGCGCAAGCAAAACCCCAGCCAGGCTCACGTTTAAATCACTCCCTCCAGACAATACTGGGACAAATGTTTTACTCCATTGTGCTTCTTGCAGATGTTGATATAAGACATGATGGATGTAAGTCATCCCAGTATTGAAACAGAAGCATCTTCTAGATGTTTGCCTGGATGCAGACGTGGTTCAGGGCAGCAGGGGGAATGAATCCAGCCTCTTTAGAGAAACTGTCCATGCTACAGAGTGACTTTTCTAGCTGACTTGGCTGAATCTGAACCTAAAGCCAACCAGGGAACTACAAGAGATGTTCAACTCGGTCAACATGTACAATCCCCAAAACAGAGTTTTTGCATGATACATCCCAAACTTTATGGATGCATGTAACAGTAATGAGACAGACCACTTGGGACTGATTCTCTTCTCACAGTAAGTGATCCATGCTGCTACACTCATGTGATGTAAAACTCAAGAGAACAAATGAGCAATTCCCATTATCAACAGAAACCGTGCTGTGAGGACAAACAATGGAGGATGCAACTCAGGAACTCACTCTCTCTACACAGTCCAGTAAAAACAAAAAGCAAGCAAACAAGAGAACCCAAACCAAACAAAGGTGGTGATAGAAAGGGATGGGCCAAACCCAGCAGGAGCCATCCCACACTGTGCTGGAGTCAGCAAAGCAGCACCAGCTCATCTGAGCAGCCAGTATGAGCCTTACTTCTGTTACATGTATTTACTAACAGGTCTGAGATCAGATAATTCAGCTTCCTTCTTCACCCAGCACACACAACACAGCAGGGTGTCCAGACAGCACTGCAGACGTCTCCATCCAAGACTAGTTTCCTCCTGGACATATCCACATTCCTGACTTCCCAGAGCTCTTTCCTGGGGTGTACAACTATGGATCAAGTCACAGAGCTATCTCTGGACTTCAGCTTTGGCACTTCTCTGCAGAACAACCCTTCAGAGGTGTCTACAGCCCCTACACAACACCAGCAGCTTTTAAAGCAAAGGCTGACAGAATTGGCTCCCTCCAGGGCAGGAGCAGCAGCCCATGCACTGCACACACCCAGCCCTGACTCTTCTACCCTATCCTGCCCTTTGCCATGTCCTCAGGCCATCCTGCTGTCAGCTAGGCAGGATATAAAGGACAGCAAGGATGTCACTTTGCCCTGCACAGGTCCCAGTGCCGACTGCTGGGACAGCGTTTTCCACTCCCTGTTAGGATGTGTAACATCTATCACAACACCTTTAGGGTGTGAAATCTGTCTCACTGTATCCACTTCACAGGTACTATCCAGACAGTGGGCAGGAGAATTGCCTTCACTGACAGCTGTATTTCATCCCTCTTCATCCAGGCAAGCTCTAAAAGCTCCTAAAATAAAGTGGATGGAGAAGATCTCATCAGTAACATGGCCTGGAACTGCTAACAGGAGGAAGACCCACACAGGGTTTGATCCATGCAGCAGAACCACCATGTTTGTGGTTTCTCCAACACTCCACACCAGCTGCTGGAGCCTGAGCTGCTGACACAGGACATCCTGGCACATGGAGCTGTGGTGTCACTGGAGACAGCTGGGGACAGAGGGGCTCAGGGAAGCTGAGGACCACAAGGGAGGGACATCTGTTTGCAGAGTAGCAAAGGAAGAAGAATCTCTATTGCTTCGAGCCCGAGTCCAACGAACCACACAATTACAAATTTCACTTCCCTTAACTTGAAATCCACTTGCAACATTAACCTCAAAAGGAATATGGTTAAAAAAAAAAAAGGGAAAAAAATTCATGTTCATTTCCAGTACTAATCAGAAACATGCACTGAATAATAAGAGACACTTTTCCAGATTCTGTGTAACAGAAACTCTTTACAAAGAAGCTGAGCATAGCTAGGAAAAAAAAAAAAACCAAACCAAAACCAACATTGAACCCATGTGCATGGTTTCCTTCTGGATCAAATATCTCTGGCAGCAAACTGAGCTTTCACCAGGATGGAGGGATGCTGATGGAATGAAGGGATGCTGCTGCCAAGGGGCACTGGTTACAGACTCAGGAGTGGAATCACCACCTTCTCCAACACAACCATCACCATGTGGGCACATCAACAAACTGTGTTTGCCTGGGTCAAAGGGTAAGCATAGAAAGAGCCTAAAACACCACTTCCCTGAGGTGGGAGCTGGATATCACCAGGCTGGGGCCAGACAACACTGCTAATCAGCACAGTGCTATTAACACACAGAAAGAACCTGGCCTGAGGCTGGATGTTAGATAACCCTCAAGGAAACCACAGGAAAATTGGCATTGGCAGGATGCATGTATTCCTACCACAACACTATGCTTCTGGCAGGTGCCAAACGTGTTCTAACACTAAAGAAATGTTACAAAAGCTTGTGCTAATCATAAAGGGCAGCAAGAATTAAGCCTCAGTTTTTCCAATGTTAGAAAGGCTTCCCCAAGCCCAGCAGTGGACTGGCCACAGCAAAGGGCTGTGGGTAGAAGGACCAGTCCTGTACAAGGTGATAGAAGATGACAGGGCACCCAGCACTTTAACCTTGTTTCAAGTTTAGGCTTTGATTCAAATTCTTCACTCAAATTAAACTGCAGTAATTCTCAGGAAATCAGTTGCTGCATCCAAAGAGCTTAAAGCCAGAAAATTGCCTTGGCTGACCCACAAAACCCACACCACACATTTTTATCCGGTCATCACAAATTCAAGCTCGTGCTTGAACAAAGTCTTGGCTTTTCAGAGGTGTTCAATCACTACTTCAAGATTAAAACACTGGAGTGATCTCAAGTGCTTTGGCAAATTGCTCAAGAGCTAAAATGGCCTTCAAACAATGCAGGGACTGTGCCTTTCCCCATGAATTTATTCAGAGGTGAGTAAACTCAGTTCTCAGACATTCACTTCATAGAAATAACAAGATCATTTCATCACTCCTTGTGATCCTCTGTTCTTTACTGCCCACAAATTCCTCACAGCTGATAGTCATTCAGAGATACACTGGACAACCATGAAAGCACCAAAAAAAAATTAGCACAAGCAGTTTTTCATGTGAAAAAGCATGTTAGTCATCATCTGTGATCCTTCTGCTTGGAGTGCTCCAGTAATCCGGCCGGGCAGCAGCAAAGATGCCACATCACCACACCAACACATCAGATGACTTGTGCAAATGCATATTTATAACACAAGTATCCTCACAAATTGGAAGGGACTGGAAAAACAGGTCTTTTGTATATGTGTTGTCAGCTTTACTGGCTTATGGGATTCTTTTACTTAGCAGCAGGAGGGGAAGGGAAAAGGATTTGCACAGGAACAGAAAACTGCTCTTGTGGAGCTCTGCTGGTTGGGAATGGATCTGGTAACCGCTGTCAAGTCTAAAATTCCTTTCAGTTCACTGTTGAAGTTAACCAGATTTCCAGAGAGGTCTTGTCCCTCTAAATTTACCCTGTCTTCACCACACTCTACACTTGCTCACACTTCTTATCTGTGGAAATCCAAGAGAGAAGCAGGACACAAGAACTGGAATTCAACAAACAGTTGCCTTGTAGCATTTTCACTAAACAAGGGGGTTTTGCAGGAGGATGTCACTGAGCTTTGAAAGCCATGACAAGAGCAGCTTGGATCTGGTCCCATTTGTTTCTGCAGAACCTGAAGCATCCCAGCAAAGATTGGAAGGAGAGAACGGATCTGAACACACCCAAGCTGCAGCCTTGCTCAAAGAAGGAAATAATCAAACTCTTACATTAACCAGCTGCCACAAGAGCTTCAGCAAGCTAGAAATGTGTTAGTTAATAATTAACATTAATAACACAAGAGTCCTCAGGAGCCTGAATGGACAGGGGATAAGGCCCAGAGTACTATGGAAACAAAGAACAAAACAAACAATCACCACTCATTCTTTGCCTTCCAAAACCCCCAAGCATTTACAGTTTCCAGACCCACAAGTGCACCTCACTTTCTCGGGTTCGTCTGGCAACGGCCATGGATTAGCTGGAGAAAATCACTGTCAGATTTGAAGGAGGGGAAAGGAATTTTAAAACTGCAGCGTGGTATTTCCATATGGATCAAATACTCCCAAAGCTGCCCTGCAGCTCTGCTCCCCTCTCCCACAGGCCTGTAACGCTCTGGCTGTGACCACGCAGGAGAAGTCCTGGTGCAAACTTCCCAGCCCAGCATCTGGTTCCCTGCTGCACTCCAACACTGCATGCAGCTTTAGCACACAAAGCAGCAATGTGGTAATTCAGGTTAAAAATCCATTCCTTGCCATCTTCTTGTAACCTCAGAGCAATCCACGTTTTATTCCTCAGCCCCAGCATTTGCTCAGTGTCCACATGCTGCGCTTCCCTGCTCTCATTTCACACACAGAACTCCCAAACTTGTGTTTCAGAGGGTCCCTCTGGCAACAGACACCACTGGATTTATCATGGGAGTCCTGTGAGCCTGGGGCTGCCATGAGGATGTAATACAGACCCCTTCTGTTTGCCAGGCTCTGGAAGGCAAATGTTGATTTTTCCCAGAGAGGGATGGGGGTGTATAATGGAGAAAAGTTGAGAACAAAGAGGCAGCGGCGCAGTAGCCAAAGGGCAGCAGTTGACAGAGGGCAGAGGTCAAGGGCTCTCCTGAGCCTGGGTGACCCATTGGGATGACCCATAGGATAACCCACTGGGATAGTCCACAGCTTGTCAGAAGTGTGGAAGCACCTGGACTGAACAGGACATCCAGAGCAGACCTGTCCACTTTGGACTGCCCAGCCTCAGTGAGCTCCTCCTCATCACAGCTGGAGGAGATAAAGGGCAGCCTTTGGTTTTGAGACCAGTGTCTCACTCAAAACTTGGACCAAATATTCTTTCCCTTCACGCCATACAAGAGATGCTCCACTGCAGTCCTGTAACATCCAGATGAAGGAACCAGCAGTAGGTAAAGTAGTAGCCAAGGGGACATAGACATGAAACCTCTTCCTAGCCAGAAATTCAGATGAATATTCAGGGTCAAGACCCACAAACTCTTTGGCCACTTGATGGAGAAGAGAATTGTGGAAGGGGCATTAAGCTCAAGCAGACAATAGCCACTTTTCTCTGTGCAGACATCCACACAAATATATATATATTCTAAATATACTTTAGGCTCCAAACACTACCCGAAGCCCTTCCACCTGAGCATCCCTAGTGCAGCAGCAGCCTGAACACACTCACTTTGCACCACATACATACAGCTCACACATGTATCATTTGGCTGAGAGTATCACCCCTGTGATACTCTGGTACTACACAGAATTGCCTTAAAGTTAGAAAGCCCATACTCCAGGCTGTGGTTCAGAAACCAGCTCCCTGCACAGCTCTGCACAAGAAACTTAAGCTCACAATTGCAGTTTCTCCCTCGGGACATCACACTTCCACTTTCTAACATTTATCTTTGACCCCAACCCCAGTTGCACCTTGTCTCTCTGCTCATCCAAGGCTAATCCTGCCCCAGGAAGATGCTGAGGTGGATGGGCAGGGAGATCAGCTCAGCTTTAATAGGGGAGTCAGGAACTGCTCAGCCACCGTCAGGCTCTAACATGACTTGCTGCACGTAACTTTCCTCCTCCACGTATTCTTTTCTCTGCCTGGAAAATGAGGTGTCAAGCACTTCCCCTGGTTATAGGAGCTGGAGGGATATAATATTTAATGTTTTTACATCTTAGCAGTACCATAAAGAATGACTCAGGCACTATCTATAGATGCCTGAGATAATGTCCGCTGTCCGTAAACAGGAGGGAAGGGAAGTTACAATATGAGACTACAATGAAGCCCTTCACTTACACAATTGAGGGTTTTCTCCTATTAATTCTACCCCAGAAGTAGCTAAGGCAACCCAGTTTCATAAGCTAGTAACATTCTTTGGTGTTTTTCCTCATATCTTACAATTATATTTAATAATGGCTGCAGCAGGGAAGTTGGAACAGAGGAGAAATTCAGTCAAATTTGAGGACATATTGGAGTGCCTAATGCTGCAGATCAGCTTACACTAGAGTTTGTAGAAGTGCCTCTACAAACTGCAGTATAACTCCATCTGCACTTTAGGAGCTGCTGCACCTAAGAGTTCCCTCTTCCATCTCCAAGATAGACAGCCACAGAAAACCCAACCCTGGTCCCAAAACCAGCTACACAAGTGGCTTAAGGCTCTATCTGTGAGGGGTCAGTGAACTCCAAGTTTAAATTTCGTGTGTGCTCCCCTCTCCCCCAGTCTCTCTCCTTTAAAGGCATTTAATGTAGGACCAGGTTCTCACAAGTCCCCATTGCCCATGCTGTGCCCTAGAATGTATTTGCTGTGTCCTGCTGCTGCACATCAGAGGAGCAAGGTACCAGCACAAAAGCACTAAGTTTATTTAAAAACAAGATGTAAAATCAATACTTCAGTGCCAGTGTCATATTGGGTTATCCTTTAAAAATCTTTGTAAGGGATAAAGGGTAGGCACTGATTTTTTTTTCTCCCTGGTGACCAGTGGCAAGACACGAGGCAGGGGAGGTTTAGGTTGGGTACCAGGAAAAGGTTCTTCCCTCAAAGGGAAGTTGGGCACTGGCTCCCCAGGGCAGTGGTCACGGCCCCAAGCCTGACAGAGCTCAAGGAATGTTTGGTCAATGCTTTCAGGCACACTGTGGGATCTTTGGGGCTGTCCTGTGCAGGGCCAGGAGCTGGATTACAGTGGGGTCTGTGGGTCCCTTCCAACTCAGGATATTTTATGATTCTATGAAAAAATAATTCTAAACCAAACACCTACATTTCTGCCAAGCCATGTTCTGCAACAGTCAGCCCTACAGCAGGGCAGCAGGAAAATTAAAGATTAGGTTCATTTAAATAAAGCCCAGATGTAAGAACCATCTCTTGATGCTACTCTGTGGTTACACATGCCTTTCTCCAGGTACCAAGCTGTCCCAATGCAACTTGTTCCTCTAATGGGCTTCTCCAGCTGCCAGCAAGGGAAAAGTAAAGCACCTGGCACCACCAAACAGCTCAGCCCTGGCAAAAGGCAGAGTGAAATCACTCCTGGCACAGGTGAGAACCATTCCATGTCATGGAGCAGCGCCTGCAGCCTCTGAGGAAGCCTTTCTCTCTATAAAGAGGGCTCACACAGGGAGACACAAAGCCTATTCTGTGGGTCTGGCTGAAAGGCAGCTTTGTACTGGGCACATGGCACACTCGGTGTAACCCAGCCAGGCAGCAGAGCTCTGGTCCCACCCAGAGCCCCTCCCTCCAGTCACTCACCCCAATGACACAGATGTTCAGTCTCCACTATGCAAATCCTCGCCACACAAAAAGGCAGTGGCTGCCTTTGAGTAACCCAAACCTCCGTGCACTGACCCTGGCACTGCCCAGAGCTTGAGCTGTGCCAAGCAGCAGCACAAATGAAGATTCCCAACAGGGTGAAGCTTATGAACATATACCTCATGTCAAAAGAAATGAACCACACAGTGACCTGCCCCAGCTAGATGTGGCAGGCTTTTCCCTGTCTGGGGGCTCAGGTCACTTCTGGTGCCCTCAACAACATCTTCAGAGTTCATTACACGAGCTGAGCTTTCACAAATGGCACCTTCTGCTGTCAGAGGACTCCAACACCTCTTGTCCAGAGGGGATCCATGGCACTGCCACGTCACTCCAGCCCAAACCTACCCCAACCCTTTATATATCCTTGGCAGGAGCAGCACACAGGCAGGATACTCCCTGCCGTGTCCAGAGCTGTGGGACTGACACAGGGCCAAGGGAGGATGCTCTGGGGGGTGTCAAAATTCCAGCCTTATCTCCAGAGGCTGAGATCATGAGTAGAAAACGTTTCTGTGTTGTCTCAGCAAGATTCCTGCTGGCACCTCTCTTCCTCTCCACAAAAGCACCTCTCTGTGAGCAGTTCTGGAGCCAGAGAAGAATGTTCACTGGTAGAGGCTAAATGTATTTACCATTTCTGAGACCTCAGATCTGTGACAGTGGCTGTCCTCAGCATGACCCAGCTGCTCCTCAACCACCTGTGTCCTGAGCAGGTCAGGGGAAGCAGGCCCATCTGCAGAAGAGATGCTGCTGCCACTTCTTTTGGGAACAGCTGGCACACCAAGCATTCACCACACTGCTGCAAGCTGGCAGCTGTCGGCTCTAGAGCCTGAAGGAAAGATTCCCGCTGCCTAGGATTATAACCAGATCTCCAAGGGACTGGACTCCTCACTCCAGGTAGCTGGAAGCCCTGGGGCAGCACCCCACTGTCTGCACAGCTACCCCCCATACTCAACAGGAGATGGGCTCTGCAGCAGTGAGTCACATCCCCAGATGGAGCTGGAAAATAGGGTGATTCATCTGGCAGCCCTTGGCTGGAGAGAGGCTGCAGGGACCAGCTCTGATTTAGAGATGCTTTTAGATGGCTCAACTCTGGTAAAATTAAATTCTGCCTTGTTTTTTTCCAGGTCTCAGTCCTCTGTAATAGAGGATATTAGCTCCCTCTTAGCTTTAAGATCAATGTCTGAAAGACAGTTGCTGGAATAGGAAGCACTTTGGTTATCTGCACAGACAAGGAGCAGGAGTCATGGCACCTGATTATGCCCCAAGCTGTCCACAAAATCCAAGGAAGCAGCTTGTTCCTCTGCAGCTCAGTTTCCTAGGCAATCTCTTTGAGAGATGAGAGAACCGCATTTATCCACAAAATAAATCCCCTGGAGGAACCTAAAATCCCTCTTCTGTAGGCTCTGCCCAGGTGATACAAGCACAGAGCAAGGTCACTGCCAGGTAGACTTGTGCTCCAAGAGAAGGTGACAGAGAGGGATAAGTGAGGGACAAAGTGACAAGGGAGGGAACTGTCAGCCCTCATGCCCTAAGTTCCTTGTGAATAAACAAAGCACTGACCTCCAGGGCTCTTGGGCATCTGTCACCATCACTTTATTCCATAAGAAAGTGAAATTAAAAAAACCCCGCAGCTGAAACAGTGCTTAATCTTGCAAAGATTATAATGACATGATTTGAAAAGCAGAGGAGGCTGTTAAACCCCCAAAGCAGACGTCTCTACTTGCTTTATGGTCTTATTTTGCCCATAATCTATAGGCAACAGGGCTGGGATGCCTTCAGGATGTTTTGAGGGACTATGTCAAGGCAGTTTTTAATCCAAAGCCTGACCTCCCAGCTGTGTTTTGACCTAAGGACACATCATGCATTAACCATCAGAAATGGGAAAGAGAGGTTTTTAAAGATAAAGATGATCCCAAGTACAGATGAAATTTTACAGAATATTAGAATTCAAGTTAATCCTGATATGCTGGAAATGGACAACAAACAAAAAACACTCGAATAGGATGCAGTGTGACCCAGCAAGGACCAGCAAGGTCTAATTTACACACCACACTCAAGTCAGTGGTTGCAGGAGGCTCCTATAAAAGACTGATATCCCACATGGGCTGAACTGCCAAGTTGTATCATCATCAAACAGAGGAACAGGTCAGGGTAGCAAGTACCCCGGGCAGGTGATTGCAGAAGGTGAGATGTAGCTGACTGCAGACTGAGGTGTGGAAGGCAGTCCAGGGCTGTGTAAGGGAGGTGGGCAGCAGTATCCAGGCTCAGCTCAAAGGGATAATCTCTGTCAGAGCTGTTCCCTTTTCAAACCCCTAATGCTGTGCACTGGATTCCCCGTGTAAAGAGCCTCCAGGTGCCAGGCAGAGCAGCTCTGGTCCAAGGGTTTGTTTGCACTTCCCCAGCTTGTCTACGCAGGGTTCTGTCATCCCCTTATGTTTTCCTCCTGTATAATTATCCAGGACAGACTGGTTACCTGAAAGCAGCCAGGCAGGCTGCCCACACACAGCCAGCACTGCTCCCTCAAATCTGCCTCGGCCCACCCCATCCTTCAGCCCTACAAGTGCCAAAGGAGTGGCACAGCCTCATGGAAATGCCCCAACATCCTCCTCCCAGCAGGGTTAATGAGGTCCTGCAGGCTCTGTGCATAAGCCACAATTTTGCCTTGGGTTTGTGAGTACCTTGGAATGGGACAAGGTGCCACACACCACCTGCTCCAGCTCCACGTGACAGCCAGGTATTTGCTCGGAGAGAAACGCAAACAAACCCACCCTGGAAAGCTTTGTGCTCTCCTAGAAATTCAAACAAGGTCATCTCCAGGTGGAAAGCAGGAGAGCATGAACAGTCCTGGGTAGAGCCACCATCTCAGTGCCTGTTTGGGCAGCCCTGGCAGCCCACAGCCAGCAGAGAGGAGGGGGTGAGGAGAGAGGAGCAAAGCCACAACTCATCAATCCCCGTGTACACCTCTGCCAGCACAGCTCCTGTTTTCCCATCCACTGACCCACGCTCCTGTGTACACCTGAGCAGCAGGAAACACTTCTCACCCCTGGATGCCTCTCAGTAGCAGCCTGTCCATCAGATGGAAGGGCTCTGGACACAGAAACACCTCCCCAGGGCTAGGAATGAGGGCATTGTTTATTTTTACCCAGGACTAAGGTCAGGTTTTGCTCCTAAGGCAGGCAGAAGCTGTGTGACTATGCCCTGTACTGACCTTCCAGCTCCCTGTTTTCCAGTGTCCACCAACCCTTCTCCTGTGTTACAACCTCTACCAACAGCAGCCCAAATATCATCCACTAAGGAAGAGGCACAGCCTATGAAAGGGTTTTATGCAAAAATCTGCAATAATAAGCACCCAGCACATTGACATGGGAAGCTCTTCTGGCTCATATCCATTCCCAGGGGTTCCCATATTTATATTCAGGGTCCAAATGACAGGAAAGGCTCAGTAAGATCTGAACATTAATCCAGGCACATATTATGAAACATATTTTTACAATTCCCTCTGCATCACGGCTCAAACACAGGACTCTTGCTTTTCCCATGATGATCTCTAAAAACTTCAGAAAGACAAACACACAAAAAAACCCCACAGAGCCACAGACATCCTCCTCCTCCCCTCTCCCCACCATGTGCACTGTCCAAAAGGCCTGAAGTACATTTTAAAATACTGACACGTGATGCTGATTTCCTGGAGAGTGGCTGGTCCATGAAAGACCATGTGGGGCAGAGCAGCTCTGCAACAGAGGAAGGGCTGAAACTTCCACAGATGGATCAAACTCTCAAGGGCTGAGCTCATCCTTCCCCAGATTAACTCATTGCTCCCAACATTAACTGCAGGAATCAGCTGTCAGACTATTTCAAATCACTGCTGGGAGGTTTATCTGACAAAACCCCACTCCGGGAAATAACTCACAGCCTCTTGCTCCAGCTGCCAAGCAGGATGGGGAGACCACCCAAGCCATGACATCCCCAACAAGCCACAGCACCAACAGCCTTTCAGTGCTCAGATGTGGGACTGACAACTGAGGCATCTCACTTGTCAGAACAGCAATTTGGGAAAGCATTTACAGATGCAAATGTAGCTGAATGACAATTAACGTCAAAGGGCAATTAGCTGCAGTAATGTCAGTCCTTCAGGCTGTGTCTGAGCTGTTCAGTAAATACT
The DNA here is from genome assembly GCF_003945725.1 of Corapipo altera. Taxonomy (NCBI): domain Eukaryota; kingdom Metazoa; phylum Chordata; class Aves; order Passeriformes; family Pipridae; genus Corapipo; species Corapipo altera. The sequence goes on from NW_020884913.1 coordinate 7,374,298, forward strand.
CAACAGCTCTGAGAGTCATAATGTACCTGCTTAAAAAAAAAAGTATTAAAAAAGAGGCACTTGAAAACTCATAGTGTGGTGGTTTTGGTACAGCTTGGGCACAACTCAAACTCATATTTCTAAATATTATAACCAATTTATTGAAACATGCTGTCCAACACATGAAGAGAAGATGCCAAAGGGGCAAAAAAAAAAAAAAAAAAGGTGGGTTGTTTGTTTGTTTGTTTTTGACAGAGCTGCAAGAGCACACTATGAAGGTTTGAATTTAAGGATTTCACGGTGCTTCTACCAACTGACCTTAGATAAGGGCAATGCAGCATATGTGACTCCTTTTACCACCAGAACACTGAAAATCACAGGAAGTCAGAGAGGTTGAAAACCTTCCCTAAAGCACAGCAAAGGACGAGAAGGATTACAGCATTTCAGGATTGGACTGGCAACATCACTGACTTTCAGTGCTTCACATTAAATTCTATGTGGGCAAAGAATTATGTTCCTCATTCCTACTGATTAAAGTTTATCTAGATTTTGCTTTTAAGTTTAAAAATTAATTGAAAGTCATCTTGGAAGGAGGATGGAAATTGAAAATTAGGAGAGCAAAGCATCTGGAGGGTGCTGGTCTCTGACTCCCTCCCCCCCCCACAGACTCAGGAGCTCCCACTGGGGTGGTGGGTGACACTTGCTCTTCTGCAGCCCAAACTCTGCCTTTCCTGCAGGCAAAACAGCCTCCAGCCTGCTTAACTCACTGGAACAACCCCCCTGCCACCTCCCATGTGCAAGTCCCTTGTCCTGACTTGTAACACTCCAAGATCTGTTATTCTTCTCAGCAACTTTTACAGTACGTGCCCAGGCACTTACAGCTCAGCCCCTGAGTCATTCCACAGCTCCCAGCAATGGCTGAGGGCATCTTGTCCTTGTTTCCTTTGTTTGTTCTGTCCATTATACAAAGCTAGAGGCAATCCCCATTTCCCTGGATTACATCAAAACAAAGCAAACATGCACCCGGGGGGATCAGGACCAGCTCCCTCCCCAGGCACGTGTGCTCAGAGACTCCCGGGCATCACCAGCACAGCCTGCAAGGATGGGACGTGACTGCGGATGAGCTGAGGGAACAACGAGTGTCAGGGACCCTCTGTGTCCCCAGCAGCTGCTTTGGGCTCAGCCCCATGAGGCCTCGGGGGGGGGCTGCTGAGTGCCAAGCTCTTCCCTTCCCAAAGGGAACCATTCTATCCCTCAGCAAGCACTCTCTCCCCCAGGAGCTGGAGCCCAAGCTCCATTATTCCCTCAGTCCCCAGAATAGCAATACTCCCACACCAGGAAATTATGGATTTTCTTGAGCATTACCGTGACCTTTTTAATTTCCATTCTGCCTTTAGCTGTCTCCTCCCCTACACTCCTTCTCTAAACAAATCTCAAAGCTGTACAAAGTGTTTCCTGTAAATAATACTCATCTGGCATGGACAAAGGAAAGAAAAAGAAAAAAGAAACCCTTTTGCTGCTAGTTCCAGCTTGCAGTCATCCCTCCAGTTTAACTTCCATCTGCTTGACCTGGGAGCATTGAAGGCAGCACAGTGTTTGGGGTAAATAGAGGGAACAGTTACATGCCCTGGGTGTCCGAATTGAACTTGAAATTAAAAGTTCAGGTTATGGAAGTAACAACTTATAATGTGCTTCAGATTGCTGCAGTGCAATGATCAGTGTTGCAGCTCAGGCAAGAACTTCCCAACCACCCCCTTCCTGCCCAGTACACTCAGCTGTTCTCACAAATGTCACGGCCACAGACAAAAAAAATTTCCTTTTGCAGGCTCTGGTGCCAACCCACATGGATGCTGGCATCTGCTCTAGGGATATCTGAATCCCTCTGAGCCCTGTGAGAGGCTCACCTGAGCTATGAGTGACACAGCAGGAAGCAGATTCCCAGGCAGCCACGAATCCCCCTCTCAAACACAAACCCTTTAAAGGGTGCCTTGAGCTCTCCTTGTCACCAGTAAGTCATTGCAGGCCACTGTGGGAACGGGCTGACTCACCAGTGACTGTTCCACCTCTCCCACCACACCACTGCTTGCAGCACTGCAATTTCCACAGGGAGCAAGGGCTTCACAAGCACAGCTGCTTTTTCTGAGGATACCAGGACCAGGCAGGAAGGGGAACTCCCTGGTGTGGTGTTAAGTACACTGGCATGGCCAGCTGGCATCACCCTGAGGGACAGGCGAGTCCTACCCTCTCCTGCAGGAAACCTCTGCTTGCCTTTTGTAAGCTCCCTGACAGGTTGAATCTTCACAAATTGCTGCAATACAAAGCCCTCTCCTCTTCCACAGATGTTTCCCTGGATTTGGACCACACCTTATGCTGCAAAACCCAAGACACCCCTTGTCTAAGAGGCACAGGTTGGCCCCAGCACCAGTGCTGCTCTGGGGAGGGATGCCCCTGCAGCAGTGGGCAGGGAGTTATTCCCTGCAGCATCTCCCAATTCCACATGCCACCACATCTCCTTGCTCAGCCCAGGTGGACATGGGAAGATGATGGATGTTCTGGGGAAGCAGATCATCACCCCGTTGCACCCCCACAGGGCTTTTCATTATGTTCCACATATGTCTGCGTGTTGCGGTTTCTTATTTGTTTTTCTCCACAGGCTGGATTTCCTTCCTTCTCCAAACTATTTTCTAACAGATGTTGCGATGTTTTTCTACCTGGAACAAAGCTCTACCACTGCCCACACACACCACCAAGCCTGGCAATAGCAGAACACCCAACCAAACTCATCTTGCTGATCTGGCCACCCCAGCACAGCATGACGCTGCTATAGGAGGGTTTTTTTCATAGTAAGGATCTATCAATCACCACAAGCCATCAGAAACATGTGATGGCAGATTGCATTTACATTTATAGCAATATATTCTGTCAGCAAGCAAATAAAATAAAACAATTGTGTCTTTTGATTGGACTTCTCACGGTCCCACCTCAGGTTTTGCAGCAAGGAAGCACTAAGGTAAGTTTGCCAGGACTGATGCCAACAGCCATCAACAACTCCTGATGTCTGCTATGACATAGAGACAGACTGTGAGGCCCTGAAGGCAGCTGAGAACAGTCTGTCTGAGGATCAAGGTGCTTTCATCCAACAGAGACTCCAACAACTTAGAGCACTCAAGAAAATTACAGGCTTTACTATCACAAGAGAGGACAGGCACATTAGAAATCTAATTTTCTAAAGAATGCAACTTTTTCCATTTTAAAAGCAATCAGAAGAATTGTTAAAGGTTTTTATGTGTTAACCACATGGTGCAGACCTGGGTGATGCTGCCTCTTAGCCACAGTGTTGGTTTGGAGCTCGGTCTGTGACACTGCCTTGCTCATGTAGCCTTTGTCTCTGCCCCTCATCACACACCAGTCATCAAGAAATTCAGAGATGTGGGGTGGGAAGGACATACCTGCTTCTACACATCCCCACAGCACTCTGGACAAAGGCACCCACTCTCTTGGGGCATCTCTGAATGTTGCTACAGCTCAAACAATCGCGGGGCAGCAGCCAGGGGGAACATCAAAGGTCCTGTCCGACCATGTGTGCAGCAATGGGGAAGAGACTCAGGCAGAGAGAGCAGGGAATAGCATGGTGTGATAGGTAAGTGTTAGAAAAATAAATAAATGAAGGGGGTTGGGGAAGAAAACCCACCAGACAGAATGTGTGAACATGAGCAGGCACCATGGCTGCTCTTCACTGGTTAAAAATGTAAGAGACAGGTATGGACTGGTTGGAGATGCAGTTGTCCAAACAGTGAGCAAGTGTTTGCCGTGCAGGAACTGCATTTTATTTGTTCTTTTCTATGAGGGGCCATGGACATTTGGTATCAATGTGAATGATGCAGATCATTCCTGGCAGCTGACCCAGCCAACCTGCAGAGCTTTCAGCATCCTGAAAATAATGCAAAGCCCTTTGTCTGTGCACCAGCCTCCTGCTGCTCTTGGATTATCAAGGAACAATTTCATTTCATAGCCCTTGTTTTCCTTCCTGTGATTTCAGTAACACAGGGTAACACAACACCAACACAAACCCATATCATAAAACCCTTCCATGGCCTCAGGCAAGGGACTCAAGTTCCTGGAGCAGCTCACTCCAGGGTGGCACTGCCAGTACCACCATCCCTCCTCTTGCCTCTACTCCTGGGCTCTCAAACTCTCTCCTCACACTTTTTTTTCCCCCTTTCACATCCTCCCTTGCTCACACTGATTTTATTGATGCTTCAGCTCAGCTCTGCCACTAATGGGAAGGAAAAAAACTCAGGGCAGGCTTCACTGCCCTGCTCAAGCTCAGGGTCCTGGTAGAGGGAGGACAAAAGAGCTGAAATGGCATCCTCTGAGCAAGGTGAGAATAGGAGCCAGTTTTAAACAAAACAACCACCCAGTACAGACACTTTTGCCTCTAATAAGAGCAATCATGAACTCAGTAACCAGCACAGTGGCTGCTCCTCCACCTTGACTCTGGTGATAGCTCATTCCTACCAAGCAGTGAAGACACAGGATGAAATGGAAACCCTGTCACTCCTGGGTGCAGGAGTGACACTCCTGCACTTCTGCAAAAGCCTTCCTAAAGGCTTCCTTACTACACTATTTGCCAGCTTCCTTACTACACTATTTGTAGGAGCCCTGCCCAGCTGTGACAGGGGCTGCTGCACCTCGTCATAAACCAGGTTGTTGCTGCAAAACCACAAAGTCCTTTGGTCTCAGCACACAGGGGCTAAAACTTGCAACAGAGACACCACAAATGTGCTTTGGCACATCAGGCACAGGCAGGGCTATGTCACAGAGATAACAGGTGGAAATGGGGCCACAGAACAGGTCATTCTCCTGAGCCAGTGGAGGTGTTCCTTGCACTGAATTCCAGATTTGAGTAACAGGTTTGAACAGTTGCAGATTGAGGATCCAGCTTCTTGGAGCTGATTGCAAATCCTCACTCTACAATTTTTTTCTTTTGTGTGATATGTTGTTGGCCCAGCAATACAGGTTTTGGGGAGTAAGAGCTAGCTGAGAGTTTGAGCTGAAAAACAATAGCTTTTTTATTTTTTTTATATTTCAAAACAAGCTATTTCGAATTTCTGTTCCAAATGACAATCTAAAATTAAATGAATGTTTTTGTTGGATCCAAGCAATATTTTTTCCTTGATACTGCAGTTTGGCCAGTGAACTACATTAAAAAAATAATAAAAAAAACCCCAGCCTGAACAACACTGTTCATTTTTCCACAGCTCAGACACAGACAGTGCCAGTGCAGTGACAAGAGATGGGGTCTGGTTCAGGAGCAAACAATGGGCTCTGCAGACACCAGGTCATCTCTGCCCCACCCAGAAGCTTTTATGGCAGAGAGGTTAAAAGTCATTGAGGGAATCACACTGGACCTCTCTTGTATTATCAGCCTGAAAAAGATCCAGTCTCAGTTGTTCCAGCCCATCTCAGATGGGCTGCAGCCAGAGATGGACTGAGGCCCCTCCAACAGACAGCACTGGTCCAGTCACAGCCCTTGAAGGTTATTTAGGGGTGGCCACATCCATCCACTGCTGCTCCACTGAGCTTTGATGAACCTCACTCTGTGGTGCATGTTCTCGTGCTGTCACAGCTGCACACCAGCCCTTGCTCACCCCCAGCAAGAGCTCACTTGCTTTTCTTCACTCACTGGATGTGCTGGGGCACAACAGGAGCCCCTTGGTGAGGTACAAACCCCACTTGCCTCCCAACACCTGTAGCTGCTGCTGCCTTGGACCAGAGATACAGGTACTCAGCATCTGCAGGAACCATGGGGTGTTGGCTCCAAGGCAACACAGAGGGTCTGAGACAGGAGGGGACCTTGGGACACTACAAACCAACTATCAGAGGACAGGGCTCTTTCCCCAAAGCTTCCCAGCCTAGATAGAACCCCAGAATAGTTTGGGTTGGAAGGGACCTCAAAGATCATCTAATTCCAACCCCTGCCACAGACAGGGACACCTTCCACTAGACCAAGTTAGTCAGAGCCCCATCCAACCTGGCCTTGGACACTTCCAGGGATGAGGCAGACAAATTCTCTAGATAGCACCAGCAACTCCAATTTGACTTACATTCTATTGCCCATGTTTTACAGGGAATCATTTTATGAGTCATGATATCGGAAAAAAATTGTTTCCAAATCCTCCTGCAATGATGGAATCACAGTTCTCACTGTTACTCCTGCAGCTTTTCCTGTAGCTTTAGTTCCTATATGAGGAGTTATTCCTCCCTAAGTACCTAAGCAATAAATCAGGAGTCTGCAGTTCAGGTAGTTTTCTGTAACCACTATGGATAACTCTGGAGGTACTGTAATTCCAGTGATCCTTATTTCAGTGCAGGCCAATGTCTTACATAAACCTGTAACTGTCCTTGGCCAAAACCATTTGCACCATCCTTGAAAATACCTATAAATCATCCTGTCATTTATCACAAATCCTGTCTATTGCTTCTTTGGCCATGCAATTGGGCTTGAGTAATGAAAAATGAGAACCAAAAAAAAAAAAAAAAATCCTTAAAAAAGTAGTATTCCAGGACAAGTTCACCTTCAGCATCTGAAATAACAGACATCCCCAAGGCAAACGTGTAAGAGCTGGCTTCAGTAGAAGTTATTGCTCATTTCTAACTCGCTGTGCAAAATTCCCTGTTTCATGCTCTCCCCTCCTCCTCCTGCTGCTGCCAGAAGCTCCAGGAACACAAAGCACTGCCGGGCTGAGCCACATGTGCCCACGGCTACGGCACAAAGGTCTGAGCCTCTGCTCTAAGAGGTGAAGCATCGGAAGGTAAACCCTTCATCCCAACCCCACCTACGTGGCTTGTACTCAGAAGTCACAGCAGATGGGTAATGATTTCCCCTGAAGTACTTTAGAGAAAGTGAATCTTGCCTGGGGTGGGGAACAGCCTGATAACAGGAGAGTGCTACAGCAGCCTCGCTGTGCTCACAGAGGAGGATGGAGCTGGAGCTCCAGCCCTTTGAAGTCAAGCAAGACCCTCCAGCTGGGTTCAGCAGGACTCAGTCCACAAAACAGATCCAGAATGTACCAGAGAAGGGCAAACAAGGTCAGGGAGAAATGCTCTCAAGCCCCAAAAATTGTTTACAAGATGTTTTTTTCCCTTTGTCATAATTTTCAGGAGTTTCTGAGCCAGGCACTGTGTTTCCAGCCTGTCAGGGGCTGTCAGCATGAGCCTTTGCAGCTGAGAAGTCACTTTGTCACCTCACTAGCTTCTCTGGCAACAGAAAGCCCAGAGGCCCTGCAGCACCCTGTACATCTCATGTCTTGCAGAAGCAATTGGGATCCCCAGTGAAATTCCCTAAAGCGAGTGCCCGTCACTGTGCCCTGATTTGTGAACCCACCAGAGAGATGGGCCAAGGAGGGCTGGCTCCACCCCATGCAGAGGTGGCAGCTCTCCAAGGTGGCCTCCATCCAGCACCTTCTGCTCTGTGAATCACTGACAGGAATAGCCCCAGCACAGCACAGCAGGAACAGCAGCACCAAAAGTGAAGCCTTTGCAAAGCAGAGCTGCCTGTGTTTTCTGCAAGGTGTGAGGTGTTGTAAGTGCAGTTAATCCTGTTGCTTCCACGTAGTGTATTCTGAGCATTGCAATTCTTCTGTTCTTTTTACTTAACTAAAAAGCTGCACCATATCCAGGGAAATCTCAAAGCAATGTTTCCAAAATACGACCATAGTCCCTTTGAATTAAAGGTACTGGCCAGATGTCAGCCAGCCTCAGCTGTAACAAGTGAAGGAGGATTTGGGCACCAACCAGAGACTTGTCAGGGGCTTTGCAGCACCCCAGCTCCACTCTAGCACAGCCCATCCAAAGCAAGCAAAGAAACAAAGGACCACTTGGCCTCATCTGCAAGGAGTCACAATATCAGGTCACAGTGCTGACAGCTTTTTTGTATGACAGCCAGTTATCTCCAGACCTGTTCTTGCACTGCTCCTGTCTGCTCCAGGGCTGCTCCAGCCACCATGTGCCCCTCAGGAGGCCAGAACAAATAGCAGGTTTCCCTACACACAGGCACAACCATTAATAGTTTAATCCATTACAACATGCTAATAATCATGCTCAGGATTTCTCAGGTTCCCAGCATAAAAGCCATAATAAAGCCTCCCTGGCAGCCCATTTAGCAACACTAATGAGAGAAGAAAAAATGTGCAAGAGAGAAACATTACTAATTAATTTTAACCATAAGCAGGCAGCAGCAGCACAGAGGGAATTTTCTGAGTCAAGACAAACCCCCAGCTCCTGTGGCTCATGAGTTCAGGCAGAGTCCTGTTGGTCATTATGTGGCTCGAGTGACTGGCAGCACAGCAGCTGCCACCAGCACCCCTATAGAGCGGCCAGACCCGTGGCTGAGGGCATCAGGAGGAGGCTGACATGCTGACACCACATCCCCACAGTGGCCAGGGCAAAGCCAGGGCAGAACTTGGCTTAGAGAGCACAGAGAGCAAAGTCCTGCAGCTGGAGTTGCTGCCAGAGGCACCTGAGCTTTACAGGGTGAGCAGGGGACTTTTAACAGGAGACAAGTCCACTCTGTTGTGCACCAGCCACTTCTCGGGGCCACCAGCAGGATTCCACAGAGTGCTCTGAGGAATGACCCCAGCATGGTTGCTCATTCCTCTTAGCCAGGGAGGAAGGAGCCTACATGAGCAGAAGGCACGATGTCCTCGCCCCACAGGGCAAGACTGGGAAAACCAGGATGAGGAGAAGGGAGAAGAAAGCCCCCCACCATTATGGGATCCCAGCTCTTACATCCCGTTTGGAAACCCCTCCAGCCCTGAGTGCAGGCAGTGTCACACACACCACCACTGCCCTGTTCCGATTTCACTCTTCCACTGGGCACTGGATCTCTCCCTGTGCTGGCACAGGTGCCTCCTGATAACGAGCTCCGTGTCACCAGTGCCGGGTTCCGCCTGGAACAAGCCGCCTCCCCTGCATTTGCTTGGCTTTTTAAGCCTTTTCCGCCGATCAAGAGGGTCTGTTTATACACAGTGAAACAGCTGCTCGTCCTCCACAGAGCGCTCAGGGGCAGAAGGGCTTGTGCGAGTGGTACTTTTGGGGTTTAATATTTTTTTTTTCCCCAGTACAGACACAAAGGGAGAGAGGTGAGAGGAGAGAGAGGCTCACCTGAATACGAGGATTTCTTCATGCCGTCGCTCCGAGCTGTGACATGGGAGCAGGAGCGAGGCCGGCGGGGCTGAGCGGTCCCTGGGGTGCCACGATCCTTTTGTGGGCAGGGACGGGGAGGGGACGCGCACACCGCCACCCCATCCGAGCGCCTGGCTCCAGTCGGGGGGCAGCCCCAGCGCTCCCAGTGATTAGCACACACCTTTCCGAGTGGGTTGTGGGCTGTTCCAACTCTCCTGGCACTGGCAGGGGTAGAGCAGGGCTCAGCCTCCGCAGCGGCTGCACCTTACCCCCTCGGAAAACAAATACTCCCCGGGGTTTATCCCTGCCAGCTCCCAGCCCTGGAAATCCAGGTGTATTTAGCCGGTGCAGCAAAGGGAAGGGGTGGAATTTCACGCCTCTGTCCCGGCGCACCCCATGGATTTGTCTGAGCCCTTGGCTGCCGGAGCGGCTCAGGTCAGCGCTGATCTCCACTCTCTAGTTCAAAGGGCGCTGCTGACCCGTGGAAGCGCCTCTTTCCTCTCCAAAGCCGCCCGAACAGGACTCAGTTAAGGCTGTAAACCGAGCAAAACGCCTGTGCAGGCTTACACCACGGGGAGAGCTACATATGAGTACTTATTCACTGCTGCGGGGATGCGGAGAACCACGTACCCCATAACCAGCTCCCCGGGGCATCTCCCCAGGTGTGGGGAAGAGGAGGCTTCACTTTGCTATTCCTGATGTGCCTGGAGGGCAGACACGCTCTGATCGCTCCCCTGCGAGACACAGGTTGGGCAATTAATTACGCAAATGCAATCAGCCTGTGGCACTGCAAACACAGACAGGAAGAAAGTCATAGCTAGTCTTAATTTGTTCTGAGAGCACGGAGAGGTGCAGGAGCCTGAACTGCTGGAGGAAGGACCAGGCTGTTCCCTGCAAAGATTTCCACAACCCCTCAGGTGGGTCACCTACACACAAAGGTGTGCAGCACAAGTCCTGTTCACCTGAGAACATTCCACCACGTCAAAGGCATGGCTTCCACAGCAAGGGCTCTCTGCGTGGTTGTAGACTATTCCACAATAAGAAAAAAAAAGTGCTCTTACCCCCAGCCCTAACCCTGGCATTGCATGAGAACAGAGAAAGGCACTAGATGAGCTGGATTAAGAGGATGTAGTGCTATTGGCACTTCTTACCACTGTTCAGCCACAGATTATCCCCTCTGTAACAGATCTGAAAAAAAGGATTGTCTGAGTGTCTCAGGTTTTAGTACAAAAGTTGTAGAGCTGCCTGAAGTGCTAAGCAGCCAGACTTTGCACTGAACAGCTCGGGAACACTCACACATTTCCAGATTTGTAGCAACAACAACTCTACCCACTGCTGCAGGACAGTGCTAGATCATCTTAGCACTGGGGTTATCCAGTGGGGAGATGTTCATAAGCTCTGTCATTAGGAAAACTTCCACCAAGAAATCTTTTGAATCACCAAAGCTTTGTTGCTTAATCAAACACACATCTAAGGCCACAGTAACAATATTACTCTTTCCACATTAGTCACAATTTGTGGAGGAGAAACAATAGCACAATGACTTGCCCCACCTCACACACCAAGTAAGGGCAAAGTCAGGAGCAGAACCCACTCCTAGTCACTGATCCCTGTGCTTGGCTCCTACCTGCACCTCTCTGATGAGCAATACTGCTTAATACTCAGCAATCACAGGGATACACCTTAAAGAAGTTCAAAAGGCAGCTTTCCCTTTTTGTCACTTATGGAGATATGAGCTTGTGTGCTTGATTTTAGTGTGCAGTTACGAGTGCACATGTCTGGTTCTGTGTTTGTGTGTGATTACATGTTCAGAAGGTGCCTGTGCCATCATCATGGAGCCACCAGTGAGCAGCATGTTGTGAGCAGCGTGTTCGGAGCCACGGCTGGGACACGGCCATCTGATCAGCTCCACTGCACAAACACAAACAGCAAACTGTGGAGCAGGCGTCCTGCTGCAGGGCCAAACAAACACGATGAGACAAACTGGCTGAAGGGATATTTTCTGAAATACTCTCTGACAAAGAGTCCTTTTCTTTGCCTGTCCCGCCTCAGAATTACCCAGAGAATCGGTCGCTTGGCTCAGAAGGGCAGGTTAATGTTTAATACAAAGCAGAGCCCACAGGCTTCCAATAGGTAAGTCATTTAGAGCTTCCCACACCCCCTTCCCTCCCCACTCTTTCCTAAGTTAGTGAGGGAATTTATTGTTCCTGAAAGTGAGGGATTTGGGCTGCTGGCTCAGCCTGGCTGCAGCACTGGCAGGCACCACGCAAGCCTCAGGTCTTGCCAGAACAGCTCAGATATGACCTGGCACCCATCACAGACCAGCCCTGAACTTCCCCCCTGCCCAACATATCCCACCCTGGCATCCCTTGGTGCCAGCACAGTGCTGGCAGAGGCACAGAGCTGGCCACTTTTCAGAGAGGCTGTGTCAGCCTCACTTGTCTCTGCCTCAGGATGCCCAACTCCACACTCACAGCAGTGACCTTTCCTGAGGGATGGGCATGGGCAGGCAGCAGCACTGAGCAGCTGCTGATGAGCCCAGCAGCACCCACAGCCACTGAGGCTGCAGATGTTGCACCTCCTGCAGCAGGTGCTGAGCCTGACCCAGCCGTGGTGCCCTCAGCAGCTGGTTCTCCCTGACTTAGCTTGCAACACATGTGCTGTAGTTGTTACAGTTTCATGGCAGGCACGAAAAGCATTTGCTGCAAGTGGCCTGTGCTGCCTCTCCCCAGCAGCATCCTCCAGGGAATCACATTCCCCAGCACGTGGGGGTTCCTGCATGGAGAAACACAATCTCCCAAACTAAACATAATAGAGCAATCAGAGGAGTGAGAGACAAGCACCATCAGCTCCATAGTGTGGGCTGAGGCAGGGAGCCAGAGGCCCAGGAAAGGGTCAAGGGGAGGGAGAGATGGTAGAGGCAACAGCACCCAGTAATGCACCCTGGAATGAGGAGGAAAGTACAGAAATAAGGAAAGGATGAGCCCCTGGGGGGAAAAAACCTGATCTCAAGGACTTGCAGGAAGCTTGACATTAGGGAATGCTGAGCTGTGTCACTGCACCTCTGACTGACTCATTCAACTTCTCAGACCAAGCTCCTTTTGCAAAAGGGGAGGAAGACTGAGGTTTCCCACTGAGAGGTGTGATGAGGTTCAGTGCTGCCCTGGGGCTCCAAGGCACTGCCTGGTAGGCAAAAGTGGCTGTTGTGGCAGAGAGCAGGACTCCCTGTGTGACCAGTAACAAGGAGATGCAGGAATTTACACTGCAAACACCTGCCCACCTGCAGCAGAGCAGACCTGAGCCTCCTCCTTGGGAACAGCATCTCTGGCTGATATAGGGGTAGGAACTCAGGTGTCAGAGCTATAAATCCCCTCCATCTCCCTGGATCCTCTAAGCTCCTATTTCCTGACCAATTGCTCTTTTGTGGCTGCAGTGTTGGAGAGATGATGCAGCGTTTTCCACCTTGCTTTGCACCAGCAGTTCATGGCCCGGTACTGGGAGGCAGCTGCCAAACTGAGCAGGAGGTAAATGGTGACGCTGCACTCCAGCCATGGGGATCCCTGCAAATCCCAGCACAGAGAGCCCCTGGATTCAAGGAAAAGGAAGCAGGAGGAGACCCCACAGAAGAGACCTTGTGGCTTTTGGCCAAGACAGGGCTGCCCCTCCCTGTCCAGAGCCTGCAGCTGCCCTGGCAGGCACCAAGGGGGGCTTTGGGCACTGCTGGGTGTGCAACAGGACCTGACTCACCCGGGTACTGTGGTGAGTGCAACGCTGAGCCAGCAGGAAAAGGTTCAGTCATCCCATTGGACCCACTCACTGGCCACTGGAGGAGCTCTGTGCCAGGGGGCTTGCTGCTGATGGCACACATCAGGGCAGAGTTCAGCCCAAGCTCTGTGCCCTTTGCAGTGCACAATTCCCATTGTCAGTGCCCAGGACAGCAAGATGCTTGTGAGGAAGGACAAAAGCTCAGCAACCAGCACTGGAGGCAGGCAGGATCTGCTTCTTTCTGCCACCTTCTTGAAGAAATTAAAATATTACAGCACCTCTGATAGCGCTCCCTTTCCCCTGCAGCCTTAACAGAGCACTCACACAATGCACTGCTTGTGCCAGTCAGTTAATCCATACAATGCACTGGTTACTTATATTCATCATTATCCTCAGTTATAAAAAAAGCAAATGCGTATTTTCATTTTTAACAGCTCTGACAAAGGGTTGTCCAAACTGGGATTAAAACTCAGGGCTGTCTAACTTGTTACTGCCTAACTTTGCAGCTGCAGGAATGTTTGGTCTGCCAGCTCTGAGCTCAGTGGAGCCTTATAAAAACATACCTGCCCAGATCTTGGAGAGGGAGATAGAAATCAGTTTGATGATCAAAGTTCCTTATAGCATTCCTGGATCATACAGGCTTTGTACAGAACAGCATGAAGAGGTCTGGAGGACTGATTGGCAGTGACCTGAAACTGCTTCTCCCAGCACTTGAGGATAATTCGGTGGAATTCACATCCAAGGAGCCTCCAAGCCCTGACTTCATCAGTAGGCACATATAAATCATGTGGCTGCTCCGATGCAGCAGCCTGGCTCTCAAGCTTGCAATTAGAAAATAAGGGGTTTATGAAGTGCATTTGGGGTGACCTGTTATTCATGAGCACCAAAACCACTGAACCGTGGGGATGGGGCAGTGGGACGTGCATGAGAGGAGCTCAGGTCCTCAGGGATGGGGAATCTTCTGCTTGAAACCATACCTGAGACCTCAATTAAATCTGTGTAACTTTACAAGGCCTGTTGGCCTGTCCTCAGTGCCACTGGGGACAGTGTGTCTACTCTAAGTCCCTGTGTACCCACAGTTCCAATACAAACCTTCCTGCCAAACCCAGGATGACCAAACACAAGGAACAGCAGTGGCACAAGGCATCACCACTGCTAGAACTTGCCATACTCAGGTCCCGAGCCACTTTCTTCTTGCCAGTGGTCAGGGTTTCATGCAGCTCTCCCCTCCCTGCTCCACAGTAGGAAAACACAGATGTTCAACCTCTCAGCACCAAGCCACAGTGCTCAGATGCAGGAGGCAGGGCAGCTCTGTTGATCTAAAGCCTCATACATTCACACACTGCTTTTTCCAGGAACTGATTCACTTGATTAGGACACAGCACAGCCAGCAACAGCCAGACTCTCTCTGTGGTCTAAAGTGCATGTGGTTAAGAGGTAAACAATTCAGCAGTTATTTCCTAACTCCTTTCCCTGTGATTCCATCTGACAACGAAGTACCAAAACCCACAGCATTGCATCATCATCATCTATGGTCCTAATGGTCATGCTGCTCTTTGGGCTGATGGTTATGGTAAGGAAGCAAATAATGAAGCAATTACTTGTATCAAATCTGTAGGTTTTGTTCTTTTCTTCTGCCTTAATTAGAGGAACCAGGAAGAATGTCCAATTACTCAAGGCAGAATTTCATTACCAAACAAGATAACATCTGCTCAACCACAAGGTACATCAGATGGCCATTTTCATAGAATAGCCTCTCCCGTGGTTAGAGGAGGGAATACATTAGCCTGAAATTAAAGTTGAAGAGTGCATTAAGAGATAACAAAATAAAAATTAAAGGCAGTAGTCAATGCCCATTCAATAGAAGGAAAATCCCTGAATGCAAGGGAAGTCTGAATGAAAGGTCATAAGTGTTTTCCATTCTCAATAGCCCCAGTTTCTGAAAACAAAAGTCTTCAAGGTGCCTCATGAGCTGACCCACATGAATACATCCCCCACCCCCTCTAAGAATCATTGTAAAATCCTTGAGCTGCTTTCAGAAATGCCAGCTAAGCACTTCTCAATCTAACTGCAAGTTTGAAAAACAAAAGCAGGTCAAAGTCAAACTCTCAAACCCCTCAAAGCTTAATCCATTTTTCACAAATATGGAACCCTGTTTTATGGCTTTTATGGTCCCACTTTGAGTTGAAACTACAGGAATTAAGCAACAACCATAGCTTTTTGTCACTCATGTCCTTCTCAAGTGGCACAGAAGAAATCTGGATCTTACTTGCCACCAAGTGAGGGTATCACTAGTTTTTATCCAAGCATCATGCCTCACCCAGGGCAGGGGCTTTCCCCAGTGCCTGCCCTTTGCCAAGTTGGATCACCAGGTATGTTTTCACAAGTGCAAATTAGAGAAGTCAATATGCATGCCTAGGGAAGGAGAAAAGGTAGAACAGAGGTACAGTGCTGGAGCTTTGAGAAGCCAGGCTTACTGATCCTGCACTGGAGGGAGGCACAGAAAGTGTGGGACTAAACTGCTGCCAGGGAGAGGGACCACACACCAGCTCTTCTGACCTCCTCAGCAGCACCAACCAGTCTAGCTGCAGACTTGAGCAAGTGCCAGCAAACATCCAGGCACGATTGTTTGGCTGCTGTTGTACCTGCTTGTGTGTAGAGACATCCTTGGGTAGGCAGGGAACAGTACAGCCATGCTTCAAGCTATGCTTAACTGTCTGCCTGCCACGATTTCTAAATCCACCCCTGAATGCAGCTCCCAGCCCTGCAAGGGTGATTCAGAGCATATTCTTACATGCATGACCTTACATGTTTGCTTCCCATGTCTGCAAGCAAGAGGCACGAGGTGCCCCTTCCCCTGACAGGGGGAAAGGCAGACCCAAATGCAGAGGGGGCTCTGCCTGTCTCTTGGAGGGAAAACACTGGACTGGAGCCATGAGGCCTGCTAGAACTGGAAAAGGGGAGCAAGGAACTGGAAAAAAGAATCGACAGTAAAAGAGCCCACTGAAAATGTGGATAAAGGAAAACCACTGAAGGATCAACCAGAGTCTGCCTATAATCACTAGCAAAGCAATTACAGAATTAGGGATGATTTATAACAGACTGAAGAGCTGGATACTTGGCCCGTGCAATGGAAAAGCTGTAAGGAGGGAATTCTGTATGCTGGCACCGGGCTCAGGAGCCACAAGTGATGCAGCCTCAGCAGTTCTGTCCTATACAGAGCAAACTGAGCAGCATTTGGATGTCTTTGCTCCTACCTCGCAGCTTCCAGCTATAATTTGGTCCAGCCATTGGTTCCAAGTTTTAAAAATCAAAACAAACAAAATTTATTTATGCGGAATGTTGAAAAAATATGAGGCGTGATTAATAATAGCCACTGTTTCCTTAACAGAGCAACATGGAACAGCTTCTACCCAGCACTGCCAGACCTTCTGGGAGGAAATTACTATTATCCAACTTTACAGGTGGGAAAATTGAGACTTTAAAGGGCTACACAAAGGAGCTGGTTTAACCCAACTCTAGAGTTACAGTCCTAGGCTTTTATTATAGATAAAACTCTCAGTATTCCTGGAAACTGGGGCAGGTTGATCTATGATATGCTGTCACCCAGCATTAGCCATCACTTCTGTGTCTGCCTTGCTTGCTAAGGACATCATTCCACTGTTACTACTTTCTCTTTTCTTACACTGGCACAGCTTTCTCATTGTTCTTTAATTTCCATCTATATAATTTACTCAAGAATTTAAAAGGATGACTTTGCCATCAACTAGCAGCAACTAAAATACCTGCCCAAGACTTAGAGTAGTGGAGGCACCAGCCTGTCAAAACCAAACATTTCCCATCAAGTCACACATGAACAAGCCCCAAGCCTAGAAGTCCAGGACTTTCAAATTAGTTGGGTACAAATACCTTTGGAAAGCTCCAGGGGATTTTATCATTGACAGTGAAAGGAACAAATCTAAAAGACAGAGGAGTTTCAACAGGCAGCAGCTTTAAGAGTAAAAAAAAAAAACCAGCTTCATTTGAAGCTCAGCAGTGCCAGTAACAAAGCAGCCAGGGCTGCCTTCACACCCAGCTCGAAGTGATCAATCAACATGAATCATCCCTTGAGAGAGACGAGCAAAGAGGTGATTTAAACACTGAAACATGCCTGCTGCTGTTCAGCAGGTACCAGCATGACTGGGCTGACATACCCACCTCAGAGGGACTTAAAACAGGCTGGGAAGGGAGGCAGAGAGGTGGAGGAACATATCTCAGAGCCATGTTCCTGCACAAACCCTCTGAGCTCCCACAAAGAACAGTCCCAGTCTTGCTGCTGGGGAAGCACCTTAGAGCTGGAATATGTATTTTTGCCTTATATATTTGTCTAACGTATCACAAACATTACAAACTGTGGCTGTTTTTTCAGCACTGACACTCTCACGGTGCAGGCAGGCAAGTGGTGAAGAGAATAAATAAAGTCACACAGTGCAAAGTTACCTCTCTCCTTACTGAAGGAGAGACATGGAGAGCATTGATGGCAACTGAGCAAACAGAGCTAGAGTTTGAGTCCATTTCTGTACAAACTGGCCAAATGATGCAGGGAAAGCATTGCCCTGAGAACAACAGAGGACCCTGATCTCAGCCCAGACCCTCAGCCCTGCCAAGACAAGCCAAGCAGCATCAGAGGCTGCTGCCTGCTGCCAGTGTTTTGGGGGGCTTTAAGGAGTCAGCTGGGGCATGAATGGTTTCCTAGTAGAAATGATTCAGAGTCTGGAGCGGTTTCAGGAGGAGCTTGCTGAGTTGGCTGGTGCCAGGAGCCATGTGAATGTAGCAGCAAGGAATGCTTCCTCCCTCCTCATCCCCCCGCGCCTCCCGGCTGCTCCCGGGACGGGGCTGCGCTGAACGACTCGGAAAAAGTGGGTTGTCATCCAGAAACCCCAGGGGGGATCTGGCCTCCATTTCCACACAGGCTGCAAAGGGAAACTCCACGGAGTAGCTGGAGAAATGGTCACCTGCTGACAGGGTCGTGGCTCGAATAAACCCTCATCTCACCCGTGGCCAAAGGAAAACAGCTCTGCTCTGAGGAGGAAGGAAAACCAGGGACTATAAAAGGGATATTACGAGCCCTAGTGCAAAAGCTTTCCTGCTGTTGCTACATTTAATAACTCATATTCCCAAGAGGAACGGGGCCAAACACTCCCTGTCATGACTAAAACCAACAGCACCAGCCTGACCCCATGAAAGGTTCCCGTCCACTGCAAGCTCCGTCTCCCCTCCCTGGCTGCCATCCTGGCACAGCTGCTGCCTTCGCCCCACTGTGTCCCTGTCTGATGGATTAATTTTCACTCAGGTCATTGTTCCTGTCTTGCCCATGGATCAGGTGCTGCCCCACAGCCAGTTGCACTAACATAGTCCCTGCTCAGCATCATACTCACTGTCCACAACAAGGAAAGAGCTTTAACCTGTTTAACTCTGCACTCAGCATCATATGCCACTCCTTTTCTGATGAGTTGTTCTGTGTGTATTAAAGTCAACCACAAACATTACCTTTTTGCCTTCATTCCCCCCCCAATAGGGCTGAAAGTGCAAAAAGTTGCTAGAGATGGATCCACTGGGAATGGCCTTTAGCCATCATATTTCTAAACAGAGCACATCAGTATTCTGCTGATGAACACTGTCTTGGGGTGGAGAAAAGCAGTGGAAAGAGAGAGTTTAACTACACTGCTCAGAGATGCAGCTTCAGAATACCTCACATTTCAATATTTACTCACTGATCTGAGCCCTGGTGGATTCAGTTCTCCTACTTCCCCTTTCAGGCAAGTCATGAATAGAAAAAGAAAATGAGTGTGTTAGGTAAATAGTTCTTCCTGAAGCATTCATCAAATTCTGACCTCCTCAGCCATCTGCTGTATCAAACACCTCAAGTTTTCCTTGTGCTGGTTGGTCTTTGGGGCCACATGAGTTTTCCCAAGGAGTCATACCTAAGGTTGTTCATTTTGACACAAAATACAGGTTTTTGTGCAAAAATTTTAGCAGTCACAAGATGGAGCTATTCCTGAAAATATTTCCTTTTCTATAGACTTTTACATCATGAAGAAATATTGGGAAGCCAGCCAGCAGTGTGATGCATGTCTTTACAGAGGTTGAGTTTAAATCAGTCTGATCACTGTCTGCAAATCTCTGTTCAGAGTCATTCTCCAGACGTTGCTTCCAAGTGATGCACAAGCAAAAGAACACACAGTATAAACATATTTCTGCTTCCATTAAAGCTGAAGCATTTTAAAAATAATTGGTACTAGCAGCATATGACCAGTGCCTCACAGCCCACCATTCTGATTCAAGGCCATTAATACCCACAGCCTCCCAGCAACACTGTGCCAACCTATTCCTGCAGGTTTTGGAGGAGCAAATTTGTGTTGCTGCTGAGCCATGCCCATCTCATTGACACTTCTACTTATCTAACCACAAAAGCAGGTTGGCCAATGACAAATTATGCTGTTTATACAATTAACAGTTCTGGATGAGCGTATCTCTTCCAAGAAACCATGAGCACTTACAAAGCTGTCTTTTTACAGTGAGGAAGAAAGCCAATGCAAAAGTGGAGCATGTGGCTGCCAGTTATAATTGAAATCATTTTAATAATTCATGCCTCATTACCTTGCCACATGGCAGTTCAAAGACCATCTCCTAATCCTTTAACCCTTCTCTCCTGCGTCCTTTGGTTTGGTTTCTTAGTTTAATCAGTGAAGAAACAAAATGGGGAACGCTCATCAGCACTTGCCCATGGGGACAAAACCCAAGGGGGGCTGGTGAGTCTAAGATCTTAATCCTCTTCCTCCTGGCCCCCTAGTTTTCCTGATTTGATCTGTCACTTCCAGCTGAAACAATAAAGAAATTAGTAAACTATCTATTATACATCCCAAAGTGTTGGCTGAAGTTGGAATTGCTTTATAGCATGTCTATGTACAGCACCACTAAGGGCAAGGGGGGCTCTTGTTATTTAGTAGCTTTATATGGCCAGGTAAGGGTTGATGGAAGCTGCAGATTTCCCATTGTGTCCTTTATCCTCACTAAGGATTTTTCCAGCTTTGAGTTGTCCTCTAGGTAGTCAGTCCTACAGCTGTGCCCTTTCTCCTTAGGCAGAATTACATTTTATAAATCATAGGACCAGAGTGCTACATTTTTTAATGTTTTTGAAGTGTTCTTGTTGCCACCTTAGTCATTGCAGGAGAGAACACCTGATATCTATTTACTGTTCCTGTCCTATGCAGGGAGATTGCAAACAATAAAGTAAGACCTAAAATTATTTACAGTTGCAAGTACGGTCCTGTTCACTCATGAAAAAGAAATAACCTTGTAAAAACACATTTATTTTAAGCACAGTGTATATTTACACACAGGAAGGGTCCTTCCTTCACAAGTTTAACTTATGTGGATGAGGGAAACCAAACCACATACATGCAGACATGCACCAACAAGTGCACAAGAGTAGTGAGAGCATGAGATTTCAACACCAGAAATGCCAACAGCAGCAAAGACTATCACTCATAACTCATTACTCAATATGTTCCAGCAAGCAGATACACAGAGCTATAGGTGAACCAACTGGCAGCCCAGTGAGGGTTCTAACAGGAGGAACACCCCAACATCTGTGCCATTACCACCCCACCTACAGCACACTGCACCCAGCCCACTGACCATGTGCCCCCAGCACAGCACAGACCCCATTCCTGAGCAGTTCACCACAAGGTCTTCTATGCTCCAAATCCCATCTGCCTCTCCACACAGGGAAGGCTTCAGAAGAGCTGATGGCACGGAAGGGGACAGTGCCCTCAGACTCCAGCAGAAGGAAACTCATGTGCCCACTGACTTTGAGTTGGTGCACCACTCTTGGCACTACATGGGCAGCAAGAGCTTTCTGTGCTGGCACCTTTTATCTGGGAGGAATCTTTGTCCATCTTGAATTTTTGGAATTGGGTGGCCAATTCCAGTGCAGGGCTCCTGTAAGTGAACGACTGCCACAGGGCAGTCCTGCACAGGGTCACCTCGGGACATGTTTCAAATATGTACAGAAGTCAAGGCTCAGGTGATGGGAACACACCCAGCTCTAGTGACATTAGAAGAGAAGATTTATCGGATTTTTTTTAAGCCCGTCACAAAGGCTTCTCTGTTGAGCAAAGAGCTGTTCCCACATTCCCTCCACCAGGTAGAGGGAGATTGGTTTGTCTGCTCTCTATGAAGTGCTTATCAGAGGAGCTGCTGGGCCTGTGGATGGTCTGGGTTTGACTGGATGGGGAGCCCCCCGTGCCTTTTCCCAGGCTGGATGAATGCCTAGCAAGGAAAGGGATCTTTACAGGGAATTTATTAGGCAGCCTGAGCAGCACTCCAGAAGCTGCATGCTGCCTTTGAAGCCCTAAAGTAAGATCTATTGACATATCTCTCTACCTGCAGGGTGAGGACAAAGGTGATCAAACACAGGTTTCTTTCATGGATAAGCCCTGAGCCAAAGCACTCTCTCTTCATTTAACAGGGGAAAGAGAACAATCAGTGTGACTCATGGCAGAGCTGTGTTGGTGATGTGCTGCCCACAGGCAGGATGCTCAGCTGATGAGGCCATTTCAACCTTTATACCCCATCCAATATGTCATGCTGCTCTTAAATGTTGCAGAACCAAGATGTCCAGGTGGGTATTTGCCCTCAGAATACTAACAAGAATTCTTAATTCCCCTTTTTTATCACTACTCACGTTAACAAGCAGTGCCCAGTGACAAAAATGTTAAGGTTTTCAAGCACCATCAAATTGGATTTTCCAGTTTGTAGGAGAGGAAAAGTAAAGGTCACAGTGATCATTACAGCTGTCTTCTTATTCAAAGCAGAGTGCTTTAGAGAAGAGTTTGGCCTCACTTCTAATCAGCATTCAGAACTGAAGAGCTTGGGGCTCTTCTGGTCTGGGCAAAGGGCCAGAGAGTGATGCTGAACAGAAAAAGTAAGTTAAGTCCATTCTGATTTCACTGAGCAAACCAGGTGAAATACAAAAATAAGTCAATTAAAGCACAAAGCCCTAATTCAGTTTTAAAACATTCTTTCCCTGTAACAACATTAGCAATTAGTTACAGCACAACAGGCAAGACACTGATCTTGATGGTGTTTTGGGAGAATACAAATGATGCCTTGGAGGAACTGCTGCCAGGACACAGCATAACTCTGACAAAGGATCAAAACAGAGCTGGATCACAGAAGGAATCAGAGCAGAAGTCCATCTCCTGATTTACAGGAAGGTGCCATGGCCATGTTCTGGACTGCTCTGAAAGATTACCTGCTCCCAAATTCATCCTCTAAGAGCTGAGTGCTGATACCTTCTCACAATTCCCAGTCACACTGCACCCTTCAGCTTTCATCCAGCCTTTCATAGCTGAATCTCCTCCAGCTCTTCCCTTCCAAAACCATGTTAAAGTCTTTTAAGGGATCCCAAGCATTATCCAGCTGAACACAAAGGAGGAAAGCTGACCATGTCTCTCCTCCCTCTCTGGCTACCCCATCCAGCCACACTGCCAACTTCCAACACATCCTGACCATATATTTAGTCTGCAGTCATTTGCTTTGCATTGTCTCGTGCGGGTTCCAAGCGCAGGAATTACATATCCAGCGAGGCATCCGGCACACTCTGTGAAACCCCGGAGCTCTGGAGAGTCAACTCACGACGCTGCTGCCAGAGGTTGGGAGAGCACACGGTCCAGAGCAGCACTGAGACTCAGAGGAGCCAAACGGCAGCTCCCGGAGACAATCCCAAATCCCTGTCTGTCTGGACTGACAGTGTGTGGAGTAGGGTGAGAGTTGCCATTAGGCTTGTTCAGGGAAGGGATCAGGGCTGTGAGCACTGAGGGAGGGTCCTTGGCAGTCCTATGTGCTGCCTCCAAAAGTCAATGCCCCAAACAGGGCACAGTCAGCAGAGAGGCTGAGGCATAGTGGAGTCACCACAGCATTCTTGAAGTGGCAAAAATAACCCCCTAAGTGGCAAAATAATGCATTTCCAACTCAGGCTCCTTCACTGCATTTAGTTTATGAGAAAAGATTAGGTTGGGGCACATAGCTGGACAGAAAATGGTTGAAGGCAAATGGCTGTCAGACACCTTCTCCCAAGGAACCCAAAGCTCCTAAAGGAGCCAGAGCTTGTCTGTAACTGAACATCTGACATATTTCCAAAAGACTTCCTGGGCCAAGTTCTGTCACCAATCTGAGCCTGGAGCTAAACCTGTCAGACCAAAGCCCAACAGTCCTGAGCAACCAGGACTGTGCAGATATGCACTGAGGCACTCAAGACCAGTCCAGGGAGATGTGAGAGGATGGCAGACCACAGTGGTGGTGGAGCAGCAGTGGTGGCACTCACCTCCTGGGTACTCCATGGCAGCAGATCAGATTTAACCAACACAGAGTTGAGCATAAGTCACTTCCCAAGAAGTGGTGATTCAGGATTGTTTAGACTGATCCTAGCTGTTTAGACTCCTCCTTCCAAGCTGGAGTTACAAATGGGGTGGAGCTCAGAGTCAGAAACATCACTGTCCCCAATTCCTAAGATTTAAACCCCTGAACCAGCACACTGTGATTAAGCCTGGCTTGGGGAGAGCAAGATCAGGAACAGGATGTGCTTATCCTGAAGATAGCTCTTCTCTCAGCACTAATTCATACACTATCAGAAATCTTAATGCCAGCCTGGGGTAGAAGCAGCTTCTTTTAATGTTTTCATCAAGCATTTGGTAGTGGTGCAGTCAGCAACAGGAACTCAGGCATTTCTGCACCACTGGTGGAAGGCATATGTGCTGTGGGAACGACTAGGACCCAGCAGAGACATGGCAACTGCTTGGATCCCTGAAAATACATGAGGGAAGGGCCTTCACAAGGGTTTTGGTGATGTAAGTGAACTCTAACAGCTGCTGTTGGTCAAATTAAATGGTTTTGTGTTTTCCCAGGCAGGTCTGCTCACAATGTGCCCACTCAGCTCCAGACCCTCTCTGGCACTGGACCACAACACCAAGCAGGAGCAAGGTTAACCCTGCCATAATAGAGAAAACATTGTTATTTTGTCTCTGGAGCACGTTCCCCTACGAGCCTCTTCACCCTCTAACACAGACAAATTCCTGAGGAAACATCACCCTCTTGTGTCCAAGTTGAAGTGAGCAAGAAACGCTGCAAAAGTGAAAAATAAAGGCAACCACATCGCCACAGCTGCACGGTGGCCATTGGGCTCATTATTCTTCAATTTATACAAATGGCCTCCAGGCTGTGGGACAAGGGTTTTAGAGGGGAGGGGTGGAGGACCTGCCCTCCAGAAGCTGAGGGATGTGCACTACTGCTATTTGTTGGATTTAAGCAGGAAGACTCTCAGTCTCACTGGAAAATATTTAAGAGTCTATAAGTTGCAAACAGTGAAAAAGCACTGATTCCATGCAAGCGTAAGTCAGATAACATGGAAATTAATTAACCTTGCTGGCCTAGCACTGAGAGATTTTTCACGAGTGACACTTGCTCCTGGCATGAGAACACCCAGCCTGAAGAACAAGTGCAGGAAGGGATCAATGCAGAGAAATTCAATGCTCATAGGTCTGCTGTGACCAGTGCTCTGCCATGAACAGTTAAACTATTACCAAAATCTATCAGCTTGGTGTGTCACCTGCCGAGGACAATTCTGGGAACTAACTATGATAGGAGCTCTTCAGGTAGAATTTCGATGTCTTCCGACGTGTTTGGCTGCCCCCTTTGGTTTAGTCTGCTCACTTGCAGCCAGGGTAAAAGCATTTCCCTCTGTCCCACCTAGGATAGCTTGCTCATTCCAGAAATGCACAAGGTGCCACCTCCCCTTTCACTTCCCACTGGCCCATTTCTGTCCATCTCCTGCAACCACTTACAAAGCCACAAACACACAAGCAATTTAACCTGGGGGGGAAGGGAGGAAGTGATAAATAGCAATGAAATAGCCAACTGCAGACAGGAAATCTACAATGTGTTTGTCATGTATATTTAATCAAGATGTTAATATGCATTAAATGGTATTTGAGAATTTCAGATGTATTTAATACAGCAGGATTTGCATATCTACCACTGAGTTTTTAATCCTTGATAAATGTGTAGAATAATCAATTATTCAATGAACATACAAGAGTTGGCTGATTAAATCTCAATTATAAAGGCAATTCTTACCCGCTCTATTTATTATGACTGTTCTCCCAGCATTGCCTAATTAAGCCATATTTGATTATGGGGTGAAAAACATTTATTGCAGATATTGTGGCTCTGTAATTGATGCATATCTGTGGCCTGGCTGTTAAGCCCTAATAAATACATTTTAAACAGCTAATTATTTAATTAACAACACTCTCTTCCAAGCTCAGTGTAAAGCATGCTGCAGCCCTTCCATGAAAGCCCTAATAGAAATTAAACCACTGAAAGCTGCTGCAATGTTTTCATCCCTCTCTCCACATGCCAGGGTGCTGGGATGCTCCCAGCTCTGCTGCCAATAATTTGAAAAGAGACTCCACTGCACGGATTGGGATCCACCAGTCCAAACTTGTATCTGCAGTGGCATCTGACCTGGTGGTTTGTTACAGTCCAGGGAGGAGAATAGGCTGTAGCAGGGGATGCTGTGGTTTCCTCTGTAGGAAATCACATCCAACTCCTTTTATTTATCACTTTACCTTGTGCTGGCAGCATTCTGCTGCTCCCGGTGGCTTTAGAAGCAGCTTCAGAGGTGCCCTCCTCCCTTGAAAACAACTGAAGGTCAGCAATATGAGGCCTGCCTAAAGCAGAGTTATTCTTACACATTTAGTCACGTTTTTTGAACTCTCGCTTCTCACCTATTTCTTGAAAGTTTGACAAAACCTTCCAGGTCAAGATATTTCCAGTCACTCCTTGGCCCATGGCACAACAGGCAGCTGTGTGCTGGTCCCCACCTCCAGCTGACAGAACAAGAGAGGCAAAAGCACAAGGAACCTTTGTAACTCTTCCACAGCAGGAACCCTTTTACAGAAGCACCTAAAGTTTGGTTTCAGCTCTCAGTGCAGCAACTTGAAATGTTGCTCAAAAATTAAGAGCACCACAGTGTGCTCAAGATTTGTTTCTTTTACCCCAGCTGTGAGAATTGAACTGCTCTTTCTTACTGAGATCCTGGTACCAGAAAAGCTGTCACAAAAAGAAAACTGAAAGGGAAGGGTCTGGATAAACTCTTTCTGCATACACATAGCATCACCTCTCAAATATACACATAGGGTAAACAGATAAGGGGGTTCAATGACACTGCTGAAGCTCAGCTGCTCTGTGGCTCTCTGGTGCTTTCCTGCAGGGTTTGAAGGTGTGCAGTTTAAGTTACCAAGCTGCTGTCTTTCTGGTTGTGGTTTAAAATGAGCATTGCCCTAAGTTTTCATGTTCTTCAGATCGAAACATCCAACTTGCTCTAACTACCCAACATTAAAGCACTTGCCCTGCTCATATTTTTTTAACCTGTTTGCTAAACTGAAGTAAGATTTGATAATGCAAATCCAGGGGGATGTAATTGCAGCAGGCTCCAATATAAGAAGATGAAGTTAGAAAGTTTTTTGCTAAGAACTAAGGAAACAACCCCAAAGCTCCTCAGAGAGCCCACAAAGCAAACCTGCTGCCTTTCCCAGACAAGATTCCTCATAGCAAGGGATCTTGGAAAATACCATAATTTAATTATCCGTTTCCTATCAGAGAATTATCTGCTTCAGGTTTTTCTTCCCCTAGAAGCCAGAAATGGTTCTACCTAACTCAGTCCAGAGGAAGCTGTGCATGAGTCACCCAAAGACACTGTTCCAGCCCCACTGGTGCCTCTTGGTCTCCTTTGTGCCACAAAGGGGAGCACAAGAGGTAACAATCAGAGCCCTTTGTAAATATGGATGCTGTGACTGTTTCTCTCCATGTCCAACATTCTGGTTTGCCTGCTAGTGAGTGATCCTCTTCAGAAACTCTGTATGGTCTTTTATAAAGTGCCAAAAATAATTTTGACCCAAAAAAACACTTCACAGAGTTTTAAGTACCAATTTCCATGAAACACTTTCTGATATATCTTCTCCCTCCAGCTATAACAAACCTCAGAGTAACAACCCTGCTCCTCCTCTCTCCTCAACTGGCCAGGCTGATAAACTGGACCCATAAGGTCCCCCCACAGTGCCCTAAGTACAGTCATCTTCTTAATTTTGGGGCCACCTGTTGACTGTCCCTAAATCCAGGTTTTATGGCAGCCAATTCCACACTGGCCTTGCAGAGGATGGGAAGCACCTATGGTCTCTTCAAGCAGCCAGTCAGGTGCTTTGAAGCCTTTGAAAAATCAGGCACTGCAACAAATCAAACCAAAATTGTGTATGTAAAAACAAGTGCTGAATACTCATAGTTTAAAACTCAGCTCAAACTGGCTCACAATACTGCCTGTGTTGTTAAAGTGTCTTAAAGATTTACTCAAAGGTGAATACTCCCATGTTTTTATCCTTGG
Organism: Corapipo altera; assembly: GCF_003945725.1. Lineage (NCBI taxonomy): Eukaryota > Metazoa > Chordata > Aves > Passeriformes > Pipridae > Corapipo > Corapipo altera. The sequence continues at coordinate 7,401,710 of NW_020884913.1, forward strand.
GGTGTATATGTGGAAGCTATTCCACACTGGTGTTGAATGCAGACCTTTTGGGGTAAGGCAAATATTGAAAAGAAATATAGCTACCTGCATCCTCTCCCCATGGCTGATGGGGAGACAGCAGGGGTTTCACTGGAGTGGCTTCATCTGTTTTCAGCTATGAGCTTATTTTTCCTGTGAGGAAGAGCCAAAGCTAAAGATCTATCATTAGGACTTATCTTCAAAAGAATTTTAATGAAGCAGAAATCCTAAATGTAGGAAACTAAAGAGGCTTCTGTTTTATCCTCAGTGTCTAAGTCCTGTAGGCAACATGAAAGTCACTGAGCCTGAATAATACAAAATGTACAGATGAGAATCTTCCTCTGATGAATATTTGATAGGAATAGTCTCAGCATGGAATGTGGAGAGCACCCTCAGTCCCACACATGTCTGTGTGTATATGCAGAAAGCTCTAGAGTTTGAGACATTACCTAAGAGCCTAAAATCAAGAGATTTTGACATGCAAAAGCTTCTGTTGACAACTATCAACTTCTATTTTCCTTTCCCAGCCAGGAGGCACAGATTCCTCCTCACTGTGATGTTACTGGTGAGTGGATCAGTCTGTCCCTTGTCCCTGGTTCCCCTATCAAGCCTCTTCACACGGGGCATTTACATGTTCTATCTTAAGAAAACATCACTCCTAAAGCAGTTTATTAAACACAAATTGCACAGCAACAAAACCTCTCTCACAGAAAGAGAGAGTATTGTTTTATCAGCTCAACACAAGATTTACTGGTAGTCCCTCTCCTTGGGCAGCAGCACCTCCAGATCCCTGATCTGGGGCCAAACCCCACTGCTGACAACACTCAAGAGAAACAGAGCAGGTTTATCTGACACTCCTGGTGACAGGTTGCATTTTGAGCACAGCTCAGTATCAGCTCAGACAAGTTACAAGGAAATCAACCTCTAGCACAGACTATGAATGATGCCTCCCAGCAGGAATCTTTAGGAACAGATCAGGCAACCACTTCACTCCTGGGCTAGGCCTGCACACAGAAAATTGGTTTTTGTGCTAGAGTTGTGCAAATCCTTTCTAGCTCTACATCTCTGACCTTCTTTGCTGGCCTTAGCCCATTACTCTGCTTTAGCATCCTTCATGATGCCTCTTTCCACGCTTTAGGAGCATTCTGTGTCTTTTTCCATTCTCTTAAAAGGACATATTTTTAGTAAGACAAAGGGTTCCCTCCCTCATTAATTGGGATGCCCAAGAGGTGTGGCAAGTAGTGTCTGAATACAAGCATAGGAACACGTAGTAATAAAAACCTTTATGCTATTACACCATTAAACACCACTGTGTGATCACAGGTTTTCCTGTTAATTATTGATGCCAACACCTACTGTAATAATCACCATTTAAAGTCTTTTAAACATGCTTTCACAGATATAAAAAAAGCAAAAAGTAAAACCATTTCAGACCACAGAGTACAAACTACAGATTTCCTCCTAATAGACTCTAGTTAATTTCCTTTTCCTGCAGCTGCAAAGAATCTCAGAGTAACAACCTCCCTCTTCCTTTCTCCTCATCTGGCCAGGCTTTTTGACTGTGTTAAAAGTAACTTTAACCACAATCTGTTATAGTGAATTGAAACATCTCAGAGCTTATACTTATTGTTCTTGTGGTTCTTGAAGACATATCCTGTTTTGATGCAAAGGAAACAAGTAACAACACGAAAACAGAGAGGAAAAAAAAAAACAAAGAATAAAAATGCAGCTTCCAGTTGTTACAAACTAAACTTGTTCCTGAGGAAATACGTTGCCAGCACAAATATTAAGGGAAAACATCACAATGCAGAGTCAAGTTTATCAGGTTCTGCATGTCCCTGCCTTTTAGGCCAAAGTCTTGCAGTATAGATGAAAAGAGTACAGTTATCCTGGGGGCTTGATTTGGACCCTGTTAGACAAAGGGCAGTCCCAGAGACAGAAGTGCTGTGTCTAGGAGTGGATGGCAGCTGATCCTCAAGGTGCAAGTTGCTGTGTCTAAGACAGCAACTAAGCCACAGCAGAGCTGCAGAGGCTGTAACAGCACCTCCCTCACTCACTGGCTTGGCTGAGAACACTTCCAGAGTGAGCACAAAGCCCTTTCAGAGCCAGGCTGGATATGCTGGAGACAACAGAAACATACAGCACCTTCTTCCAAAAAACACTGCACCTTCCCCAGAGTAGGGGAACACCTTCACTCCCTGCCTTCATATCCCAGGTATGCAGCTATGAACTTCTCCCACTCTTTCCAGTGTGCCCTTGCATTGACAATTACCACAATTAACTCAGCTTCAAAAATTTACTGTATACCTACCCACAGATCTCATGTTTCACACATTTAACATACAGAGCCAGGTTGTTTTCCTGAGAGGAAGCCCCAGCTGGGCTACAGCAATGGTGCTTCATGCCCCTCCTCACCAGGTTCTGCTTCACAACCACCTCCCTCAAGCACACAAAAAACCAGCTGTTTTTTCTCAGTATTTCTGACCTAGACCTAGGACCTGCAATTGGTAGAAGAACATACAAAAAACAACCAAGAAAAAAATAGTACAGACCTAGAAAACATGTTTGTAGAACTTTTACAATACAGCTTTATCCCAAACAAGAATAATACATTACTTACCTAATAATCCTGGGTACTGGCTCAGCCAAACCAACCTCCTCTTCTTCTGCTCCTCTCTTTTATATCATGACTCCTTGAGTGCCTTAGGAAGTCTCAGCTGCACCTCATTACCTGGCCATCTAATCTGCAGGGAACCTTAAATGGGGAATTAGTTTCCTACCTCCTGCTGATGTGAAATGGCCTCTATACCCAGCTGTGTAATGTAAGAAAATTAGAGTCACTTAAAGAGGAATATACATACAGCTGAGCACACTTAAAATTTACTAGGAAAAACTTACTACTAACAGCAAGGAACCTTTCAACCAGCAAAGGACATTTCAGGTCTGATAATGTATTGTCCAAGCAGATTCAAGTAATCCATGCATTGTTCCACATTTGATTCAGGCTGAAAACTACTCCAAGAACATCTGTCATATGAGCATTTTAGCATGAAACTTGGGATGGTCAACTAATTGGGCCACTACCAGCTGGTGGAATTCAGTAGCAGATGTCACGTCACAGCTCAGGGTGCCTGCTACAGACTGTGGGCAAGAGGAGTCCAGGGCTGGCAGGCAGAAACCACAGCAGATCAATGCACAAATGTAGCTGCACAAAAGAAATAGTGAAGCTTTTAATGAACTGAGTAGTGGGAGACATTTTCCATTTCAATTGAGTCTTGGGTTCCCACCTGAAGTGCCCAGTACTGTAGTGGATATCCCTATTTTTCCTATAAACCTTCAAGTGTAATTGTTGAACATCACTGAACCTAGCAGACAGACAGCTATGTTTGTAGGAATGTGATTTTTCCCATCCAGCAATCAGTTTTCAATAACTAAAATCATGATTAAATAAAATAATAAAAAAATTCCCCAAAACAACCACCAACACCTCCACCACTCCAACATATAAATACTTGTCTATTCTCTGTTTCTTACTCGTCTTCTTTGTTAATACTCCAGACTGGTGGGTCCCTGTCTGCACTTTGTCCCTGCCAGGCTGGGAGTTCCTGATTCCACATGGCACAGGGTGCACCCACAGAGCAGTTGAGGCACAGGGCTTTAGCCCAGCAGGCTCAAGCACTGATCACAACAGAGCTGGGGCACACCAGAGCTCAGTGCATCCCAGGAGCCAGTGGGTTTATTCAGGATCTACACAGATGCCAACCCTTGTGAAAGGCAGTGCTGCTGCATCAGGAGTTGAGCATTGTTAGCTGGTATTTCTCCATGGCCTCCACGCTGTGATACCTGAGATACCCAAACAAGCCCTAACACGACAATATATCCAAAGTGATCTAAGTGTGGGCAGAGTATCTGAGGCCAGAAGGAAGTTGGGGCTGCAAGAGCCTGACTACTGCTCATGTTTGAATTAGCAACACAGAGGAGAGATGTATAAGTAGAGATGCCCAAATAAAGTCACACAGTGAGTGAGCTGTAAGGCTCAGTGGGTATGTCAGTGGTCATAAATATCACATGGCAAATCTCCATTCTAATGTCAGAGAGGTTCTACTTGAGATAAATAAACCACATCACAAGATGAAATCCCAGATCGTATCATTTGTGACTGACAAAGCAATGTCACTGCTTGATCATGTCTTTTGGTGACAGAGATGTTACAGTCACCAGCCACTTACGTGCCACTGGCACATGCCAAAAATTCTGCTGAAAAAACCAAGCAGGTGTGGTGTAAAATCAGGAGGTACTTTCTCTTATGTCCTTTTACTAGAAAGTAGATGAGGTCAAAGATTAAAAATGAAGCCCTTTAAACGTGAAGCGATGACAGTGGTGCCAGCTCATCACTGAACAGGTTTGATTGTCTTGTTACCCTCTTATATTTCATCCCACATAACAACAGAATAGAAATATGAGGGATGTGTTTATGTTGGTGGTCTTGTGTGATACACAGGAATGAAAACTGCTTTTCTGCCTGACTCAGTGGCCTTGGTCCAGGAGCATCAGCTACCCAGGGCCTCAGCTTCTCTTCTTTAACCTGGAAAAAGCAGAAGGTGGAGTTAATTAGTGAAGACATGATGGTTGGAGCAGATCAAGCCCTTTTCACATACCAACCATTGCCAGTGGGGCTGCAGCTCTGCCCTGACTGCAGGAGCTCTGGGAGCTGAGCGTGGCCATGGAAAGCCTGTGAGGCACATCCACGTGTTCACAGGATGAACAGACATTGTGTCTGACCACTGTGCCTGATATGCTGGCACCAAACCACTCTGCTGGTCTGGGGACAGCAAGGACCTGTCCCCACCCAGTCAACAAATGGCCACGGGTGGCTGTGACACAGAGCACAGTGTGGGAGAGGGACAGTGAGGGACACAGGGACAGAGGGACACAGGGACACTGAGGAACACAGGGACAGTGAGGAATGCAGGGACACCAAGGGACACAGGGACAGTGAGGGAACACAGGGACAGAGGGACACAGGGACAGTGAGGAATGCAGGGACACCAAGGGACACAGGGATAGTGAGGGACACCAAGAGACACAGGGATAGTGAGGGACACAGGGACAGTGAGGGACACAGGGATTGTGAGGGACACAGGGACACCAAGGGACACAAGGATAGTGAGGGACACCAAGGGACACAGGGATAGTGACGGGCACAGGGACAGTGAGGGACCGCAGGCACTGGGTCGTGACAGCTCAGGGAAGGACAGGGCTGTGTTTGGTGGGCTGATGTTCTGCAGCAGTGGTGCCACAGCCCTGCCCAGCACTCAGGAGCCACAGGCTCCTGCCAGAACGTGATCATGAGTCCCTCTCTCAGGATGGGGATGGGCCAGACCACAGAGCAGCCCCTCTGCAGCTCTTACACAAAAACACAGGTAACACCCCAAGCCCCCCTGCAGCAGCCGGACCTCACTGTCTTCACCACAAAACCACAATTGTTTTTCTTGAGACACGAGAGCAGCCTAAGAGGAGCAAGAGGCAGAAAGCATCTTGTTAATGAATGTATTTATTTTTATTATGATTATTTCTGCCTCTCTTTTTGCTCCTAAGTGGTGCCCTCAGGTCTGAGCATCAGGGTTTGCCATGGAATAACGAGCACTGGAAGCAGAGCCCATCTCTGCCTCCAGCCAAGCACACTCGGACAATTTGCAAACTCACCATGACCATCACAGTGGGATTTACTAACAAAAGAACCAGGAGGACAACAGTTGTCTTTTCAGTGATGGATCCCTCCTGGTTCACCTAATCCTGAACAAATCTAAAAGTTGCAAAACCTCAGTTTGGGCTGTTCATTTGAGTTTCTCTGTGAGCTGTAAACCTGTTAGGAACTCTCCTCTATTTCCTGTTTTGGCTAAGACAGAAATATAATTGTCTATTTCTGCATACAAAATCTTTATTTACAAAACAACCTTTGCAAGGAGGGAGCACACGGCTCTCTGTGTGTGCTCTCTGTGGAAGGCCTGTTTTTAATTTTAGCCTGGACAGTCATTAGGAACTGTAGTTTCTTTACCTGCAGTGTGTACGCTTTTCTTTTCCGAAACCTTAAACTGTTTGGGGTTTTTTTATGAAGTAAAGAGTTTTGAGTCCAAAAACTGTTAGAGTTTAGTCACTGACTGCCATCACTTTCAGGAGACTCTCTACAAAAGCTTCCAATATTAGCATTACAGTGCATGAGAGAGTAACAGAGAAATTCACAGGGATGTTACAGAGTTTTTAAAATAATCTTATTTCTCAGAAATCAGGGACATTTGTGCAAAATGCCATCTCTATATACCTTAAATGTCACTCACCCAGAAGCTCGCTGTTAAATTGTGTCTCTGGTTAGAGATAACAATGCAGATGCAAACCACAAGCATGAAATGGTCTTAGTGGTTTCTCAAAAGACTTGTCTCAGAGTTGTAAGGCAATACACACAGAGAAAAAGACCCCAGAACACAAAGCTCTCTTTTTTTTTTCCTGTCATATCAGAGCAGACTAAAAAATTCTGCCGTCTGAGAATGAAATTATTTTTAACATTGGTTAAGCATTACTTGTACAGGAAGCCCCAGAATAAGCTTTTACAACTTGTATGAGAAAAGACTGTAATTTAGCCCTCCACATCTTATCAGAATTGTGGATGCAAAACTGGCTCCTGAGCCCCAGAGCTCAACCAGATTCCTTGAAGGAACACACGTTATTCCTGGGAATGTTCAAAAGCCATGTGGATGTGGCACTTGGGGACACGGTTTAGTGGTGATGGGTTAAGAGTTGGACTCGATGTTCTTGGGGTCTTCTCTAATCTTAGTGATTCTGTGATTCTGGGTAGCTTTCCACTGGGTTAAGAGAAGATGGACCAAAGGTCTCAGGGTGTCATGAACTGCTAAGAGGAATGAGCTTAAAGGCTTTCCCAGGGAGTTACTAATTATCCATACTCATTCACAGAAGGAATGAGGGAGCAGCTTCCACTTGGCATCTCCAATGTTTAAATATCATTCCCATTAGAGTCAGAAGCATAAGGGTGTAGCAGATAATTTCTAATATCTCAGGTGGAAATCTTCTCTGGGGAGATGGGCATGTTCTCTGGGGAGAGCTTCAGACGTATGTCAGTCAGTTGTTGCAGTCAAATACCACCCAAAAGCAAAATAATTGTTTTTGTGAAGTAGATACACAGGATTAGCACCATCCAGAGAGTTCATTCAGCCCTACTAGCAGTTATTTATACAGAGTGGAGTCACCTCCCATCCTTAAGCTGGACAGATAATCTACTTGTATGAGAAAGATGATGACAGCACTTTAAAATTTTAATGTTAGGACAAAGTGATTCATTCCCTCTGGTCAATATTTAGGCTGGTTGTTCTATTTCGATTTCCTAAATGAAAAAATTATGTGAGACTATTATATAGTCTCTGTCTGAGACTATTATATACACTATATAGCTCTAGCTATACAAGAATTAAGAGCAGTAATCTGTTATCAGTGATTTACTTAGAAGTAAATTAAAACCTGTTGAGACTTTAAATGGAATTTGGAAGATTTCTTGCATGTTGAACATAGCCAGTGTCCACTTGTTAGTGAAGGATTTGAAATAGTGTTAATAACCATGCAAAACAACATAAATACTGTTACATTTAAATGTCAAGCAGTAAAAGCAGAAGAAAGCATATTAACCAAATATGTCAGATTAAAGAAATGGCACCAACAAGGCATTTTCAGCACCTCAGAGCTCTAAACTGTGAGAAAACCAAATCTGTGAACTACCAGAAAAAAACCCTGCACGTTTTCAGCTTGACTGTGAGCTGACTGCTAATATGATATTGCAAGTTGAGTGTTATAAAACATTCAAAAAGAAACTAAGTGTTTTGGAAAACAAGTGCTTGCAAAAGCTTGCATGCTGGGAATGGAAATAGTTTCTTTACTAACACAGAGACCATGAGAAATCACCAGTCAGTGGCTTGTCTTCACTAGAACCAGCAGTGCTGGACATATTTTGGTTATGTCCTGATAACCTCATTTGGTTATATTAATAGAATGTCTCCTGCAAGAGTTATTGGGTGGAAGAATAGTCACAAGCAGCAGTCAGCAACAGACAGGTGGGAGGAACTGATTCCAGACAATGCCCAGCAAAGGCTTCAGACACACATCAGGTGGCATTCACAACTGCCACAAACATTGGTTTGCAGGATAGTCACTGGAAACATTCCTACAATATATCACAAGCCTCAAGAGGAGAACCTACTTCTATCCGTTATACCACCCTCCTGCAAAATGTTTTGGGGGTCAGCTTGGCTTATCAGCCTCCCTGGCATCTGAGTTCAGGCTCATCCTTGTCAGACACACCTTAGTCAAGAGGTTAAAATGCTTTCCTCAGTTAAATTTCCCTGATTCTATGGGCTCCCTCAGCACTAATCTACATATGCTGGCTGATTTCTCCAGTTTTCTGATGAGGCCTCCCTTTCCCAAGCACTCAGCCCAGGCCACTCCATCCAGACCTGGCCCCTGAATCATTTCACACGACTCATACCTTGCCAGTTAGGTTTTTCCCTGCTTCTGACACACTGTCCTTGCCCAGCTGCCTTGTCTTGCTCCATCCCTGTTCCATAAACTCTGATACTGGAGCTGCAGCTCTGCTCCCCATCTGAGGCTGCTTTGCTCCCAGATGCAATTCCTGTCATTTATCCCATTAATGGGGTGGGGACCTCATTAGTACCCCAATACCATTCTCATCACTGTGGGTCCTCTCCCAGTCTCAGAGCCTTACCCTGCACTTCCCACCTCTCCTTGGAAATGACTTTATTTCCCTCTTGAGTGCGGGGACAAGAAACAGAAAAACAGCAAAGGCAACACAATAAACCCAGAGCAATTCTGTCTGCAGCTCTGGGCATGAAAATTTCAGTCTGGCTGCTTTCCAGGGAAGCCTTGAGACCACACTGCATCTTCAGCCCTCTCTGACCTTCTTGAGCAGCCAAACACCCAACCCTTACCTTGGCACTCGAGCTAATTTCCCCAGCAGTTCATTCACCACTGCTTGGGTTAATTGTGGTGCTGATTGTCTACCCCTGCACACTTACAGTCCATCACACATCTCACTTTGTGTCATTTTCCTCAGCGAGGTGTTACTTCTTTTTTTAAATTTATTTACACCAAGCCAAAGAAACCACCTCCACTACTGTTTCCTTTCACAGCTTGTTTTTTTATTTCACAATTGTGGTCGTGTTTGCACAGTGGTGTTGCTACAGAAAGCTGATCCTGAATGTCACTTTGCTCATTGTGAACCTCTGTGTGTTGCCTCTCAGAGGTTTTACCCTTTTCTACTAAACCTGCATCTTTTTTCCAAAAATGAAATGAAAAGTGATCGACTACAGGATTATGAGCACTTTGGTTCCTGGATTGGCACCTAATTTGTTAGTTCTTCCCCAGCTCTTCACCCACCCCTGAGCTGGGCTTGCCCAGGGACAAAGTCAGAATTGGTCACAGCACCAAGCCCACCAGAGTTCAAGAAGTGTTGGAAAAACGTTCTCAGACACATGGAATATTCATTGTCTGTAGTGTTCCTTGGTATTTTCTTTGTTGATTAGTTTTAAAAAGAAAAACCCCACATGTAGGTTGTGTGATTAAAGTGGAAAATACCTATTATGTTGTTTATTGTGGTGCTGTTAGGAGCAATTTATACTGTACTGTGCAAGAAGCCTTTGAATCCTCATTTAAAACAAACAAACAAACAAACCAAACCAAACAACAAAACACTGATAGAAACAGTCCATTCAATAACCAGCATTTATTTGCAAGATACATGACATAGTTTTTAATATAGGTATAAAAATATCAAGCAACTGTACATCACAAAACCAATTTTATTCAGGTATGGCCATGTGAAGATGGCACCTCTTTGTTCAAAGGTGAACCCGTTCCCACCCCAACCACCCCAGGGAGCAGATTTCCCCCTCAGGTCTGGTGCACAGCATTTCATGAGTAATATCTGGAGGGAAATGGGCTCTCCTGAGGGGCAGGACTGGATTGGCAAGCTGGGATCTTGGCAGAGCTCAGGTCTGGATAGGAAGGATCCCCTGTGCCTTGCTCCGCTCCAGCTACTCACTCATCACGGGCAAACTGATGCTAATCCCTCAAAAAAATAAATAAACATCAATAGAAAAAAACTCCAGCCTCAGCCTGTTCTCAGAAACCACAAACCAACCCCATCAATCCTGCCCTGTAACAGAGCAACTCGACATTCCTCTGGGCATTGTTGACTTTCCCCAGCAGCCCCAGCTCTGCAAAACCAAACACCCTCAGCTGAGCTCCCTGGAGAGACCTGTTCTAAGCTGTTACTAAACCAAATCTTGAGATTTGTTCTAACCAAATCTAGCTTCCACTTGATTGATGTGAGTTTGGATAAATTCCTTCTTTGATAAGAAGGATTTTTAGATCAGACCCACCCACGCCCACATTGGAATGCAGGCATTGGCTGTATCCCAGATTATTTCACCTTGTGTTGGAAGGTGTGGAGTCACTGACCTGGAGAAATGTATTCTGCTGGGTGGCCCTAAGACATGTGGAGTTGGAGACATCAGCAGTACATCACAAACATTTCTGCTGTCCCAAGAAGCCACCATGCCCCAAGTCTGGTCACTTTGCTTGTCAACCATGTCAAGACCCACACCAGTCATGCTGGTATCTCTGACAAAGGCAGTAAGTTAAAATCTAGACTTGATTGAGTTTTCATGGGACTGTTATGACCTTGGTAAGCCCACACGTATCCAGCACTTCACCTGTGATGCACCCTGCCACATTTCTGAAGTCTCCTCAGCTCAGAACACATTTCCCTGCTGTAATTTTTGAGTAGTTTTAGCTCCCTGAGCTCCTGGGCAGACCCACAAGGATTCGTGAGAGAACTGTAATCCTTGCATACGTGGATCCAGTACAAGTTATTGAACAGACTCTTCTGAGCACTTACCAAAGCTCAGAACCAGACCTCTCCATTCATCCCACCTTCCCTGAAAGGGTTATTTATCAAAGAAATGAGGCCATATGATGCATCGAGCCAAATGCACAGTCCAAAAATCCTGCTTTTCATTCTGAACTGCAGACACATGTACAGGTGCCTGCATTTTGCTATATTTTCTATACATTACCAAAAAAAAAAAAAAAAGAAATGTAAAAAGCAGAAAAAAGCTTTGGAAATTAGTTTTTTCTTTCCACTGAAAAAGGTGGGCGACAGCACTTTCAGTTCAACTACTGCATCAGATTGTTGAAGCAGCTCTCAGAGAGACCTGTAAAGTTGATGTTGATGGTCCCAGCTTAAGCTTCACTGCCCCTGGAGTAGGTGTTGGTTCTGACCAGTGTGTTCCGTCTAGAACTGTAAGACATATCTTCATAAACTACATTTGGGGGGTTTTTTTGGAAGTATTTCTTTGTCTGCAAACCAAGGAAAACAGCCATTCAGAACAGAACCTGGAAAAGGACCCCACCAAAGGAGTCAATTTTCATCTTAGGAGTGCATCTACATCTTTAGGAATCTATCTCTTGGAAGAGGAAACGTACTTTAAAAATTCCTTTCACAACACAGTGGGGTTTTAGAGGACCAAGTGGAAATTTTCAACCTATTTATTTAACTTTCTATTGTCAGTTTGATGCAATTTCACCAAAAGTTCCTTCAGGAGTTGGATGTAACTGCAGCTCCTACAGAAATAAGGCTCATTCTTAGTCTGTTACTGGTGACATGAGAGACCAGTTCCCACAGGGCCACTGAGCTTTGACAGAATGATGTTGCACTACTGGTTTTTTGCAGTGCTGAAGCCACATGTGGAGGGACAAGACAGGAGCCTGTGAATCATACACTGTTAATTTTCAGTAATCTTTATGGAGCAGGAGAATCTATCAGAGACAAAAAATTTCTGGGCACTTTCTGCAGTATATGAATATAAATAATCCCAGTAAAGGAAAAAAAAATTAGGATTTTTTTTTTTCTAGAACGAGGTAAAATTTTTCTCCTAGTGCTACTTTCAGACATCAGGCTATTTATGACTTTTTTTTGCCCTTGTGTCCCTCTCCAAACATTCCCTCACATCTCTAACGAGGTTACTATGTACAGCTCCAGTCCCAATTCACATAAAGTTTTTAAATAAAGGACTTTGAGATGCTTTGTCCAGGGAGGTACATACAACACATGGCTGTGTTGTTCACCATGTGGCTCACTTGAGGTTTGTTATCAAAAGGCAAACAGTACCTCATTTACAAAGAGTTACAGAAACATAAAACACTGTGTTTACTGCAAGAGTTTACAGCTGGGAGACATTAAACAAAGGCAAATAGGAAACAATAGAAATCCACGATTCCTAAGGTTTATCAAAAGTTTGCTTCACTCAGCCCCTGTTTATAAATAATTTGTTCAACCTGGACACACTTTTGCTTTGGCATGGTGAGAGCATACTTACATTGACATGGTACAAGGTGCAGCACACCAGTGCACAAAACAGTAGTGCCACCACGATGAGGAGAGAATAGATGACCCAGGAACTATCACTGCATGCCTTCTGGGAGTATGTCTGCTCCCCTTCTGCATATAAAATTATATTATTAGTAGTAGTAGTATCAGTATTATTATTAAAAGGTAGAATTTTCTTTTTATTCTGAAAAAAATTGTTTACAGGTCAAGAAAAAAAATCAGATATCAACAGCTACACAGCCATATTTGTCATTCCATCAGTATTCTCAGTGGCATCCCCTGGGCTCTTCCAGAGGCTGGCGATGACTGCAGGTGGCATGTGAAGGGTCAGCAAGGAGCACTCTACAAAGGCAAAAGCTGCCACACCACTGAGCAGAAGTAGGACCACACACTCGTGATGGGAAGAGAAAATGCTTTATTCTGAGGGCTCAGAAGGAATTGTCTAACAGCCAGTTTGTGAGCAGTACAGACAGAAGCAGGAGGGTTCTGTGATTTGCCGCACTCCCCTGAGCAGAACAGTGCTAGTGGAAAGGGTTCCAGCTCTCTAAAACCTCAACTGATCCATATCTGAATAACATAATCACCCTGCTGCTTTGATGTGCTGCTGTCATTCTCCCCAGCTCAGTTTGCTGAGCTGTCACCCCCGTTTTGGGTGGCAGCACAGAATGAGACCACAGCCGTCTTTGCAGACTGCAGGGAGATCCTGGGCAGCTCTTAGGGCCTTTGTGAACCTTATTTTGCAAAGACCTCAGCAAAGCCCAATGCCCAGGGTTGAACTGCACCAGTAAGATCAAAATCAAGCACTGTATTTCTGGTTCTGTCTTCAGCTTAGCAAATGGTGACAGCACCATCTTGCAGAAAAATAAAACCCCTCTTTGGAGCACACACAGTGCTCAGTGTGTAATAATGGTCTGTGGGGCTTGAAGTACATGCCTGAGGACTTGTTCTGTGCTCCCCAGTGTGACCTATTTTTAAACAGAAAGACTTGCTATCGGGAATTGTTTCTAAAAGACATTGATGTCACATTAAGATCAAAGAGCTGCTGCTAAAAATACTTATTCACATCCTAAAACTGACAGATTATTCACGCATGCACTGAAATGTTTGTTATCTTATTTTGGTCTTTTTTAATTCTTTTAAGATGCAGGATTATAGCAAGTTTTCTCTTCTGAAATGCCCTCTGGTTGGTTGTACAAGGCAGGTAGAAACACAGTGCCTGTTTCTGTCTCCAGGCATAACAGGACATTCATGAGGCTGAGCCCACTCTCCAAACTCTCCCAGGTACTGGATGAGCTCTACCCAGGGATTAGTGCTTTACCTGTCCTCACTAGATTTCTGCAAGCTTCTTGTCCACCTTTTGCATTACAACATGCCTATAGTTAGCTATAATCAAACAAGCAAGAGGAACATACCTTTAACCAGCACCATGGTGCCACTTGCTGAGAGGAGACGGGTATTTTTTACATATTTCACCTCCTCAGCACAGACATAGTTATCACTGTCGTTCTCCTGTAGGTTGTGCAGAGTTATCACTATTTGCTTCCCTTCCCTTGAATACTCCAAGCGCTCAGCAAAGGCAGGTAGGATCCTTGTAGCACTCTGATTTGACACATAGAGAACACTTTCAGGTTGCACATGAGTCTTGAGCAAGTAGATCCCTTCGTCCCCACGTGAGCTGTTCATCACACAGGTAATGCTGACAGACTGGCCTTGCTGAGGGCTGGCATAGAGTGGTGACTGCTTCAAAGCCCCACCAGTTTTAGCTAAAAACAAGAGAGATTAATGGCTATCACATAATTATCATGTGATTTTAACTAGGGAGCAAATGCAGAGGTCACAGACAGAAAGAACAGACCATGGAAATTTAGATAAAATGAATTTTTTAACAGGTTACCTTTACACGTGCCTTGAGAAGGAGGATATATTTTAGTACACCCTGGCATATTTTCCTGCCTCAGGATCTGAAATTAGGACTGACCAACAGGTTTACCTGGTTGTAAAGGGTCTGTACCTACCTAAAAAATACATATACTGATCCCTTCTAAGGATCAGCCTCATCAGCATGTCCTTGGACATGGATCATTGACTGCTTTCTCCAGTGAGATGAAGACATAGGAAGATCTGGAGAATACTGGTCTGGATCAACTCATACAATTTGAGTCCCATCAATGTTGAAAATTTTGTTAAAAAAGTAATTATTAATGGTTTGCTGTCCAGTTGAGAAGACATTCCACTGAGTTCCTCTGAGGACAGGTCTTGTTCCTTTTAAAATTATCATTAATGTGGGTGAGGGAATGAAGACAGAATGTGTCATGGTTATCAAAGGAAAGTGGCAAGCATTTTAGAGAAGAGGATCAGTATCAAAAAGAGAGATAAAGTAACTTATAAAATAATTTGAAGAAACAGTACATAATAGACAAGATGGAATTCATTTGAGAAAACAGAGCCAAGAAGTTTGAAAAGAGAAGCCTAAGGAAGAACATGATAGTTCCTCATGGATATAAATTACAATCGCTGATCCAGCAATCAATTAGATTTCATGTGCCTTGGGGACAGGAAAGGAAGAAAACTCTAAGTTTTGGTAAAGATATTTCTCATTAGACGGTCTCATCAGAAGGATGGGTACATAGAGGAATAAGCTGCCAAAGAATAGTGGAGACTCAAACCCTCTTCTAATGCAAAAAAAAATAAAGACAGAAAAATTGTTCCCCCAACCATAAAAATCTGCCAAAGGGAGCACTTGTGCCCATTCATCAACTATTAAGAACAGAAAAAAGCCTGTACCCACTCATGCCCAACTTGCAGACCCTGCCTTGCACCAGCTCCCAATAATTACCAATATGTCATTTAAGATGAAATAGTAAAAAAAAAAAAAAAAAGAGATTTGCAAAAACTGCTATTAAAAAAAAAAAAAAAAGACTCATTGCTCTGCTAGTTATTTATAAAGATTTCACAGATTGTTTTGGAAAAAGAGCTCTAGGTCATCACTGTTTCCAAACTGCTGCAGCTACCTATGACTAATAGGTGAAAACCTGTAGATAGAATTAAATCAATCACAAATTGATGTTCTAGGGTGGATGGGGTTTTTTTGGTACTGTACTATCTAATGTTCTTTCTTCAGTATTTCAGGGACCAGACCCACACTTTCCTTCAAATCTGTTCATCACCTGAGCAGACACGAGTACAGTTCTGTCAGACTCTCCCTCCCATTGTGCTTGCTTCCAATCTTTGATTTAAAATACAGATCTGTATTTAACAATTCATGACATAAAGGGTGGAATTGCAATACCTTTCACCACTACTATGCTTCTCTTCCCATCCAGTATTTTGTGATGGCCATTGACTGTAACATACTCAATGCATAGGTAGATATTGGAGTCAGATTCCTGTACGTTGTGCAAAGTTGTCCTGTAATTCCTTCCTTCCCTTGAACACTCGGTGCGACCAGCCAAATCAGGAGAGATATTTGGAGGGTTGTCCTTGGAAAAATATATCATATTGACTGTCTTTCTGCTACTTTTCAAGTGCATTCCCACGTGCTCTCCTAAACCACTGATTGAGCAAGTTATGCTGATGGAGTCTCCTTCCCAAACACTGAGAACGTCTGTTGACTGTTCATTTTCTCCACCTAAAGATAAGAAATGCAATTGAGATGGTAATACCAGGGTTCTTATTGATCTTTTAATATCAAAGTAGTTTTCAGAACCAACAACTCCGTCATCAGAACTGCTCTGTAGGACTGGACCTTAGTCTTGCTAGGCTGTGTATGTCATCTCTTGGCTGCCCTGAACCCTGTAGTGCCTTTCATGCCCATTGACCTGTTCAACTCAGCACCTTCCCAAAGCTTAAAGGGCCTTGGCAAAAAAGTGTCTTCTGTCACTCATGCAAAAAATTTAGTTTGCTCGGTTTAGATTCTCAGAATGATCCTATTAGTTCTCAAAATACAAGCTTCACTGAACTCAGCCTGACAACTGGAGCTGTTTGAGGGTCTAAATCCGGAATTCAAAGGTAAGAAAAAAATGACAGAGAATGGAGTGAAAATACACCTTTTTTTTTTTTCTTTTTAAAGAAAGGAGCATTTAGCAACACCAGGAAACTGGATAATACAGCCTCTCGGGAAGTGGACTGCAGAGGGTGTAACTCCAATCTATAGTAAGAAACAAGGTACCAAAATGTATAATAAGACATCTTTGAGTTCTCTAATTACCTCAGGATCAAAATAAACTGATCAGTAAATATTTGTGTAATGAATAGTAAAAAACAGAGGGCTCAAATGGGAAACACCAAAAAGAAATTACACCAGGAGCAAGGGAAGAAAAATTAAATAGAGAGTACTGCATGTCTAGGACAAACACAGTTTAGAAAAGGTTGAATTGTTCAGTGTTGAGAAGCCAATTAAGGATCCCTACATACTTAGGACAATTTAATTTAATAAGGGAACAAACATAGAATTCAAACACAGAAAGTGTGGATTGTTGGAATATAGATACAGCAAGTCACTCCACCCGACCAGACATGGGCATGTTCCTCCTACAACACTTAGAGAAGGAATTAAGGCAACCCAGGAGTCACAAGCAATTATCTCCCAAAGCAGCAGAGAAATGGGGTGATGGATAAGGCTGGAGAAGTGCAGAGCACTCAGCCTTTACCATCAGGAAAGGAAAGCCCATCAACCTAAGAATCAGTACTTCCAAACTGACCCAGTTTAAACTTTTCCTTGACCTAAGACCTCATGAAGCTAATGACAAGCAGATGCAGCCCATTACTCATATTCTCCAAAGATCAAGGTAAAAGTTCAAGAGTTAAATTATATTTGCAGAAATCAGCATTGACTCCTAAATAACCACTAACTAAAGAATATTCTCACCAGTTTCAATGCACCTTCCTTTCAGATACACTGATTTATGGATAATATGCTTTTCTCAAGTCACCATCCTTTCCATTGTCAATGGTGAAGGGAGAAAAACAAGTGACTGTTTGGAGACTTTTTCTTTCTTCAGCCTGTTCCCTTCAGAAATTCACACTGTTTACCCTAAGTGTGCCTCCAGCTTGTAGTCTTAATAACCACAGCAACATTCAGCAGTGGATATTTCTGGTAAGGCTTTATTCCACCTTCAATAAAAATGCCCCTAGTAAATATAAATATTCATTTCTGTCAGTAGTGGGCTCCCCCGTCATCCTTAAAAATACAGATACAGTTGATCTGAAATTACTGGGAAAACAACATTTCTACAGAGAATGATTGCTTTGTAGAAAACTTAAGATCATAACAATTTTTCTTTTTTTCTTTTTTTCCTACAAGTTCCTTTTTTAATTTCAGAGATATTTTTTTTTCCCAAAGTTCCACCTGCTTTCAATAATAGTCAATCTGGCAGGAAGCTGTTTGAGAAAACAGACTAAAGTGGGAGGGGGATTGAACGTAATGAAGGAAGAAAGAGGAAGGAAAACACTGAACTGGAAGAGCATCTACATCCTACATACCGGTCTGGGCAGGGAAGCACGGGAGGAGCAGCAGACAGAGGGATGCAGAGGGGAGACAGGACATCCACAGCATTTTCAGAGGTCTCTTTAGTTGCTCTCTACAATCTGACTGATGAGTTAAAGACCTGAGGAAAGGGTTGATGCCCCAAGCTGGCCTGTTGCCTTTCAGCTACATCAGCTCTCTACTAAAAGAAGCCAGCAGGATGCTGCTTTTGCTTTTCTATTCCAATGAATGTGACAGAGAGGTGTATCTTGATGTTGACTTCACACTAAAACCGCCCCTGGTTTCCTGCTACTGAGCAACTCCCAGCCCTGAGGGTAGGAGTAGAAAGTTGTCTATGGTGAGCACCCACCTTCCCTTTGAAGACAACTGAGAACAGAGGCACTCACTCAAATTTGCCCTTCACAGCACCCAAGCCAGGCAGTTGTCCTTCAGTTGTGGCCTCACTGGAAATGTGGCTGCTTGGTACAATCAGTTCAACCTGTCACTGTTCCCACAGGCTTAGATTGGTGGCTGCAAAAGCAAAAGTCTTGGCTTCGTAAGGAACAAAGAGATGAGAGATGCTCCATTACTTCAGGTAAGCCTTCAATTATTATACCAGCCCTGCACACAAACCAGCAGCTTGGATCTGCATCTTGGCAATGACAACGGGAATAAATTCCCACACAACAGCACAGGACGTACCTCTCATGTGCCCCTGGCTTCACGTTTAACAACCCTCTCTGTGTGTCTGCACTGCACAAGAGCTGAAAACCACCAGCAAAGGGGAACCAGCTACAGCTCACATGTAGCTCCTGCTCCCTCCCCAAGAGGATGAAAAGCTCTTCTTGTGGGCACTGCTCTCTGTGGGAATACAGAGGGGAAGGGAGTGTTCCCAAATAATTTCTTGAATGCTCAGAAATTTCATCAATTAGTGTAAAGGAAAGAGAGTTCAGGCAGGTTGTGAAATGAGCTTTCAATTAGCCCCACAAAGGCTCACTGCTGGCTAGAAAAGCAGATGCCAGGAGACATCTCTTACTCCCTGTCTTTGCTTTTGCCATATTTAAGAAATGAATCATGACAATAATACTGGATTGTGAGTTTGGGAATGATGGGATGGTGATGCTTTGTCAAGGAGATTAACAGACCAAATAACAATACCACCAGAAAAGGGTTCCCAAGTTTTTAAGGAGCTGTTTTATTGTCACTAGTATACTAACACAAATTGAAAACTAAAATCAGTCAAAAGAAGTTGCAGCTACAAAATTATGGCATTTGGTGAGTCAGGCATCTTAGTATCATTAGCCCTTTTTTTATTTCATCAGATGATCTTTAAGGTCCCTTCCAACCCAAACCATTCCATAATTCTGTGAATAGAAATATTTGCCTATCTATGTATACTGCAAAACACAAAGCACTTGCTGATGACAAACCCTCAGGACATCTCCAGGAAGCAGAGCACACAGCTGGCTTGTAGAGGCTGGAACCTTCGGTGCTTCTTCAAACTCTCACACAGCAATGACTTCCCACAGAGCAAAACAGACCCAAACACAACACCTGTGGGGTCACGAATTAAGGGGCCCATAACTGATTTTGGGGCTCCTTTACCAGGTTACAGCAGCAGATATGCTTCTACCTGAAAAGAAGATCGAAGAATCACAGAATATTCTGAGTTGGAAGGGACCCACCAGGATCGTCGAGTCCAGCTCTGAAGTGAATGGCCCCTCCAGGCATCAAGCCCGTGACCTCAGGGTTATTAGAACCATGTCCTAAGCAACTGAGCTCATCTCAGAGTCTCACTTGGCTTTTATTCCAAAATACACCTGCTCCTTGCTCCTGTTCAACAGCTCTTGGAAGCCTCCAGCACTTTTGTTCTGAGAAAAAAAAAATGCCTCTGCAATTGTGATAAGAAGCTGCACAAAGAGAGTTCTTGCACAGTCTGGACTCTTGGGCTTATTAACCAAACATAACATTAATCATCACAACTGGATCAGTCAACACGACAGCCACAGGAGATACCTAAAAGCCCTGGAATAGCTGGGGATTGCCATCTCTGCATGAAGGTTTGACTGCATTCCAGAAGAAGCAAATGGAAAAGACAATATCCAACAAAGAAGCTGTGAGTTGGGTTGGTTAAAAGCATGAGTGTAAAGTTGCCACTAAGGAAGGGGAAAAACCCCACTAACCCATAAGAGCACTGGTGTCCTGCTCCAAACAAGAGACAAATTTAAGCACAGAGGTTTTTCTGTATTTCTAAAATTAATTATTAACATATTTTTGGTACATCTTTCATTATGAACTTTTCCCTTTAGATTTGACTGCAGAAAAATTCAAGAGCCACACAACATCCTACGTCCTTTGAGATTTCCTGCTGGAAGTTTCAGCTACAGGTTTACAGGTAATTAAACCATATGAAAATGATTCAGCAAGTATTCACACTGGTTCAGGCACCTGCTTTACCAATTGTGCTGCCACCAATTTTTGTTCAATAGGCCAGTAATAAATTAGATCTAATGCAAAATTTGAGGATTTATTTAAATCAAGTGTGAACAATAAATCAGCAAAAAGAGCAGCGAGGCTGGGGAAGAGACTGGAGCACAAGTGCTGTGGGGAGAGGCTGAGGGAGCTGGAGTTGCTCAGCCTGGAGAAGAGGAGGCTCAGGGGAGACCTCCTCACTCTCTACAACTCCCTGACAGGAGGTTGTAGCCAGGTGGGGGTTGGGCTCTTCTCCCAGGAACCAGCAGTAGGACAAGAGGGCTCGGTCTTAAGCTGTGCCAGGGGAGGTTTAGGTTGGATATCAGGAAGAAATTTTTTACAGAGAGAGTTATCAGACCTTGGAATGGGCTGCCCAGGGAGGGGGTGGATTCACTGTCCCTGGAGGTGTTTAAGGTGAGACTGGATGTGGCATCAGTGCCATGGTCTGGGAACCACGGCGGCGTTGGATCAAGGGTTGGACTCGATGACCTCAGAGGTCTTTTCCAACCCGGTTGATTCTGTGTTTCTATGGTCATTTGAAGATATGAAATACCAAACAGGGATTCCTGATGGGCAAACCATTCACCTGTACAAAACACTTCTTTTTGAATCTAGAGAACCTGAGAATTAAAAAAATAAAGCTGCGTGTGCATTATATCACATCACAAAGCTAAAGGACTGCAGGTTAATTCATGTTTTCAGTCCTGGAGATAATTCAGCAGGTTTAAGGCTGTGCTGCTGAGTCAGCCACACACCTTGTGATGGCTGCTGTCCTCAGTCAAGGACCAGCAGAGGATGAGAGATCCAGGGGGCTGCTTGTGCTGCTCGTGAAGGCCTGGAGCTGGACAACTGTGGCAATCACAGTCCTTGGTGAACATGTGGATGTGGTGAAGGTGCATTTGTGAAAACCAGACCATTTGTGAATATGGGACCAGGAGGTCTCAGGGAAATTAGCCCCTGTTGCTTCAGCTGGTTGCTGTAAATCAGGACAAAGGAAGATGCTGCTGGCACAGAGGTCTTCTCACTTGTAGATGGTTTTCAATCATGTGTGAGGCTCTCTTCATCTGAAGCCTGTCTGTTTATTCTAAGAGCTGCAGAATTGAAAGAAAAATATCTGTGAGGCCAAAAAGGGCACAGGTTGATTTCAGTGAGAATTGTAATCCAAATGCCTGTATTGCAAAAGACCTCCAAGATCATCGAGTCCAACCTTTAACATTCTAGAGACAACTTAACAGCAAAAGATCTGATGGAATGCTGTGACAGTCTTAGGGAAACAACAGGGAAAAAGTACCAGCATTGGCAAGGACTTCTTTAGAAGAACTAAAACTAACAGACTTGCAGGTGTTTTTTTCCCAATTTAGGTTTATCTGCAATTACTGATCAACTCACTGCTACCCATCTCAGACAGACCCACAGGCCTTGTGTTTCTCCACAAATCCCCACCAGGAATGGCAGGTGGGATGCTTTGCCATATGACAGCACAGTTGCATCCCAAGTGCCAGTCTGTATTGGAGCCCAACTATTTCTGGAGTTAGAGGTGGTTTAATATTATCTCACTTGAAGAACACCCTGGTCTCTATGTTGGGAGGGAGGAGGGAAGAGCAGAGGATAATACAGAGGAAGGCTGATGTTTCCAGATTTTATTGATGTGATTCCCTATTCAATCCACAGAACCTATCCCAGCTATTTCCACCCAGGGACCTGGATCCCCCGGAGGGAAGGCTGAGCCCTGCCATTGCTTCCTTCTCGCTTCAGGAGGAAGCAGTGAGGAAATTTATTCTGTGCTTATTTTTCATAACAAACCCATCCAGACAGCATAATGGAGATGAGATCCAGGAAGAAAACCCTGTATGCTTTTCCCACTACCAGGTGTGGAACCCACAGGAAACCAACAATTTGTCAGACAGTACCTTGACTGTTCCGATGGCGCCGATAGCAATACATGCTGACCATTCCTGCACAAAGCACAAGGAACAGCAGGAATGTGAGGGAGATGAAAATGTTGCTCCTTCTACCTGGAGAGGAGAAGAAAATAAAGAGAAGCCCAGTGAATTAAGCAGGTATGCCAAGCCATGAGCCTGCCTCATAAGCACCACCCTGAAGAATTGAGCCTGGTAGATGAACAAAGTCCCCCACAACAGCTGATAAAGAGAGAGGGAACCTTTGAATGAGAGAACAAACAGCCTCTGGCTCAAGTTATCTTAATGAAGGTACCTGTAACAATGCTGACTTCATCAACATTCAAAGCTTATTCTTGACTCCCCACCACAACAGATACCTATGAACATTTTCCTCATTGAAAAAACCCCAAACCAAGAGGTGTGAGAGCCATCCTTAATGATGGGTTCAAAGGCCATTAAGGAAATGCACTTTGACTGGTTTTTAAAGGCCTGTTTGTCCATCACCTAAGGAAGACAACAGAGATTTCCACCATGAAAGAAATTTGCATTTAAAACAAGTTTAGGTGACTTAATATGGAGGCAAAGTCTCATTTATCCCTGACTGGCAAGGGGAATTCTTGGGAACTGGCTGCATGCTCATCGTGTACCACCTTCCCTCAGCATCCCTGTATCCATTGCTACATTCAAAACTCTGTTCACATCAAGCTCTATGGGCAAAATACTCTCAAAGCAAATGGAAAAAAAAACTTGTGGAGAGATTAACCTGGAATTTCCTCACCAACGATACCAGCTGTTGCTTTTCTAGTTTCTGCACCTGACATTTCAGTGTGGCACTTCAGTGTAAGATTGGACTCCCAGAGTTTTGTTTCTGCTTCACAGCAAAGTTTATTCTCCTCAGGATTGATGCTACCTATCCCATTTGCTGAGAAAGCTGAAAGATAAAAAACCTTTTAATTATAAATACAGATCAAGATCTTCAATCAAGAGTTCAAAAGGTTGAAGAGGTTCACAGGTTAAACAAGTGGGTCATGTAGCACAGAAAGGTGGGGATTGCCATGACTGCTGAGTTGAGGATGTTTCATTCCCCAGCTGTTCAAATCAACTACTGACATTTAGATTTTCTCCTCACTAAAGCTGATGAACTGTTCTGTGAACCAATAGTGGAAATACTCACGTTACAAGAAGGCAAAGAAGGTCTCACATGTAATTAAGAATACCAAAACATTGCTAAAGCTTAGCATTACCTCGATGCAATTAAAAACCATTTTAATAACAATTAGGACACAATTCTGCAGCTCCCTTTTACCCACAGGAACCAAAGAGGGGGAACAAGCAAGACCAGCAA